>NW_021703778.1:10164041-10655579 GCF_005190385.1 Monodon monoceros
TGTGTGTGTGTGTGTGTGTGTGTGTGTGTGTGTGTGTGTGTGTGTGTATTTGTATTTTATATACTTATATATTAAATATATACTTGTATGTGTATTTAATAGTATATATTATTTTTTGAGGGAACCTTGTGGTACAGTCAGATCTATATAAGGATCAACCATGAAGTCATAGTTTTCTATTTCAATTTCTACTCCCAAGACTGGAATTTCCACAGGCAGCTATTTATTTATTTCCCTTTCTTTCCTTCTTTTTGATAAAACACTGGGGATTGTGATATCAGATTTTTCACTTAAAAAAAACCCCAGCTGTATTTAAATAAATGCATAAACATCTAACTTCAAAGTGAACCAAAATCGTTTTTTTTTTTGGTTTTTTTTTTTTTTTTTGCAGAGATTACAAAACTAAATGGGGAAGCAAACAAGATTAGTGCAGCTGAACAGCCAGAGATAAACCTTTACATGCCTGGCAGTAAGGAATGAGGGGCATGTCATTTTGAATTCTACTCAAAGGCTGCAATATTCTGCTCTAAACCTTGACTACTATCTTTAAAAAATATTTCTCTCCTTTTCCCCAACAAAGAGATGGTTAAAAGATTTAGCTACTTTAAAGCAAAATTTGTCCAGGAAGTTACTCTCAATGTCTAAGGCCTTCGACATGAGAGCAAAAATGTATTCAGAGGACTAACAATGTGAAGGCACTCGCAGAAAACAGTCGCTCTGCCCTCTACTCAATCTGTGCATCTCACTTTACTGCAAAAAAATTAGTATCATCTTTATTCAGTGTCCTGCCTCCTGTGAGGCACTGCAGAGTTCAACCCTATAAAAATGTGTCTTTTCTTTACAGTAATAATACCAAAAACAGATGCAGTCAAATCCTACCTAGGCTATTGCTAATTTGAAAGAAAAGAAATAGAGAAGGAATATTGCAGTATTTCTTGCAACCTTTAAATGTAGGTCAAGGCTCTTGATAATCCCTTAGGTTTTAATTTTTTTCTCTCTAGAATAAATTTTTTTTAAAGACTAATGCCTTTAAGAAAAAGGCCAAAGGGTATACATCCAGAATTTTTCAGGAAACTTTGTTCTTTTTAGAAAAATGTTATATTTTGCTCTATTTAAGTGCATATGCTTGTTGTATTCTCAGCATTTTATCCCATGAAATCCAATGTGATCACTTTCAGGGGCCTCTTTAAATATGATAATTATAAAATTATAAGAAATATATGTATAAACACAATATTTTAAGAACAAGTAAGGATTTGAGTCAGTTTAAAATAGCTAAAAATGGGTAATGCCATAATTCAAGTAATTAATGATTTCTAGAACATCACTGGAAACATTACAGGAATTTGCAAATCTGACATAAGCTTTCAGAATTTGTAAAGTGGGCCTAATATCTGATAAAATTTAGATTTCTCTCTAAGGAATCAGCATATTTCAATATTAAATACTAATGAAGAACAATCTTCCATTGAAAGATGTTGAAAAGACTAAAGAAATGACTAATAAATTAACCCACATGAACTTTAGAGAAGCATCACAGGATTTCATCCTCATACAGATTTGCTTGAAAGCATTTTTATGTGAAAGTCCTCAGGAGGACAAAATTTTTCAAACTAAATTAGGACCTAGATAATAAACAATGAACCAGGGACAGCCTTCTATCCAATTCTTTATTTGTGCTGACATCCCATGTACATAGCTAGTATCACAGACGGGAATTTCTTTTGGGTTATCAAACAAATGTATTCAGAATCTTCCCAGGCTCCTGATCCACAATCCACATGGTGCAACTCTAGGGCATCATTCATGATGTGCCTCCATGCTTGGGGGTGAAAGCAGTCACATGGAATATGAAATGAACAGTGTCTCCTGGAGTTGTGCAGTGTGGCCTGTCACACTCCACTTACAGCTACAGTAGGGGTCATTAACACTAGCAATCAAATTTTTCTTGCTCACTGACTGCACATGCTAATGTAGGACTCATGTGGCCTAGAAAGTCCCCATCACTATGTCTCACAAGTGTTCGTGGACAAGTCTGCTTCAGCCAGACACCACTGTGACTCAGCTCTTGATCAGGTGCATATCAGCGGTTGACACCCGTTGGTCACTTTGGGAACCCTTGCTGCCCCCTCAGCACATGGAGTCCTTGCCGGCCAGGCTGGGCTTGCTCAGTGTTCCTCGGCAAGCCTAGGCTCAAAAATGTCATAGCATTCCTTCTGCTATCTACTACTGACCAAGGAAGTCACAAAAAATGGCAGGTTCAAGGGCAGGCAACACAGACTCCAACTCTTCATGCAAGAATTGTCAAAAAATTGTGACTCTCTCTAATCCATCATACCCTGTCCTATTTTACTAAGAAAGTGAGTGACAGTTACTTCAAGTTAAAGATCACAGAGTAAAGTAATTGTTCCCTTCCCTTAAGACTCACAAAACAACAAAAAGAATGGAAAGTTGAGAAAAGTCTCCTTTATGAGAAACAGGAATGGCCACAGGCCCAAACCATAATCTATAAAGCACAACTGTCAAATACTGTGAAATTTGTGTTGAAATGAGAGTGGAAGCTGAGAACCAACACATAATTATTTACACTTCAGTCAGTAACTACAGACACTTTTAAAAAAAAATGCACAGCCCTGAGAAGCCTATCCGATGAGCCCTTGCCTGGAGCTATCAGTTCTGGGGGCATGGGTGGGCCATGCCGGAAGTGGGAAAGGGTCCTGATGAGACCCAGGTCAACACGCAAATGAGCGACGGGGTGGAGAAGACCATGGGACAGTGACCTATCACATAGTTGTCCAGCAGAGGGGTGGCCAGTGGCCAGGGGGAGGCAGGATGAAGGTAAGAGAAGAGACAGTTGCTTCATTATGATAGAGAATGACAGTCATGAATGGGTTTGTGCTGTGAGCCACAGAGAATACAATGTGAATGGTGCTACTTGGGCTCGTACCACCTAGTGGCCCTGTACACTGACTTCTTCAAGGTTCAAAACTGAGGGGAGATGTGCAAGAGGATGTTCAAGAGAATCAACCTAATTCAACTTAAGCCTTCCCAAATCATTCTTCCATCACTCCCACTTTTTGTTTTGCTAGAACAATAGCTGTCCCCAGTCCCACCTGAGAAGAGATTCACCACCACATACTTGTAGTTTAAAAAAAGGAGGAGAAGAGTTAAGGATTATAAGCAACAGACAGATGAAGAGCATACACCATAAGAAAGAATCATGGGAAAAGTCCAGACGAAAAGGTCCCCATCCCTCAAAGACATTTCTTACGTGACGTCTCATTAAAAGAGAAAAATCTTCAGGAGAGGGTACAAAGCTTTAATGAAGAGATAAGAACGCAACAGATAAAAACTGAGTCAGTTGAATTCAGAAAAGAAATGGAGGAAAGTCATGACAGAAAAGCAACAAGACGCAGAATATACATGACTGAGGTCACAGATGTGGTTAAGTGTATGGTCTGAGCACACAAAACTAAAGGAAAGAACAAAGATCGCATCTGCTCTCCTGAGCCAGTGGCAGTCAGCTCCAGCACACCACAGGGCACAGGCAAAACGATACGGAAGGACTGACCCGAAGACACAGCTGGGTGAAACTACTGAAAGCCTTATGGAGACCCTGTAGAAGCAACCCGTCATGAGCATAGGGAGAAATCTCACTGCCTTGGTTCTTTCAGCAGCAATACACTCTGCCCAAGGGATTGTAGAACAATGTATGTAATACGTAGAGGAAAAGAAACGCTAGCCTAAGTACGCTTTACCTAACTAAACTAGGCTTCAATCTCAACAGGCAAGAAGCTAGGGGTTGAGGCTTTCTGGAAATAACCATGAGATGACGCAATTTATCTATCCAAGAGAATAATTAAAGAACTCAGGAAAGGAGAGGGTATAGTAAAAAAAAAAAAAAAAAAAGATTTGTGAGCAACTGCCTTTTCCTGTTTATTTGAATTCCTTTATTTATTGCTACTTAGGAACAAATATGCTCATAACGGTCTTCTCTCCAGGAAGTGCTGATTCAATCATCTATTCCTTATAAAATTCTTGGAGATTATGTTTAAAAGCTATTTAGCTCTCATTTAGGAGTTTATCCAGAAGGGGAAGTGGTGAAGAAAGGCATAAGGAAATATTTCAGGTGAGGAAGGAGAAGTGATCATTTCTTTACTAAATTTCCTGGTCCTAGATGGGTCCTTACTACATTCTCAGAGTTTCATCAGTCTCTTTCTGAGTTATCGATCTTGGACAGACACTGCCACTAGCTCATGCCTTGATGAGATCTTTTCTCCTGGATTTCACATGGACAACTCCTTCACCCCCTTATTTTGGCCAAATTAAGATTAGAATTTTCCAAAATAAAATGTACTTAGAATAGAAGCATGCATACACATGTGCCCACCAGCGCATACACACAGACGCACACACACACACCAATTAAAACATCCCACAAAAACATACAAATAAGTATATATGTCAATAGGTTCCTCATTTCAAAATATCCAAACAATAGCCACTAACTGCCTTGATAATTAAACATAATGGGGACAGACCAACTTCCCCCATTTTCGAAAAAATAATGATAGTTTAAAGTTAGGAAGAAATATGGGAGAAAAGCAAAATGCATCCAAAATTATTCTTGGTGTATCCACAGTTTACCTTTTAGAACCAATGACAGGGTGGTGCACAGCAGGACACAGGTGACGTAGGGCTACACCCTAGCGGGGCTGTCAGGGACACAGGCCAAACTGCTCAGCCTGACTTTCACTGCTCTCTGTGGTCTGGTCTCTGTGTGTCTCTCCAATCCTGTTTCTGAGATTTCCTCCTTATGGCTTTGACTAAATGTGAGCATATCTCCTTGCTTTCATGACTTTGCTCAGGCTGCTCCTTCCAGCAATAATGTTCATCCAGTGGTAACTCTATTTTCACAGGATTAAGTCCTCTTCTCCCTTGCAGTGAAGATTAAAGGCCGCTTCCTGGATAAGCCCTCCTGCCCCTGCTAGTGGAAGTACTATCGGCTTCTTCCAAACTCTCCCAGGACATAATTTTTATTCCTTTTATGGGATTGAAAATTCCTACTTTGTATAATGGTTATTTACATGCTGTTCTTAAATTAAAAAGGAAGACCTTTTTCAGTATCTTGATCAAAATAAGGAGGCAAAGAATTATCTGTGTGAAATCTAGGAGAAAAGGTCTCATCCAGGCATGAGCTGGTGGCAGTGTCTGTCCAAGACAGACAACTCAGAGCACGGAGTCTACAGCTGCTTCAGCTGTCAGACCCTTGTGTAACACCTCATCCAGAGCTTTATACAATGGCCTCAATTAATATGGAGACAACGTGAATGTTGTCTCAATCCATCATTTCTATGGTAGCACAAACTGTATCACCATTGGTAATGGGCTGAGTGGGGCTGTAAGAAATTTAGCCTTGCTATGGACTGAAAATGCAAAGTAGGAGAGAAAAGATAAGATAATCCCTAGATTTTGGTGGGCATAACGGGATGAGTGGTGATACTACTAAAAAGAAAGGGGACAAAGAACTAATTGGGGGTGGGACAGCATTAAGTTCCATTTTGGACAGGTTGAGTTTGAAGCAAGCGTCATTGAAATACTCATGTGGAGATGAGAATTAAAAGGAGTTATTATGAGAGCAGCCAGGATAGCTTTCGAGAAGTCCTGTGTATGAAGGAGTAAACACTCCAAAGGGTGAATAATTCTCACCATGACATAGTCACAGCCATTAGAGGAAAATTATCTTGCCCAGAAAACACAAAGTTAATATGGGGTTGTGCACTGTATCGCACTGAAAGAACCCTATTATTACTTCTTATTGATTTTTCTGCTTCCTTCTTTCATTTTTTATTTTTTGTAAAATCAAAATCCCATTCTAGTGAATGTATATTACATAAAGTCCCACACCTAAATAAAGAATTGACAGCCTGAACCAGGCACTTTTAGCACTGAATGGTTAGACAATTTTTAAATTTTGTCTTTCATCTGTTAATCCTTTGAGCCATGTCTCAAATTTGCCTTATATCCTGGTTTGAAAATCATATATGGGACAAGTGGGATGATTAGAGCAGCACCACAAATACAGCCATTATTTCTGGCCCAAGAAATAACTGTTTGAGTTACTAAATTCTTATAAATATTCCTTTTTGCTTCTATAAAACTACATGTAAAACATAATTTATACATATCAGAGATAATCACCACTAGCAATATTAAGGGTATCAAGTTATTTTGCTTTGTATATATATAAAACACGAAAAATTTTAAAAGATAACGTTAATATATAGTATAACTACCATAAAAAGAAATTTTATTTATTTATTTACTTATTTATTTATGGCCATGCCATGTGGCTTGCAGGATCTTAGTTCCCCAACCAGGGATTGAAGCCAGGCCCAAAGCAGTGAAAGTGCTGAGTCCTAACCACTGGACCGTCAGGGAACTCCCCATAAAAAGGAATTTTAATTGGGAATTTATTATCAGTCGAGTAGATACTGGGCTAGGTTTTTCCTTTATTTACAAGGTATGCAAATCATTACTTAAATAATATTTGTAGGTAAATGTTCAAGGTATATAAAAGAATTTTAGGATCCTGTTTGCATATTCCACATAATGGGTATTCATTGCTTCAGCGGCTAAAAACACCTTTCCTCCATGGGGGTGAAATTCCTTCCGAAATGCTGGACTCTGCCTCTCACCTGGAAACCGGAAGTGAGGGAGGACCTAGTGTTTCTCACTCCGTTTTTCACCTACAGCCGGGCCTGTGACCTCAGCCTGGGGGAGCAATGGTTCTGTAGGGAACTTAGAACATCGAGCGAGTGGCACAAAGCTCAAGATGAGTTTACAAATCCTTTGAGGCGCTTGTGGCTTTCAAGAAACCAGTGCTGCTTTGCTGCAGGAAATGTTACAGGGCTGGGGGTGGGTATCAGTGCCAGCCTCTTGGCAGGTAGTTCTTAAGAAAGGATATTTGAGGCACCCTGCTTCCTTTGCTTCTAAGCCTGCCTCTCTGCCTCCCTCTCAGTTCTCTGAGCCACCCAGTATTTTTCACAAAATTGCTTTTCTTCTTAAGTTGGCATCAATTACAAATGACTTTTACTTATGCCCATTAAATCGGATAATCAAGTATTTTTAAATCCGGATTCAAGAGTAAACCTTTTTTTTTGAAATACTTTATAATTCAAGTTGTTCACTGATCCAGCCTGCATAGTAACATCACAAATTTTAACTCTTATGAAAAATGCGTTCCCACAGTTGAGGAGTTTGTCATAGGAGTGGTTGCTATATTCATATGCATCTTGATTCCTCAGAACAGCTAAGTTATTTGAGTGACTTGTTTGTTCTATTCAGGCCTTAACTTAGAAGACAGAGTTCTTGTTTTCATTTCACACTAGCTTCCAACACCACCCCCTCCCCACCATCAAGAAATTTAAAGAACTCTGTTTGTATTCAATTTATAGGAAAGTCAACTTTAAAACTGAATTGTGAATAAAAAAATACTTATCCTGCCAAGCATATGCATCAATCTAATTCCACATACCAAAAAATGTCAGCTTAGATTTAGGTATATTGATTTAGTACAGCTGGGTTTTGGATCAATTTTATCGATGTTAGGAACTATGACAAATCAAATAATTTTGCATGATCTTGAAGAGCGTTATTTTTGCCTAAGGTGGTGCCAGCAGCATCCCAGACCCTCTTTTCACTTCCCTGAGTATGTCTCACACTTTGGGACTAGTATAAAAATGCTGAGAGCATTTTCCTTCCCCCTCCTATAAGGTCACAGATCTGTGCTCAAATGGCGCTGTGGGTTCATGATTCCAGCTCCACTTCCACCCCCTCCAAACATTCACTTTTGAAAGATAAAATATATTTAAAAATATTTTTTAAAAGAATTAAAATGACAAAGACATTCTCTAAAACCAGGTGAACATTATGGTGGACCTAATGGATGAGACACACCCTGGGTAAGAGAGCAGAAACCATAGGTGACTCGAAGTCCAGGACTAGAAATAGGCAGAATAGGCCTGGAAGGGAAGGAAGCAGAATGAAAGCCCTGACCTGTGCTTGGTGGAGAGAATGGAACTGAATGTGTGCCTTGCCTGGAGAGAGAAGACTGAAAAAATTCTGCACCTTCTTCCGCTTATAGAACCAGGTACCTAAGATGGCAGGACAGGGCAGAGACATGGGGTCTACTTCATACTGGCTCAGTGACTAGATCTGCAGTATCCTCAGAGTCATGATGGACAGAAAGGCTCTGGACTGGGGGCACTTGAAGCTGGATTACAGAAAAGGCAAAACCTCCAAAAGAGGGGAAGAAGCAAAACAAAAGATCACCTATTAAACATGGGAGAGTGGGGACTTCCCTGGTGGTCCAGTGGTAAAGAAACCACCTTCCAATGCAGGGGATATAGGTTCAATCCCTGGTTGGGGAACTAAGATCCCACATGCCGTGGGGCAACTAAGCCCACGTGCCACAACTACTGAGCTCATGCGCCTCAATGAGAGAGCCCGTGTGCCGCAAACTACAGAACCTGCACACCACAACTACAGAGTCCATGTGCCCTGGAGCCCATGCACCACAACTAGAGAGGGAAAACCTGCACACCACTACTAGAGAGAAGCCCATGCGCTGCAATGAGAGATCCTGCACACCTCAACGAAGACGCTGCGTGCCACGACTAAGACCTGACGCAGCCAAAAAAATAAAGAAAATACAGAAATATTTAAAAATAAATAAAATATTTTTAAAAATAAAGATGGGAGAGCAAACTAAAATTCTAAATCACAGAAGGAAACCACATATTGAGGAAACAAATGAACTCATTCATAAGGACATTTCAATCTTGTTAAAATGCAAATCAAAAAATGACTGCTAAGTAGTGTAAGATCAAGAGAAAAAGGAAAGAATTACATTCACAAAAAAGACAAAGAAATTAGCCAGATATGAACGGCCAGATATAAAAGTCAGATATGATGAAAGAATGAATGGTTAAAAAAATAAAACAGTGAGAAATTCTAGAAATGAAAAACACAGAAATAGTGACACGAAAAATCAGTATGTAGGACAGCTCTAACTAGGCCTAGTCTAAGAGAGAATTAGTGAACTGGAAAATAATTTTGAAGAAATTATCTAAAATGCAGCAGAGGGGCTTCCCTGGTGGTGCAGTGGTTGAGAGTCCGCCTGCCGATGCAGGGGACGCGGGTTCGTGCCCCGGTCCAGGAAGATCCCACATGCTGCGGAGCGGCTAGGCCCGTGAGCCATGGCCGCTGAGCCTTGTGCGTCCGGAGCCTGTGCTCCGCAGCGGGAGAGGCCACAGCAGTGAGAGGTCCGCGTACCGCAAAAAAAAATAAATAAATAAAAAATAAAATGCAGCAGAGATTGATAAACCGATGACGCACCTGAAAGAGAAATTATAAGACATTTAAGGTAAATTAGGACATTCCAATATTTATCTCTTAGGAGCAGAAAATAAAAAGATGAGAGAGGATCAATATTAAAAGGAATAATGACTGAAAATTTTCCATAACTGAGTAAGACTTGAGTTCTCATATTGAAAGCATATTCTGAATTCTTAACTGGATAAAGAAGAATATATTTTGTGACTCAAGCAGAAGTATTGAGCTTAGGCTAACACAGTGTCCAATATATAGTAGTTGTCAATAATTTCTTTTAATCACTAGAACTTAGAGCACCAGGCTTTTAATCTAAATACTGTGTGGTTCAACCATTCTTATAATGCTTGAATGTTAGAAGGCAATTCTCCATGAGTCTCTCACATTTCTTCACCTCTTGTATTAGCTTTTGTTCTAGACTACATTTGCCATGTTTGCTATACAAACATATATATAAAGATAGTGTCTCCCTCCAGGACACATGGAAGTTTTGTTTGCTGTCCGGAATAGTAAAGATAAAGTCTTCTCCAGGGCAAAGTTTAGGCAGATTTGCTAGCAACCCCTTTAAAAGATTAGAGTTTCTCAAGCTCAGGGTTCCCAAACTGTGAGGCAAACCCACTGTGTATACACCATCTACCAAGGCCATTCCACATCACCCCTAGGACTTACAGGGCAAGGACAACCAACATGAATGTAAAATTCATGCTGTGGGCTTAACTGTGCATAATAAAGGCCTCTGTCTCTGATTAAGGGTCTCTTCTGCCAGCATTCATGAAATTGGCAGGTCAACTTATTAGCTTGCAAGTAGGATAAAATCTCAGACCCTTCACAGTTCTTGACACTGGACACCCTATACAATATTGGTACACCTCAATCTCTGTTTTTTATTTGCTTGTTTGCTTGCGGTTTGTCCATTTGCTTTGGGAAGGATGGGATTGCAGCAGACTGTGGAGCTATACCCACACAAAGACACAAAGATGGGCATTACGAGCCCACAACCAACCACCTCCTCCCTAGAAACTACGTGCCCAGTTCCTTCTTTCTGGCACTCTATTCCACTCACAACTTAAATTTTTCCTCACTGAAGGTCTCTCCAGCAAGGCTGTAAACTCACTTAGGCAAGGACTCAAAATTGGCCACAATCATTGGCCATTCATGGGAATAAAGCTTTGTCATTGGGATTAGGATTTGAATCCCTGCTAAGTCATTCATTACCTGTGCAGCTTTCTACAAGTTAATTAGCCTCTGCAAACCTCAGTTCTTCTTGCTGTGAAAATGGGGGATCATAAAACATTTCCCTCAGGGTTGTTGTAAAATCACATGATATAAAGTCTTAATACAATGCCCTGCACATAGTAGGCATTAAAGAAATAGGAATTAAATATATTAAACCACAACAGGAATTCAAATATAACTGCTTTTTTAGGTCATGCCCTATTTTCTACGCACTTCTCCCAGCTCCCTAAACAGCGATATGCTCCTGACATGCAATTAATAGGATTCTCATGAATAAACTTAAATTACAAAAGACTATTCTTTGACTTAACAATACCATCTACGGGAATTTATCTTACAGAAGTAGTAAGAGATGTGTATACAACTCTATTCATTACAGTGTTACTTATTAGAATTAAAAATAATGAATAACAACCTAAATGCCCAATAATAGGGGGTTATTTAAATCAATCATTGAATAGTCATGCAAGAGAATGTTGTACAGCAATTTAAAAAATTTGTGGTACAGATTGGGAGAAAATATTTGTAAGCAATGCGACCAACAAGGGATTAATCTCCAAAATATACAAACAGCTCATGCAGCTCAATATTAAAAAGATAAATCAATCAAAAAATGGGCAGAGGGCTTCCCTGGTGGTGCAGTGGTTGAGAGTCCGCCTGCCGATGCAGGGGACGCGGGTTCGTGCCCCTGTCTGGGAAGATCCCACATGCCGTGGAGCGGCTGGGCCCGTGAGCCATGGCCGCTGAGCCTGCGCGTCCGGAGCCTGTGCTCCACAACGGGAGAGGCCACAGCAGTGAGAGGACCGCGTACCGAATTAAAAAAAAAAAAAGGCAGAAAATCTAAATAGACATTTCTCCAAAGAAGACATACAGATGAACAAGAGGCACATGAAAAGATGCTCAACACTGCTAATTATTAGAGAAATGCAAATAAAAACTCCAATGAGACATCACCTCACACCAGTCAGAATGGCCATCATCAAAAAGTCTACAAAAAATAAAAGCTGGAAAGGGTGTGGAGAAAAGGAAACCCTCCTACACTGTTGGTGGGAATGTAAATTGGTACAGCTACTATGGAAAACAGCATGGAGGTTCCCTAAAAAACTAAATATAGAACTACCATATGATCCAGCAATCCCACTCCTGGGCATATACCCAGAGAAAAACATGGTTCAAAAGAATACATGCAACCCAATGTTCACTGCAGCATTGTTTACAACAGCCAAGGCATGGAAGCAACCTAAATGTCCGTCAACAGATGAATGGATAAAGAAGATGTGGTACAATATACACAATGGAATATTACTCAGCCATTAAAAAGAATGAAATATGCCATTTGCAGCAACATGGATGGACCTGGAGATTTTCAAACTAAGTGAAGTAAGTCAGACAGAGAAAGACAAATATCGTATGATATCTCTTATATGCATAATCTAAAAAAATGATACAAATGAACTTATTTACAAAACAGAAACAGACGCACAGACTTAGAGAATGAACTTATGGTTACCAGGGCAGAAGGGTGGGAAGGAGGGATAGATTGGGAGTTTAGAATTGACATGTACACACTGCTATATTTAAAACAGATAACAAGGACCTACTGTATAGCACAAGGAACTCAGCTCAATATTCTGTAATAACCTAAATGGGAAAAGAACTTGAAAAAGAATAGATACATGTATATGTATAACTGAATCACCTTACTGTACACCTGAAACTAAAACAACATTGTTAATCAACTATACTCCAATAAAAAATAAAAATTTTTAATAGTTGTGGTAGAAGGATATTTAAAGACATGGGTATTTGCTAGTCAGTGAAAGAACGCAGGCTCCAGGACACATATATTCCAATTTTGTTTTTAAATGTATTTCCATTCATAAGATACTAGAAGGTTATAGATTAAAATGTTATAATTGATTTGATTTTATGTTGTACATGTCTACGTAGCTTCTAAATTTCCTAAAATAAACATATATACTATCTATAAGTAAACATATTCAATATTATAAAAACTATACATAATAGATCATTAAAAATCAAAATAGGAAGTATAAATAAAATATTGAAAATGATTTTTGAATATAATTCAACCAGGGAAAATGATACCAAAAAATAATAGTGTAGAAAACTATTTCAAGTGTTACATTCCATTTTAAATCTCAAATCTAAGATATCTTACTTCACAGAAGAGGAGACAAATGCAAGAAAATATAAGCCAATACTAACCATCGATTGGAGTTTACATTATTTGTTCTCATGAGGCTGTTTAAAAAATGCTGCCAGATCTCTCCCTCCGTGAACAAGGAAGTGGGTACCAGACACCACATCTGCTAGTGCCTTGATCTTGGACTTCCCAGTCACCAGAACTAAGCAAGTCCAGACCAGAGGGCAGACAGCAGAAGCAAGAAGAACTACAATCCTGCAGCCTGTGGAACAAAAACCACATTCACAGAAAGACAGACAAGATGAAAAGGCAGAGGGCTATGTACCAGATGAAGGAACAAGATAAAATTCCAGAGAAACAACTAAATGAAGTGGAGATAGGCAACCTTCCAGAAAAAGGATTCAGAATAATGATAGTGAAGATGATCCAGGACCTCGGAAAAAGAATGGAGGCAAAGATCGAGAAGATGCAAGAAATGCTTAACAAAGATCTAGAAGAATTAAAGAGCAAACAAACAGAGATGAACAACACAATAACTGAAATGAAAAATACACTAGAAGGAATCAATAGCAGAATAACTGAGGTAGAAGAGCGGATAAGTGACCCGGAAGACAGAATGGTGGAATTCACTGCCATGGAACAGAATAAAGAAAAAAGAATGAAAAGAAATGAAGACAGTCTAAGAGACGTCCGGGACAACATTAAACGCAACAACATTCACATTATAGGGGTCCCAGAAGGAGAAGGGAGAGAGAAACGACCCAAGAAAATATGTGAAGAGATTATAGTCGAAAACTTCCCTAACATGGGAAAGGAAATAGCCACCCAAGTCCAGGAAGTGCAGAGAGTCCCAGGCAGGATAAACCCAAGGAGAAACACTCTGAGACACACAGTAATCAAAGTGACAATAATTAAAGACAAAGGAAAATTACTGAAAGCAGCAAGGTAAAAACGACAAATAACATACAAGGGAACTCCCATAAGGTTAACAGCTGATTTCTCAGCAGAAACTCTACAAGCCAGAAGGGAGTGGCAGGACATATTTAAAGTGATGAAAGGGAAGAACCTACAATGAAGACTACTCTGCCCGGCAAGGATCTCATTCAGATTTGATGGAGAAATCAAAAGCTTTACAGAGAAGCAAAAGCTAAGAGAATTCAGCACCACCAAACCAGCTCTACAACAAATGCCAAAGGAACTTCCCTAAGTGGAAAATACAAGACAAGAAAAGGACCTACAAAAACAAACCCAAAACAATTAAGAAAATGGTAATAGGAACAGACATATCGATAATTACCTTAAACATGAATGGATTAAATGCTCCAACCAAAAGACACAGGCTCGCTGAATGGATACAAAAACAAGACCCATATATATGCTGTCTACAAGAGACCCACTTCAGACTTAGGGACACATACAGGCTGAAATTGAGGGGATGGAAAAAGATATTCCATGCAAATGGAAATCAAAAGAATGCTGGAGTATCAATTCTCATATCAGACAAAATAGACTTTAAAATAAAGATAATTACAAGAGACAAAGAAGGACAATACATAATGATCAAGGGATCAATCCAAGAAGAAGATATAACAATTGTAAATATTTATGCACCCAACACAGGAGCACCTCAATACATAAGGCAAATGCTAACAGCCATAAAAGAGGAAATTGAAAGTAACACAGTAATAGTGGGGGACCTTAACACCTCACTTACACCAATGGACAGATCACCCAAACAGAAAATTAACCAGGAAACACAAGCTTTAAATAACACAACAGACCAGATAGATTTAATTGATATTTATACGACATTCCATCCAAAAACAGCAGATTACACTTTCTTCTCAAGTGCGCACAGAACATTCTCCAGCATAGATCACATTGTGGGTCACAAATCAAGCCTCAGTAAATTTAAGAAAACTGAAATCATATCAAGCATCTTTTCTGACCACAACGCTATGAGATTAGAAATCAATTACAGGGGAAAAAACGTAAAAAACACACACACATGAAGGCTAAACAATACGTTACTAAATAACCAAGAGATCACTGAAGAAATCAAAGAGGAAATCAAAAAATACCTAGAGACAAATGACAATGAAAACACGGTGATCCAAAACCTATGGGAGGCAGCAAAAGCAGTTCTAAGAGGGAAGTGTATAGCTATACAAGCCTACCTCAAGAAACAAGAAACATCTCAAGTAAACAATCTAACCTTACACCTAAAGGAACTAAAGAAAGAAGAACAAACAAAACCCAAAGTTAGCAGAAGGGAAGAAATCATAAAGATCAGAGCAGAAATAAATGAAATATAAACAAAGAAAACAACAGCAAAGATCAATAAAACGAAAAGCTGGTTCTTTGAGAAGATAAACAAAATTGATAAACCATTAGCCAGACTCATCAAGAAAAAGACGGAGAGGACTCAAATCAATAAAATTAGAAATGAAAAAGGAGAAGTTACAACAGACACTGCAGAAATACAAAGCATCCTAAGAGACTACTACAAGCAACTCTATGCCAATAAAATGGACAACCTGGAAGAAATGGACAAATTCTTAGAAAGGGATAACCTTCTAAGACTGAACCAGGAAGAAATAGAAAATATGAACAGACCAATCACAAGCACTGAAATTGAGACTGTGATTAAAAATCTTCCAACAAACAAAAGTCCAGGACCAGATGGCTTCACAGGTGAATTCTATCAAACATTAAGAGAAGAGCTAACACCCATCCTTCTCAAACTCTTCCAAAAAATTGCAGAGAAAGGAACACTCCCAAACTCATTCTATGAGGCCACCATCACCCTGATACCAAAACCAGACAAAGGTACTACAAAAAAAAGAAAATTACAGACCAATATCACTGATGAATACAGATGCAAAAATCCTCAACAAAATACTAGCAAACAGAATCCAAGAACACATTAAAAGGATGATACACCATGATCAAGTGGGATTTATCCCAGGGATGTAAGGATTCTTCAATATACGCAAATCAATCAATGTGACACACCATATTAACAAATTGAAGAATAAAAACCATATGATCATCTCAATAGATGCAGAAAAAGCTTTTGAAAAAATTCAACACCATTTATGATAAAAAGGCTCCAGAAAGTGGGCATAGAGGGAACCTAACTCAACATAATAAAGACCATATATGACAAACCCACAGCAAACATCATTCTCAATGGTGAAAAACTGAAAGCATTTCCTCTAAGATCAGGAACAAGACAAGGATGTCCACTCTCGCCACTATTATTCAACCTAGTTTTGGAAGTCCTAGCCACGGCAATCAGAGAAGAAAAAGAAATAGAAGGAATACAAATTGGAAAAGAAGCAGTAAAACTGTCACTGTTTGCAGATGACACGATACTATACATAGAGAATCCTAAAGATGCCACCAGAAAACTACTAGAGCTAATCAATGAATCTGGTAAAGTTGTAAGATACAAAATTAATGCACAGAAATCTCTTCAATTCCTACACACTAATGATGAAAATTCTGAAAGAGAAATTAAGGAAACACTCACATTTACCACTGTAACAAAAACAATAAAACACCTAGGAATAAACCTACCTAGGGAGACAAAAGACCTGTATGCAGAAAACTAAAAGACACTGTTGAAAGAAATTAAAGATGATACCAACAGATGGAGAGATACACCATGTTCTTGGATTGGAAGAATCAATATTGTGAAAATGACTACACTACCCAAAGCAATCTACAGATTCAATGCAATCCCTACCAAATTACCGATGGCATTGTTTTACAGAACTAGAACAAAAAATCTTAAAATCTGTATGGAGACACAAAAGACCACGAATAGCCAAAGCAGTCTTGAGGGGAAAAAAACGGAGGTGGAGGAATCAGACTCCCTAACTTCAGACTACATTACAGTAATCAAGACAATATGGTACTGGCACAAAACCAGAAATACAGATCAATGGAACAGGATAGAAAGCCTAGAGATAAACCCACGCACCTATGGTCAACTAATTTATGAAAAAGGAGGCAAGGATATACAATGGAGAAAAGACAGTCTCTTCAATAAATGGTACTGGGAAAACTGGACAGCTACATGTAAAAGAATGAAATTAGAACACTCCCACACACAGAAATAAAGTCAAAATGGATTAGAGACTTAAATGTAAGACTGGACACTATAAAACTCTTAGAGGAAAACATAGGAAGAACACTCTTTGACATAAATCACAGCAAGATCTTTTTTGATCCACCTCCTAGAGTAATGGAAATAAAAACAAAAATAAACAAATGGAACCTAATGAAACTTAAAACCTTTTGCAAAGCAAAGGAAAACACAAGATGAAAAGACAACCTTCAGAATGGGAAAAAACATTTGCAAGCAAATCAACGGACAAAGGATTAATCTCCAAAATACATAAACAGCTCATGCAGCTCAATATTAAAAAAACAAACAACCCAGTCAAAAAATGGGCAGAAGACCTAAATAGACATTTCTCCAAAGAAGACATACAGATGGCCAAGAAGCACATGAAAAGCTGCTCAACATCACTAATCATTAGAGAAATGCAAATCAAAACTACAATGAGGTATCACCTCACACCAGTTAGAATGGGTATCATCAGAAAATCTACAAACAACAAATGCTGGAGAGGGTGTGGAGAAAAGGGAACCCTCTTGCACTGTTGGTGGGAGTGTAAATTGATACAGCCACTATGGAGAACAGTATGGAGGTTCCTTACAAAACTAAAAATAGAACTGCCATATGACCCAGCAATCCCACTACTGGGCATATACCCAGAGAAAAACATAATTCAAAAAGACACATGCACCCCAATGTTCATTGCTGTGTTACTTACAATAGCCAGGTCATGGAAGCAACCTAAATGCCCATGGACAGACGAATGGATAAAGAAGATGTGGTACATATATACAATGGAATATTACTCAACCATAAAAAGGAACGAAATTGGGTCATTTGTAGAGACGTGGATGAATCTAGAAGACTGTCATACAGAGTGAAGTAAGTCAGAAAGAGAAAAACAAATATCATATACTAACGCATATATGTGGAACCTAAAAAATGGTACAGATGAACCGGTTTGCAGGGCAGAAGTTGAGACACAGATGTAGAGAACAAAGATATGGACACCAATGGGGGAAAGCGGTGGGGGGCGGTGGTGGTGTGATGAATTGGGAGATTGGGATTGACATGTATACACTGATGTGTATAAAATGGATGACTAATAAGGACCTGCTGTATAAAAAATATAAAATAAAATTCAAACAGAAAGAAAAAAAATGATGCCAGTAATTTTACCATATCAGGATGCAACTCAACATGTGACATTCACTTTTCATTCAAATACCGCTTTATCTCCAAACCACAACCAGGGAATTTAAATCATTAAACCAGGGAGTTCTTTTCTCACCTTAACAACCATTGCATTATAAAATTGTCAGACTCTTTAGATGATCTTTGGATTCTGGAGTCAAGATGCTATTTAATTACCTGGCCTTTTCTGAGCCTCCCGTGCACTGGTAAATACCAATGAATTCCGTGAGTTGTTTTTGTAACATCGCATCTTTGCCTTCAACTTGAGTGATGAATTTATGCTGTAAAAGATCTGACACTGTTGGACGCTTTTCATAATCTTTAGTCAAGCACCTGCACTGGCAAAAAGGAACATGCCATTATTAGATAAGTTAGAGTTTTGCATTTATCATTCACAGTCCTAAAAACTGCTCTAACACAATGGAATGATGTTCTTCATCGATGCTCAGCCCAGGAAGCACATCTCAAACAATGTTAGAACTGTAATATGATGAATTAATCTGTGAGAGATTACGCCGTAGTGATATCAACTTGCAACTAAATTCCCCTTCCCTAGCCTCCCAGTAAGCATTACTGCAGAGTGATAACTGAACTCAGTCTCCATTGTAAAGTCTCCTTTACAAGTCAGTAGCTAAAGATAAACAACAATGCAGTCATTACAGGTTTAATGCTTACCTAGAATTAAAACAAACTTTTCATTTTCCCTTCCCTAATGCTTTTTTTTTTTTTTTTTTTTTTTGCGGTACGCGGGCCTCTCACTGTGTGGCCTCTCCCGTTGCGGAGCACAGGCTCCGGACGTGCAGGCTCAGCGGCCATGGCTCACGGGCCCAGCCGCTCCGCGGCATGTGGGATCTTCCCGGACCGGGGCACGAACCTGCGTCCCCTGCATCAGCAGGTGGACTCTCAACCACTGCGCCACCAGCGAAGCCCCCCTAATGCTTTTAAAGGTTTCTCAATTGATCTATTTCTTCCTACGTGATAAAACTGCTAACCCATCTGCGAGGGCTTATGTGCTGAGGATGTTTAAATCCCATGCCAGTGGATGTTTTTTGAGGTCCTCCAGGAGAAGTACGAATGCGTACCACACCTCTTGATAGGATCAACCAGGTGAAAGCACCTGAAACGGCATCACAGGAGGAACACTGGAACAAACACTGGATGTTTAACCCACTGTCTTCAGATATTTGGAAGAGGGATTAGACTAGTTTTCAGTCACAAGGGACAAAAATATCTAGGATCGATGGGGAGAATGAAGAGAGACACAGATTTCTGGTCAGTATAAGGGAGAACTTTTTGATAGTTAGGCTTATCAAAGATGGAAAGGACCACATTGGGAAGTAGGATTATTTTTATTAGGGGTTTACTGATTGGATGGCCCCTCGATGCACATGTTCAAGAAGGATTTATGCTCTGCATACCCTTCCAACCCTGAGGTTCTGAGGATATATGATTATGAGAAAACTGGTCAGAGTGGGGCTGTCATTTGGGGGTAGAAAAAAAGAAAAAAGAAGGAACCCATGCCTGACCTGACCCATGCCATTTCTCATCTGCATTGTTCATCCCCCTGCGATGAGAATTTGGCAACTTATTCTATTGGGCTTACCTAAAAAGATACTACCCAGGGATGCTAAAAGATGCTAAGGAATGAGGAGGACAATGTCTGAAAATAAGAACAACTGCTCTTCGTTTTCATTTAGTTTCAGAGAATGTGTCAATTTCTGCCACCTGCAGCACTCATATCTACGTTATTGAGTTTAGTCACATAGGAGGTTATTTTATTCAGGTAAAACATTATCAGATAGCTAATGTGTACCAGCCCCTCGGCTAGGCACCGGAGTTACAGTGACAAGTAAGGCACATTCGGTGCCCTGGAGTTGTTTACTGGCTAGTGAGGGAGAAAGACCTCTAAACAGGTAGCAAAATAAAAGAGGCAATGCTACTAGAGGAAGAGGAATAAAGGACGGGAGAGCTCGCAGGGCAGAGTCCTAACTGCTTGAGGGAAACCAGGAAATGTTGCTCAGAGGTGAAATTGTGCCAAGTATGTCAAAGTCACCAAGTCCCATTGAGGATCCACGCGGAAGGATCTGCGGACACAGGGCATGGCTATGAATCGTGGGGAGCCCTTCAAAGCTACCAACAATTCTCCTGAGAGGTCTGTGAAATTCGACTGCAGTTTATTAACTATTCTGCAGTGCATAGTACATACTCAGTAAAGACTATTTAAGTGAAAACTAAAAGAAAAAGCAGATTATCGATCTTCCTTGTATTTTCATAACCCTTAAATAACCCTCTTTGTAGAAACAAGCAGATATTCTTGGTAGGAAAACCAGTGATAGCAGTACGGACAAGGATGACCGGTTCCTCTACTTTCTTGCCCTCTTTACATTTTCTGAGTGAGCTTTGACACATCAAAGCTTAAGGACCGGGCTTCCCTGGTGGCGCAGTGGTTGAGAGTCCACCTGCCGATGTAGGGGACGTGGGTTCGTGCCCCGGTCCGGGAAGATCCCACATGCCGCGGAACGGCTGGGCCCGTGAGCCATGGCCGCTGAGCCTGCGCATCCGGAGCCTGTGCTCCGCAACGGGAGAGGCCACAGCAGTGAGAGGCCTGCGTACAGCAAAAAAAAAAAAAAAAAAAAAGCTTAATGACCCCCCTTCTCCCATTTACAACTTGCAGTCATCCCTTCCCTTATCTTCTCAAGGTGAAGTCATGATAAAGATTGTGAAAAAAGTTCATGGACAGGTTTAGAAATGGCTGACTCATAGCTTCTAGTCAATTGTCTGGAGGCACTGCACTTGTGCTGAATATCTGTCAAATTAAAGGTGAACTTCAAACGTATAAGCATTTTATCTGTATGGTTATCTGACTCACCAAGCGCAATGACAACTTCCCTGTGATGGGAATTAGCGATGCACATAAACGAAGGGCTAAGAAACGGACTGAACAGACAATGGGTGAGAAGGTGGGACATGCTGAGGGTGAGGCTGCAAAGGGCAGGTGGACAGAAGAACGGGTTCATGGACGATGCAATGTCTGCAGAAGCACAGCTATCGATAAGTGAACGAACAAGACCCTGAGATCATTATCAGAACAATAATGGGTTCACTGAACATTCAGAAGACGCTACAAATGCTTGTTTTGAAGAAAATCATGGAAACTTCTGGGGCTATTTAATAGATAAGGAGGAGATTCGGAAGCACAGAGGAATTGTTATAAAAAGCACATCTCAAAGTTACAGCAGGACGGGATCTCGTTAATTCTTTTAAAAGACTCTATTATTACTCACTTGCTGATGAAGTCATTGAATTCTGCTGACCATATCTCAGGCTGCCTCAGTTTTGGGGGTGGATTCCTAGAAAAATAAGATACAAGGTTGGATTGTGCACATTGGTCAGTAACGATAAAAATTAAGAGGCAGAGCCAGCCAGACTAATGTCATTGCTGCATTAAGATTCTGCCAGGTACAATGAAGCATTACCATCATTTTCCAATTTAAAGACAGATAATTAGTTTTTAATCATTCTTTATATGGAATGACAGTTTCCTTGTTTCTCTGAAAGCACTTAATATATGACACATTTTTTTCTAGCTGATAATTTTTCTTCTTTGAACGAAGCTTCTTGCTTTGAACTGAGAGCCCTAGAGGAAAACATAAATACTCAGCCGAATAGAAACAATGACTAGTGGGGAGAAGATTTTTTCTTTTGAGACCAGCAGAAATCTCTGAGGAATATTCAGGATACACAGAGGTGACCTGAAAGGAGAAGTGTTCAAAACATGGAGGAAACTGCAGCATAGAGGGGCCTTTATAGTAGAATGCCTTTACGACTTGTTCTGTTGTTACTGGGTAGAGGGCCAGAAACAAGGTTACACAAGTAAGGAAGTGGAAAATATGATTAGCAATAAAGCTCTGAATGCCACTTAGAAGATTCTGTTATTAATTCCTTTCATTTTAAGCTGAACGAATCTTTTCCTTTTTTGGTATATTCATGAATACAAAGGAACATCATTTGAAAATGAAGCTGATCTAACTGTAATCAAGCAACACTGATCAACCACGATAGTTGAATTTGCTGAAGTACTGCTTTATGTTAATTCCAACAGCTCCTTGTTTTCATTAGTGGGATGGAAATACTTTGTCTTCAGCTCTGCATTAGTCCTTAAATAGCTTATAACAAAATTAATGTACAGTCTGTACAGGCTCATTAAAGAAAAGTACAGCTACTCATCTACCCTAGATCACGCCTAAAGCTCATTTTACAATCCTAGGACTATCTGAAGATTGCTGATTTGCACATTAAAAGAAGTAATTCTTTTCTGCAACAATCTTGCTTTGCTTCTTGTTCTCCTGAAATTTTCCTTTCTAAGAGATTTATCGGTTTCTTGGAGTATAACAAGGTTTTGATGATTTTAGGACATTCAGAACCGGGTAGCTTTTCAGATCCCCCTTTTTTTCTCATTTCTACAGTGAGTATTCTTAGAATTCCATTTCAGAGAAACACTGGTGGTAGACGTAATAAGAAATAACTAAGACGGTGCAGCTTCCAGAAGTACCTTGCCCATAGGTACAATATGTATCAACAGTAGCATCCTTCCTCCATATGGTACCATCACCAAGAGCAGTGACACTAGGCTAACTATGGTCATTTAAACCATAATTTAAATGGCTCAGGAAGAATAGTGCTTCATCTTACATACTGAATGACAGTAGGAATTAGGATATACAGATTTTGTTTGTTTGTTTTCCTCAAATTTAATGAAATGTCTGACTTGGTATAGAGCAGGTTTTCTGCCTTTTTTCTTTTTTCGCTGCACAGCGCCACGTGCGGGTTCCTAGTTCCCCAGCCAAGGATCGAACCTGCGACCCCTGCAGTGGAAGCACAGAGTGAGTCTTAACCACTGGGCCGCCAGGGAAGTCCCTCTGCTCTTTTTTGTAATCTTGCTTCCCCACTTGCCAAGTAAGCAATATATTTTACAAACAGTAAGACCTGAGAGATACACTGAAATTGTTATGTAAAGGATGATCTATCTCTAAGGTATTATAATTCAGAACATATAGACCGGACAAAAAATTCCAAGGTAAAGTTAAAATCAAATTCAAATGCTTTGGTCCTATACTAATTTAACTACATGCCAAATATTCCAAACAGATCTATTTGGAAATGAATAGGTCATATTGGCATTATTTCTTTAGGACTGGAACCACACGCCCCACCAGGGCTTTGTACATATTATTCAGTGTTCTATAGGCATTAGGACCACACAATTTATTTAATGGAGAATGTGGTAACAAGCTGTAACATACACTAACTTCTCTGCCCTGGACCCCTGTCACCACAGGCCCTCTCTGTGTGCATTTCATTAAAATTAAGGTACCAAGCAAAATCCTTAAGAAAGTCTTCAAAAGACAACACATTCATAATAAAAAGAGGCAGTTTTTTCACATCAGTTTTCTGAAATATCTAGGAACTACCCAAAGCATATATAAAACAGTGTTTAATTAGTGATAAGATCAGCAGGGGAAAGTCTGTCAATACACACATTGAAGGGGAGAGGTCTCCACAGAAAAGCATCTTCCTGGCTCCAAAGAGATTATTCTTCTAAGTTTAGTGTTTCATATTAATATATTCAAAACACTAACAAATTTGATATCAATAAATTTTATTTCTAACTTTCTAAATATTATCTTAAAGTTCTAAACAAAGGGAAGTATTAGCAAGTAGTAAAAAAATTACTAGATTGATAGAGTGAAATGAAGCACATCACTGTTACACTGACTGTGGACCAGGGAGCCTCACTGATGAATCTGGGAATGGATCAACAGTGGCAGGAACTGCTGTTTTCTGAGTGCAAATCCTTGCCAAAGAAAAAAAGACACACTTAGTACCAAGAGAAAGCTCTTTGACTTAGACCAGGGAAATGAAACTATGGAACAAAAAGAGTGTCTCGGAAGAAGTAGCATGATATTCCAGGCCACTCTGCTCCCAATCTGCTGAAATATATCTGGGTATTTCCATGAGGAGCTTGACGAGCACTCAGTGGCTAGAGGAAGACAGACGGACCCAGTGTGAGAGCCCCCTGACCTTGGTATTTTGAAGAGTGCTCTCATGGGATGGAGGTCAGCCAGTGGAGGATCTCCATCCCCAAGCTCGATGGCCGTGATCCCCAGGGACCACGTGTCACATCTGGCATCGTAAGTTGTATCCAACTGCTGTTCACATGCAATCACCTAGTAGAAAATGAAAGAAAAATGAAGTTTGTGACTTTAACAAGCACGTAGCAAAATGCTTAGAACAATGTGTAAGTGTTCAAACTGATGAGGTTTGAGAGCTCCGAGCAAAGGCAGTAACACAGGGGAGTAAAAGCTCAAATTATAATTAGTAGCAGTAGTTTTCTTCTGAGAACAGAGAATATCTTAGCAGGATTGCAAGTATGAGGAGAAACCTATGAAAAAAACTTTTTGAAAATGCAAAACAGAAAGGGGACTGAAACAGTGTCCCCCATGGGAAGGGATGTAATCAAATACACAGCTAACACCTGTGCAATGATAGTCACTTGATAAACATTTGATGAGTGAACAGAGTCATTCATCTCAGCAAAGATAAAGAATACATCTTTAACAAATAAAAAGCGAAGGAAGGGGGCTTCCCTGGTGGCGCAGTGGTTGAGAGTCCACCTGCCAATGCAGGGGACGCAGGTTCGTGCCCCGGTCCGGGAAGATCCCACATGCCACGGAGCGACTGGGCCCGTGAGCCATGGCCGCTGAGCCTGCACGTCCGGAGCCTGTGCTCCGCAACGTGAGAGGCCCGCGACAGTAAGCTTGAGAGCAGTCTAGTCAAACGGCCTCAATCCTTTCTGACAACTAGAAGGCAGGAATGAGACAAGTGTGGAGAAATGCAAAAAGGCTTATGCCATTAATAAGAGAAAAATAAACTGGATAAAAATAAACATTGGTAAGGCTTTATCAGCAGTTATCTGGGAGCACACTAAATAGTAAAGCTACAACCAGCTGTTTAAAAATGCCACTAATCAAAGGATGTCACTAAGAGACAAGAAAAAAAAGGGGGGAATCTTTTTTGCAGTATCATGAAATAGTGTTAACATAGAAGAATTATTACACAGTTACTTCACAATTTATTTCTAAATGTGTAAGTATAAATACAGACAGGCTGCAAATAATAATTGTAACATCAGTGATAACAAAAAGAAAATTCAACTTTAAATTTTTAAAACTATTTTTTATATTTTAAAAAGTTTTATATTTTGTGAATGCCAACTCACAAGACAAAAAATGATTTGGGGATGATGGCAGGTTAGAGTTTTATCATTTAACTACAGTACTATGAAATGATATGCAAAATGAAAGGAATCTAAGGTCCTGTCTGGAACGTAGTTCATCTTTCTGACTCTACTTAACATCAAGCTTAACACATTAAAAAATCCCTGTGTTGGCAAAGAGGATGAATTTATGCCCCAATTTGCCCATGATGTTCTAGGTTTATGCTCGCTTCCCTAGAGTCATTATAAATACGATCCGTTTTCACTCTCCAAAGTGTCCTGGCTTGGACAGTAAGTTACATGGTCACCCACCACAGCCACTGTCTCTCCTGTCCCCTTCACTGTGAAACACACATACTCTAGTTTGGGAAGGATGGCTTTACGTAACCAACAAATGCTACCTTTGATCTAGAATTTAACTGAAAAAATGTCAAATCAAGAATTTCACTTTTCAACTGCTAATCAATTTGAACAATTTTGTTTACCTTATTGTTTTCTAATTCATAGCAATCTGACATTCTTCAACAATTCTAGGTAAGTGGAAATTTGTTGAAATATTGCCAATCACTCACAAGTTGGAAAATGCTTATTACAGGGAGATGCATATAATATGCACAAAATCTTGAACATATATTTATATGACAGTTTGAAAAGACCACAGTGAACCTTTCTTTTTTAGATAATATCCATTGGTTTGCTGAGCAGGAAAGCACTTTCAAACCCTATTTGTGCTACAGTAGGCTTATTAATAATAAATAATGACTTATCAGTAAAATGCCTGTCTAGTAATTGCATAGTAAGAAGTATCAATTTTAATTATTAACTTATTTATTATTCTGGTAATTCAATTTTAGATAGATCAAAATATTTCCTTTTCCTCATATACTGGTTCCAAGATCTACTAATCAAAATTATTTTTACTAAATGGCATACTTAAAATACTGGCTTTGTTGCTATAAATTAACATATGAAAAATATAAAGCTAGATGATTATTTAATATTAAACATTTAGTTTTATATATTATAGTATTTTTATAGTAATTAATCATATATGTGGGTAAGATGCAAAGCTTGGTATCATAGCTAAATTTTATTAATTTTTCACTTTGAAAATTCTTCATAAGCTTTTAAAACAACAGTGATATATCAGAACAAACTGAAGAAACTCTCACTTGAGATTCTCTTACTCAATTATTTTTAGCATTTTTATTTGAGATACTCTTATTCAATTTTGTTTTTGCTTATATGACTATACTTTCTACTTTTATTTTAAGATGTTCTCCCTGTTCAAAAAATTTTTGAATCCATTGGAATTTTTTAAAGTTTCTTAAGCTAACTTATCCTTTCTCCATGTTTTACATTACACTTACATTTTAACTTTTTTTTTGCAAGTAGTAATTGAATTAGTATTAAAGTAGGAACAGTACACCACGATTTAATCCTCAAGCAAATTCAATTCTACGATTTTGCAATATTAATGTAGTATTTGAATTACTTCTCCTCCCTTCACTCGCTAGAGTTGCAGGTAAATAGCAGAGCTCTTCCCAAAGGTTGCAGAGAAAGCTTTCAAACATACGTTCTCTACTGATGAATATAATTAAAAGGATTAAAGGCATTAACAGTGACTGTGGAGAAAAGATGTGACTCTAGAAAACATTTTTCCTCCACTATTTTAGCAGTTTCTCTACAACTTCCCAAAGGTGATGGTGAAAAGAATCTCCTGAAGTGCAATGTGGCCCTAAGCAGAGTGACTCAACATGGGAAGCTGCTATAAACACAGGCTAATAGGCCTGACTCTGATCTTAAACAAAGACAGGCGTTTTTATATTTCTATCCAAGTTAAGAACAAAGTCTAAATATCATTAAGAGAGATGCATGCTAAGCAATTAAAAGGATATTTAATGAAAAATTAAGGCTGCAAGTACAGCTGACCCTTGAGCAATACAGGGTTAGGGGTTCCAACCCCCCGAGCAGTCGAAAATCCATGTACTGTTATCTCTGCCTCAAAAACAGAGGAATTGATAAATGACTCACCCAAGGTCAGGAAGCTGACACAGTTTGGATAGAATCAGGACTCAAACCCTAGTTCTTTTGATTCCACATATTGTGAGCTCTGATCAAACACAAACTTTTCCCCACACTTACTTAATTTAAAGATCTGTAAAATGGGATTGAGATTAGCAGATACCAACTACTATATAAAAACAGATAAACAACAAGGTCCTACAGTATAGCACAGGGCACTATATTCAATATCTTGTAATAACCTAAAATGAAAAAGAATAGGAAAAAGAACATATACATGTATAACTAAATCACTTTGCTGTACAGCAGAAACTAACACAACATTGTAAATCAACTATACTTCAATAAAAAAAGAAAACAATCTGTAAAATGAAAATACAGGTACTATATTTATTTTCTTTATTTATTTTTGGTACTATATTTATTGAAAAAAAATTTGCGTATAAGCAAACCCACAGTTCAAACCTGTGTTGTTCAACTGTAGTTTCTCTTTACCTCTTGTGACTCATTCATTCAATCCCTCATTTATTCACATATTTGCTCAAAGCCCATTTATTATCTCCTATGTCCCTCCTCACACATGTAAATATGTCACATAAAAACAACACAACTGACATTTTCTTCTAGTATATTCCAAAAACACATATGGAGCTAGAGTATGCATAGAAAGGAAACTCAGAAAGGATCAAATGTTACATTTGCCTCCCTCAAAACTCTAACTGACCTCAGGAGCCATCCAAAAGGGCGTTCCTACGGATGTATTCCGACGGTGCCAGGTGCTGGTGAGCTGTGCAGACACGCCTGGAAGGAAGAGACGAGACTTACTTCTTGCATTCATTACTCAGGTAAGGAGATTCCAACTGCAATAAATTTGCTTACAAACTAATACTAAAATTCTGTTCCCTTACAGTTTGGATAGAATCAGGACTCAAACCCCAGTTCTTTTGATTCCACATATTGTGAGCTCTGATCAAACACAAACTTTGCCCCACACTTAGTTAATTTAAAGATCTGTAAAATGGGATTGGGATTAGCAGATACCAACTACTATATATAAAACAGATTGAAGTTCAAGTCACTGGACTTGAACTTCACCTTAAAGTATCCTAAGTCAGGGTGTCTACATAGCCAAGATACACAATGGTCCTCCTATTTTCTACTTCTCATATCCAGACGTACCCAGGCTTAAAGCCCCATTCCAAGGTCTAGCGCCCCCTTGCTGACTTAATCTGCTCCTCGTCATACTAACCTCTGTATCTTTTGACCTTCTAGATTTTTTTTTTTTTTTTTTTTTTTGCGGTACGCGCGGGCCTCTCACTGTTGTGGCCTCTCCCGTTGCGGAGCACAAGCTCCGGACGCGCAGGCTCAGCGGCCATGGCTTACGGGCCCAGCCGCTCCGCGGCATGTGGGATCTTCCTGGACCGGGGCACGAACCCGTGTCCCCTGCATCGGCAGGCGGACTCTCAACCACTGCGCCACCAGGGAAGCCCGACCTTCTAGATTTTAAACTATTTGTCTGTATTGCATATTTTGGCACGTAGTTATGATTTGAATGGTAGGCTCTCTCCACTCCCACCCCCCTCTCTGCACTACTAAATTCTGGTGAATTTGAGAATGTTTTATATCGTGGTATGCACATAGTAGGTGACTTGTGAATGTGAATAAAATTATTTTCCATCTGTCAACTTGGGACAAATCACACCTGACCGGAAATTTCAAATTAACTACATCTATGTAAACCAACACCATCAACAGAATCAGTTCTTTTCCTTTAGAGAATTATACACAGAAGGATTACAATGAAAAGGCATAACCAAATATTTCAATCATGTCATCTCATTAATTCCACCTGGTTAGATACAATCATAAGGGACTCAGGAAAATCCAGAGCATAGTCTCCCTCCTCACATTTCATACTCTGCTCCTCTGGCTGCACGGTGCTGCTTCCCTTGACCTGCTCTGGACTTGATGGGTTATCCCCAAATCGTGGACTTGAACTCCCTGATGTCCCTGTTTTGAAGAGTCCCTCCCGGTGTCACATTTGTCTTAGGCTCTAGCTGTTTATCTTATCGGCCAAGTAGAACAAAGGCAGTAATTGAGGTTTAAAATTGGATATATTTGATTCCCTCAAGATGATTCCTCCAAGATGATACTTTGTCATGAAATTCAAAGGCCATATTCAGCCAAAAGGGCATTTCACTAGTGGAAACATACTTGAGCAGAGGGCTAGGCAGTATGTTTTGGTTCCATATTAATTTCGTCCCTCAAGGAGCTCCTCCACTAATGTATTAATCTTGTCCTAAGTGGAATCTTCATCTACGGCCTTCACATTTTGCCTCTAAAAAAGCTTATCATTTGACAGAAAAAAATATCCTCATGAAATCATTTTTGAAATTCAAAGGAAATTATCTAATCTGTGATTGAAGTTTCTCCCTTGAATATTTTCTAACACATGATCTGAAGAAAGGGAATAAACATTTAATGCACATTTCTCCCAAATGCATCCTCTACCTCTATCTCTACTCCAGGTATTTTACCTTTCAGAAAAATTAAGTATAAATCTAAACATTTTATCTTGTCTTTTCCTATGAATTAAAGGGAGGAATGATTAAGCCTGACTTTTATAGTATCAGAGTACAGTAATTTATTTATATAAGTAGGAAAAGTAAATAGATTTTAAAACAAATTTAACTTAAAATTGATTATAAATCTACTAAAATTTATTCTAAGGGCTTATAATTATTTATGAAAAAATTGAAAATTATATTTGACCCTCGGTGAATATTTTTGTTTCAATTTCATAAAGGTAGTTTAAGAATTCAAACATCATTTAAGCAAAATGTAAAGGGGGTAGAAAAAACCACAACTGAGTAAAATATCGAAAGTTTTTGGTAAGAAAGTGACACTTTAGACTAATCATTTGATACATTTTTCTTCTTTCTGAAGATAAAGAGAATATGATATCGCTAGAATTGGCATTTTTCAGCAAGCAGTCATGCCCTGGCATCTGAATTTATAGATATGGATGTCAGAAAAGGACCATCCCTCCATACTCCACAGGAGATATATTGGGAAGGAGGATAAGAAGAGTGTCTTAGGGTGTGGCACAGGACCCAAGATAGACCATTCAGACTTCTTGGAAATGCGAATCTTGAGTTGGAGACACTAGGGTGACTAGACTACAGTGGTGACTAGACTACTGGATTACTACAGAGTCATCCAGTGTTGAGGATCTAAGGATTAGCCCAGGTGATGCTGCTCTGGAGGTCCAGGGATGTCAGAGCCCCTTCCTAGGAGGCTGGATTGCCCAGCTTCTCCCTTGGCTTTGTAGGCCACTCAGTGCCATTTTCCGTAGCATTGCCTAAGTTGGTCAGAGTTAAGTTTCTGTTGCCTACAATCAAGGAACTCTGACTGATACAAGAACCTAATGATTTTACATATAAAGGAGCAAACTAACAAGGGTAATGGTCAATAATAATGAGTTTACAAAGTCTAAGAGTTATTAGGTTTTATATTAATATGAATTAAGAATTTTTTAAAGCAAAAGTTTGGCCTCCAAAATTCTTGATCACACATTCCAAACAATAGGAAACTTCTGAGCAAGCATACTCGATATAGATACAGACTATTTTCTACATATTTCCTAGTATAGTAATATACACATTATGAAATGTATAAAGATCATTTTAAAGGATGATACTAAAATAATAACTATTATGAATATTTCATAATAAGTTATGGATATTTCTGCACATCCATGATATCTGGGATAATGAATTACAATGCTAATGGAGTCTCATATATTTAGAGTCCTTTGGGATCCTGCAGAAAGACTGTTTTACACCTGGTTCCTGTAAACTGAATGGAAACAAGAAAAATTCAGCCCAGAATGTGAAGAAGGGAAAACAAAAAGTCTCAAAATAAGTGAAAAAGGAAAAATGCAAATAGGTAGAATAAGAAACCCTTGAGTCTGAGAATATTGGATAATTATCCATTAAAAACAGGACACACACCTATGAAAGAGTAACAGAGGATGGTCTTGACCGAATCATGTTTGTTGAATGCTTCTGCAATGACTGTTAACTCTGAAGATCATTTTTCCAACACAACAAACTACTTCAGAACTAGAAGGCAACTTAATGGTCGTAACATCTAACGTGCTCATTTTCCGGTTAGTAAACTTTAGCTGGAGAGAAAAATGAGTTTCCTGAGGACAAATGGCATTTTTACTTAACATAAATTCCCACAAGAAAATTAGCTAAGAAGGTAGAAAAATGCAAAATTCTCTCAAGAATGACTGACTTAAATTACTTTAAAAGGCAACAGGACGGGCTTCCCTGGTGGTGCAGTGGTTAAGAATCTGCCTGCCAATACAGGGGACATGGGTTCAAGCCCTGGTCCAGGAAGATCCCACATGCCGCGGAGCAACTAAGCCCGTGCGCCACAACTGCTGAGCCTGTGCTCTACAGCCTGCGAGCCACAACTACTGAGCCCACATGCCGCAACTACTGAAGCATGCACGCCTGAAGCCCGTGGTCTGCAACAAGAGAAGCCACCACAATGAGAAGCCTGCACACCGCAACAAAGAGTAGCCCCCGCTCGCCGCAACTACGGAAAGCCTGTGTGCAGCAACGAAGACCCAACAGAGCCAAAAATAAACAAATAAAATAAATTTTTTAAATAAAATAAAAAATTTTAAAAATAAAGAAATATTTGTTAAAAAAAAAAGTCATCAATTGTCCCAAATATACTTAACAATGAAAGGATCCAATCCAGGATCACATGGTGTGTTTAGTTGTCATGTCTCTTTGGTCTCCTTCAATCTGCAGGAGTTCCTTAATATTTCCTTGAACTTCATGACCTTGATATTTTTTTTAGAATTTCAGGCTAGTTATTTTGTAGAATGTTCCCGAACTTGGATTTGTCAGATATTCCCTCAAGATTATATTTTTGGCAGGAATATCATGGAAGGGAAGTCTTCTCCTTGTATCCTATCAGGTGGTATGTGATTTCCATCTGTCACATCAGTAGTTGTATTCACTTTGCTTACTTGATTAAGTCTGTGTCTGCCAGGCTTCTCGCCTATAAAGTTTCTCCTTCTCTTTTGTAATTAAGTATTTTATGCAGAGCTTTTTGAGACTATCTAAATATCCTATTTTTAATCAAAACTTAACCCACTAGTTTAGCATCCATTGAAGTTTTTGGATGAATTAATTATTACTATGATGGTTGCCAAAAGATAATTTTTAAACTTTCATTACTCCTTCTATATTCATTAGTTGGCATTCTTCTGTTTTGTTTTTTTTTGTTTTTGCGGTACGCGGGCCTCTCACTGCTGTGGCCTCTCCCGTTGCGGAGCACAGGCTCCGGACGCGCAGGCTCAGCGGCCATGGCTCACGGGCCCAGCCGCTCCGCGGCATGTGGGATCCTCCCAGACCGGGGCACGAACCCGCGTCCCCTGCATCGGCAGGCGGACTCTCAACCACCGCGCCACCAGGGAAGCCCGGCATTCTTCTATAAAGAAAAGCTTTAGCTTTTTTCCATTCATCTATTTGTGTGTGAAAGTACGAAAGTATGAATTAATGGATTTCTACTTTATTCAATGGACATCATTGTTACCATGATTATTATCATTATTTTGATGCTCAAACTGTCCCAGATTTGGTCAGTGAGAATCACTTCAATTTGGCTTCTGTGTCCTTTTGACATTGTCTCCATCACTCTTTGGGCAGTTCCTCACTTTCGGGCACATTAAGTTCCAGGCTTATCTTGTATAGCTAAACATCAGCTTTTCTCCAAGAATGCCTGCTTACTATTAGTGGAGAATTATATTTAAAAACTGAGAGCTAGGTGTTTGATGTGCTTGCTCTTGGGGCATCAAGCTTGCAAGTTCTCTTAGTGGACATAGCCAGACAACCTGTATACACACACACACACACACACACACACACACACACACACACACACACGTATCACATTATATTTCTTTTCATATGCCTCTCTACATATTGAAAACCATGAGTTCACACTGACACCTCCAATTCCACTCCAACATCATGGGGTTCAGTTTTCTCCCTTCCACATTTGTAATTCTCATGTCTAACAGTAAGAAACCTGGCTCCCATTGTCCTCAGGATATCTCCAGATGGTATCAAGCCCCCTTTATGTAACCAACCCCTTGTCTCCATTTTGACCCCTATGCAGACGCACTTATCCAGCTCAGGCTCTGACAACCTGACTGGGGTCACCACCATCCCCCTAGACAAATGCTCTCTTTGTCCCCTCCTCGGGGCCTCAACGCCCCAAGCCGAGCCACCACTGCCCCTCCCCTCCCAGCGTGGACACCTTCCTCACTCCTTTCAGGTCCAAACCATTTGCTGAGCTGCACCCCGATTCCCATGCTTTCTCGGGCCCACCAAATGCCTTTTGTTCTGAATTATTCTGGAAGAAAGGAAGGAATGAAGGGAACTTCATAGTTTTTAAGTTCAGGTGTGCCTGCCTCACTGGATGCTACAAAAGTGGGTTATTAATAAATAAGTCACAACTTCTCTTTGACCTACATTATTCATTGGGGATTTGGTCTAAAATTGAGCATGTGGGTAATAAGAGACTGAAAGCCATAAAATAATCTGTCAGAAGAACGATGTCTAAATAAGTCATAAGAAGTACATTCTGTACTTTGGTATTGAAATGTTAACTATTCTATTAGAAATGAAGATCCCCAGAGAGAAATCTGTAGAAATGAGAACTGAGTACTGCCCCTTAAATTTAGCCTCTCTTTCATTTTCTATTCCAAATGAGGACTGCTTTTTCAGAGTTAGTTGACTTGCCTAAAGGGGTTTATCTCCTGGGAGGTGGTGTTATTTATCGATTGATCATACACCAGTGACTGCTAATGTAGTTCATTTATAATATCTGCAAGCTAGCTTGTCTTTCTATTCTCTGAGGTGGCTGGTGGTTTTCTGTAAAAGCCTAGCCCACTTAACAAGAAAACAGAAGGTTGTCTTAAAGGCTCTACTCATAACTAGCATTAGCAAACTGAATCTTACTTTTAGTGTAATTAAATAGCTTGATATTTAAAGTTAATATCCAATTGACTCTAGCAAAGGGCTATTATTTTTTTAAACAGAAAGAAGCACCTATTTGGGGAATATTGAAAAAGATTTTCAATATTTAGCAACTATCAATATTTAAATAAAGTATTTATTTACTATTTATCAAGTACCTACTATGTATACAACACTGAGCTAGGGGCGAGGTGACAGTATTACTTCATGATAATAGCTCAGATTTTTAAAATTATAAAGTGTCAATAATTATACTACGTAGCTCACCTGTATCATCCCATTTACTCTCCACAGTGATCAACCGTATGAGGTAGAGACTGTTTTTCATACTTGATGTCCCTGGAGATTTTAAGTGACCTTCTCAAGGTCACACAATTACATGGAAAATCCTGCCTCCCATTCACTCACTCATTCGAGAGTATTTATTGAGCACTTCTGATGTGCCAGTGCCATGCTTGGTTCCAGGCACAGAGTGATAGGCCAGACAGAGCCCGAGCCATCACAAAGCTCACAGCTTAGCAGCGAAGGCAGTCAAATTAAACACATCATTACGGTCAAGTGTGATAACTGTTTGGCTAAAGAAAAGACAGAGTGCATATGTACAATGGAATATTACTCAGCCATGAAAAAGAATGAAATCATGTCATTTGCAGCAACATGGATGGACCTGGAGATTGTCATACTGAGTGAAGTAAGTCAGACAGAGAAAGACGAATATCATATGATATCGCTTATATGTGGAACCTAAAAAAACATGATACAAATGAACTTGTTTACAAAACAGAAACAGACTCACAGACTTAGAGAACAAACTTATGGTTACCAAGGGGAAGGGTAGGGGGAGGATAGTTAGGGAGTTTGGGATTGACATGCACACACTGCTATATTTAAAATAAATAATCAACAATGACCTACTGTATAGTATAAGGAACTCTGCTCAATATTCTGTAATAACCTAAATGGGAAAAGAATCTGAAAAAGAACAGATGTATGTATATGTATAACTGAATCACTTTGCTGTACACCTGAAACTAACACAACATTGTTAATCAACTGTACTCCAATATAAAATACAAATTTTTTAAAAAAAGAAAGGATAGGGTGTTGGGGAAGTTCTCAGCCAGGCAGACAGAAGTTAGCTGGGTGCAGGGGTGAGGGGAGGTTTCCATGCAGGGAAAGCATCGTGTTTGCAACCGGTCACAAAATTCAATGACATAAATCTTAGATACATAAAGAGAACTGTCATTGTGATTTCTTCATTTTGCCTCTAACTATTATGGGCTCTCCTATGTCCCTACCCACTGGCTGGGAGAAGTAAAGCTTAGATCGAAACCGTAAGTCCTTTTAGAAAGAGTTCAGTCTCTCTTGAATGAAAGTGCTTGCTCCATCTCTCAGATGGCGCCCCTCCTTCTTCTCTCCTGAAGACGGTACTGTCTGTACAGGATGAGGGATGGCTTATAAGACCTTGTGGTGGGGAGAAGAGGGAGGGTCCTCGGGTGTGGTCGGTCTCTGGTCTCTGGGTCCATGTTCCTTTGTCTGCCTGCCTGCTAGGGGCCCCCTGGCCCTCCTGATGGAGTCTGCATCCAGTGAGCCTGTGGCCTCTTCTCACGCAGGCAGGGCTACCTGTGTAGAGCCTCCTGGCAGACGAAGGCTCAGAGTGGCTTCAGCTGGAGCTGACAGTGCTCTGAGGTCTGGCTGTGACTCCTATTCAGACCTGGCCCAGGTGATCTGGGCTCTGCCCCTCACCGCCCATCCTGAGCAGCCCCCTCTAGAAACTCCCCAGACAGATTTTCAGTTATCGGGGGGTTAAAGGGAGCAGAGGGTAAGGGGCTTGGAGAAGCTTAGCTTGAGTGCTTCCTGTACCTAATCACTCTACACCTCTATGCCAGGACGATGTGATCACCCCAGTCAGGACTGGCGCAGACCATGCAGGGACTTTGTCTGGGACTCAGAATGGTGGTGGTGGGAAGAGTGAGGGTAAGAGTTCCTTTCCACCCTCGTTGTCACCTTCACTTTTTAAAAGCTCATCTCACTGTCCCGCCTCTTTCTCTGTTTCACCTTTCCACAATTACCCGAGAACTGGAAAGGGTTTCCCTCTTCTTTCTGTTCTCTTTTATGCAAAACACTACGACGGATCCCTGGAATTTCCCTCTCCATAAGCTAAAGAGAAGATAAAGCAATTTAGACAGATCTTTCTGAAGAGATAACCCGGGTCTTGCTACACATTCCTATTTTTTAATATTACCTCAGTCATTTTCTTGCATTCCTTCTGGAACAAATCTTAACATGCCCCCCCCGCAAACAGAGAGATGCTTCTGGCAGACTGGGGTGAAGGTCACATTCTTGGATAAGCAAGAGAAGAGCATGTTAACCAATTTCGAAGAACTTCCTCCGACACATGTGTAAGAGCCCTGACTGAGAAAGACGGTGGTACATTTAAGAGGCTGAAAGAAGTTGACCTGGCTCATAGGTAATAGGAAGAGGGGGTCCCTGCTGTGCGCCAAGGGGCAAAAAAAAGGTGTTAATCATTCAGTGCTTTACTCTGGGCCAGCAGACAGGATCACAAGGCGCACAGCCCTCCCCAAGGAGGGCTGACAAACCACGGACAAGATATTGAGCGAGAGAGTGGCAGGGTCAGCTGAGCCAGAGCTGTGGTGTGGGGAATGGTCTGGAAGGAGAGGAATGAGACTGGCTGCAGGGGGGTTAGTAAAGTGTGGCCGCAGGAGCCCAGGTCAGAGATGATGGTGAGGACCGGGGCAGAGAGATAAAGATGGAGCCTGGGAATTTATAACAGAGACACAGCCTTGTGACTCGTGGTAGATGTGGGTGGTGAAGACAAAGGAAAGCTCAAGGATAAGCCAAGATTTCTAGCTTGAGCAACAAAATAGATACTGAGGACTTTTTTCTAAGGTAAGAAACTCTTGATATGAAGCAGATCTCCGGGAATGGGTGAGATGGTGGGGTTCCATCTGAGCATTTAGAGGACTGGCAACCATCTGAATACAGATCTCCAGTACCCAATAATGAGCCCACTGCACATTTTATGAGGAGAGAAATCCAAATAAAAATATATTCTAAACTCCTTTACTCCCAGCTGTGGCATTCTCTGAAAATCTGATTTAAACATAAACTGAGGACCCTGATTTTCAGTTTGGTTCTGCAGCTGGTGGCTTAGTACTCTGTATTCCTTATGCCCTTGAGAAGCTTCACTATGTATGAACCTCCATCCTCGGGTTTTAATTCATATGAAAACCTTAAACCATCTTAGGTGAATGGAATCCATGTCCTCTTACTATGGAGAACAGAAATATAAGCATCCTTTTATATGCAAATAATAGCATTTTAGTATCAGACACCAGGGACACATTTAATAGGCAACTGACCCTCTTCTCTAATTGCTGCTGACAGTAAAGTCTTTAAGCTAATTAATATAAAACCAAAGCTCCCGTTTTGTCAGCTTTCTACGTTATGACTACTTTCTAAAGATATCATAATAAAGGCCACTTTATTTATTATCTAGGTGTATATTTTTACTCTGGATTACTTTGGAGGATGTCCCAGGAAGTTGCCTTTCTCAGAGCTACTGGTTTATCAAGTTCTCTTTTGTGTGTGACTGAAGAAGATGTTTACTTACATTTGTTTTAACAATTTTCATCTGGGCTCTATATATTGCAGCCACTTTTTAGAGCAAGAGAATTATGAGATCTCAAGTTAAATGTTAAGTTCTCCATTTGGGTCTGTTAAGACTGGAGCCAAAATTATTGTCTGAAGAGAGTCATGGCTCTGTCCATGGAGCAGTGAAGAGCGTTTTGTTGTTGTTTTTTGGAATTTCAGGCACAAGTTCTCATTAGCATCCTAACCCGGCCAGACTGTTCAAAGGCACAGCTCTGAACTCAGCTGGTAACACACTAGCTGCATCCCAGTTATTAGTCAGGAATTCATTGCCAAGCTCACTGCTGCTCCGTAGTTTCCAAATGCTCAGCTGAGGGGAAAAAAATACGTGGTCGTCTGAAAGATACGCTATTCAACTGTTCCTGTCTAGATGCTCTGAAGTTCATTCCTGGGTGAAGCCAGATCACTAAAAAGCTACATACTGGGATTAAAACAATTAATTTCTAAACTGAGTCGATTACTTTCCCTAAGCTTCATTTTCCAAAATGCAAAATGAAGGAAGAGTCACTCATTCGTTCAACTATTACTCACTGAACTACTATTCCCAAAGTATTAGGTCTACAAAATAGAAGATGACATAGTCCCACCTCTTAATGACCCTGTCTATCTGTGAGCCTAAGTATCTTTATCTACATATGAAGACCAAATAGACCATCATAATCTTATGTGATAAACACAGAAATGGAGAAATATACAGGGTACAGAAGCACAAGGAGAGACACCTTACCCAGCCTGAGTGCAGGAAGGGGAGAACGACAAGGATACTGAGATGTCCTAGAATAATGCTACCCACTCTCACGGGTGTCATGTGTTAGTGGGGATCCAGTGAGACGGGGGAGATATCACTGTCACAACTGGGAAAGGAGGAGCCGAGGTATCAGCTACAGTGCCTCTGGCTCTGACACAGACACTCCAAATTGGCTCAGTCAATATGGAAATGTATTATCTCACATGACAGAAGGTCCAGAGATAGGGGAGGTTTCAAAGTCAGTTGATTTAGTGGCTGGACTATGTCACCAAGGACCCTCCTTCTTCCCGTCTTGCAGGGCTGCCTTTCCACTTGGGATGGAACACCTCAGGATAGAACAAGGTGGCTGCGGGCAACACAATAAGACATGGAAGGTCCCAAGTAAGAAAGAGACCATCTTTACTTGTGCTGCCCTCTTAGGAGGGAAAACATTTTCCCAGAGACATCTGAAGGTTTCCCCTCATGTCTCAAAATCCTGGGTTTGGGCACCTGCCCATCGGGAAAGCAATCAATAGTAAGGGCCGTGGGCTTACCATTTAGACGTAGTGTGATTATGTGGAGCCCATCTATTTCAGAGAATCAACCACGCATACCGCTGCAGGAGTGTTACAGGCACACCATGGCTGACTTGAAAGAAGTCACTCTTTCTTCTGGGAACCTCTCATTTGCCAAATTTTTTAAAATCTCTGCAACTTTCCTACCTCGATGAGATACTGGTTTTTTCTCTTTCAATGCCTACAAAGCAAGGCTGACGGCAAATGATCAAATCACATCACACGAGTCATTCTGCGGCCCAAATCCATGCATTTCAAACAAAACTTACCAAAATCTACGAGTTTAACTCCGCCTTCGATGGTTAATAGGATGTTATTTCCTTTTATATCACGGTGGATAGTTTTGTTGTTATGTAAATGCTGAAGTCCCTAGAAATGGGAAATAAATACATAGTGACTTTTAAAGGAAGCATCAAAAACACATTTTTCAGATGGATGCATTTATACAAAATCAATAGGAAACACACCACACGTTAAAATTAACAAAGGTTCTTAAATGTTTCACATTGAGTTAGTCAAATCAAAGTATATCATTTCCACTTTGGACTATATAAAAATTCAAAAAAACCAGCACATACTCCTTAGCCCTTAGCAAATAGTTTATTTAAAATGTGCTGATCTCAACATAAGAAAACATTCTATACACTCATTTGAAATAATGGCTCTTAAAGGAATAAATAAATAAACAATGGCCAATAAAAACCTAACTATTAGTAAAAATACACATTATCTACCTTTGCCATAATCTCAGAAATATACCTAGGAGATCAAAACTCAGGTTTCTGTTGACACAAGGAGGGTAGGTCTCTAATGGAAAAAAGGAATTAGTTATGCTAAACATTTCACATTTTGCATCTTACTCTTGCATCGATAAATACTAATGCAGTGATGTTTTGCTAAAAATAGGATCCTCACTTTTTATTTAACTGGAACTGCCTCCTAATTAATGCGCGAACAATTTAAACCGCCTTACCAACAGCGCTTCACGTAAAATATAGGCAATTATGGGCTCACTCATTCTTTTGCCCTTCTTCAGAAATCCTTTCACAAGATCTGTCACTGATCCTCCATTGCACAGCTATAAAAGAATATTTCAAGATAGATAATAAAATGATATGCCATTTTAAGTACTTGCTATAAAAGGTTTTCTCAAAACGTTTTACAAAACTGTTCTAATTTTTTGTTTCAAACAATTATTCCCATCATCTTTATGGTTTCATAAATGAAGTGAAGATATAAACTTGTACTAGTGTACAATTAATTACTGGAACACAGTTTTCATTTGAATTAATTTTTAGAAGAGAATCTGAAGAAGCACTGGGCTTGGCTTTTAAAGTTAAGGAAAAGAATTATGATTCTATAAATCAGTCTCAAATTTTAAGATCTAGGCCTTTAAGGCATTCTTGATTCCTGATAGTTTAATTAATAGTGCAATGTGACCTCAATCCATGGCTATATACTGTTTCATATGCGCATTAATTTAAAAACATACCTCCCTTCTGGTAAAACTTCAGAGTGTGCTGAAGTAAGGGTTACAAATACTATTTTCGAAAACTGTTTTAAGTGTCATGTTCCCTAGCTTCCTCCCCCCACACCTCCCAAGAGTAGAGGAAAACAAGAGGGAGGGGCATGGTAGGGGAATTTTTCACATCCAGGTTTCTCTGAAGTTAGGTAACATGAAGTCCCACAGTAAACTTTCAAACGGGCTGTGCATTCTCAGAAGAGACAAACACTGACATTAGCAGTGGAACATGGGAGGGGAGATAACTAGGTAAATGGTCCCAACAAAGCTTTGACCCCATGATCCCCTAACGTGTTATCCATTCGCGTTTGCTGTCAGCTCTGTCTCTCCCCCCAGGGCTCTGGTCCATGGTGTCCTTGCCCTTACCCTGAACTATGGGGCCTCCTCTGACACCTCAGTGCCTGCAAACTAAGAACCTGGCATTTCCCTGACTCTACTGACCTAAATGGAGGTAGAAAACAAAGGTGAGAGGAAGTGTATTCCTGACACCCTCATCTAAAATACTGAACACATTTGCTCTCAAACTTTTTTCTAACACAGTGATTAGATTTTATTGGATGCCTTAACACTTCTGATACATTATAGATGAGATAATAACAGCTGTGTTGGGCACATTTTTTAAGCTAGCACATTTCTAATCCATTTACATGCATTATCTGTGTATCTCACCACTCTGTGAAATAGGAATTATTAGCATCTCCATACTAAGGACTGGGAAAGTGAGGCACAAAATGCTAAGGTAACTTGGAAAAGATCACAAAGTAGTGACAGAGCTAAGACCTCAACTTGGACAGCCTGACTTTAGAGTCCAGTCTTACATTTAATCATGACATGTCATGATCCCCCAAAAGGAGGTCTGGGCTGGCTGGTCGATCTAGCCATCATGTGTAATGTGGCTTTTTGTAAGTGTGTTTACAATCTAAACACGAAGTCACAAATGAACACTTAGATGCAACTCCTTTTATAGCTGGTGTCTTTCTACATTCAAAGAAAACGTTCATCTTCTACAGGAATCTGTGCAGCCCTGGCACTCCCAAACCAGCATTTTCTTCTGCAGAAAAGGGAACACGTTTAACTGGATAAGAAGCAGAGTGTGCCGTCCTGACAGCAGAATACAGGGTCACATCACCTCCTCTGTGGCCCAGCAAGATTAGTTCACAAAATCATTCAAAATTGACTGAAAAGAGGGTTTCCCTGGTGGCGCAGTGGTTAAGAATCTGCCTGCCAATGCAGGGGACACGGGTTCGAGCCCTGGTCTGGGAAGATCCCACATGCTGCGGGGCAACTAAGCCCGTGAGCCACAACTACTGAGCCTGCGCATCTGGAGCCTGTGCTCCACAACGGGAGAGGCCGCGACAGTGAGAGGCCCACGCACCGCGATGAAGAGTGGCCCCCACTTGCCGCAACTGGAGAAAGCCCTCGCACAGAAACGAAGACCCAACACAGCCAAAATAATTAATTAATTTTAAAAAATTGACTGAAAAGAAATTGAGTCCTTTAAATTGCAGAGCACTTATTTAAAAGAACCAAGTTTTAGGACCAGTTTTTAAATTTCCAAAATTCATTGCAGGGTGACTGAATGGCTTTTCCTATGTCTCCAAAGTGTGGCCTCTTTGCTGCATCTTCTGTGATTGACTATTATGTTAATTCAAGAGTAAACAGCTAGGATCTTACAGGGAGAATAAAAGAGCCATAAAGAAATGTGCAGGACGAGGCTTCCCTGGTGGCGCAGTAGTTGAGAGTCCACCTGTCAATGTCAGAGGACATGGGTTCGAGCCGTGGTCCGGGAAGATCCCACATGCTGCAGAGCAACTGGGCCTGTGCGCCACAACTACTGAGCCTGCACTCTAGAGCCCGCGAGCCACAACTACTGAGCCCTCGTGCCTAGAGCCTGTGCTCTGCAACAAGAGAAGGCACTGCAATGAGAAGCCCGCGCACTGCAACAAAGAGTAGCCCCTGCTCACCGCAACGAAGAGCAGCCCCTGCTCACCGCAACTAGAGAAAGCCCATGTACAGCAACGAAGACCCAACACAGCCAAAAATAAATAAATAAATAAAATAAAACATAAGTAAATTTATTTTAAAAAAAAGAAATGTGCAGGAAATAAAATAAAAATTGAAAAAAGAACTAATGCGATCATAGAGTTTGCACTAAGAAGTTCAAATACCACTTTCTGGTATCAATATTTCTTTGACATAGTTATTTTCCCTAACTAGTAAAGTTGAGAATACAGGATTCTTTGTGATATACACTTTCGGTTTTTTTTAAAGTAAGGTATGTTGAGGCATAATTTACATACAATAAAATTCACCCAATTTAGCATACAACTCTGAGTACTGACAAACATATTAGTCATGTAACCACAACCACAGTCAAGATATAGAACAACTCCAACACACAAAAATCTACCCTCCTGTCTCTTTGTAGTCAAACCTCTTCCCCAGCCCCTGGCAAGCACTAATCTCTTTTCTGCCCCTATGATTTTATCTTCGCAGGAATGTCATGCGGATTGAGTCATAAGGTGTGTAGCCCATTAAGTCTAGCTCCTTTGATTTGGCACAATGAATCTGAGATTCATCTTTGTTGCTGTACATTCCTTCTTTAAGACTATTTTAATGTTAGTCATTCCTTCTTTAATGCTGAGTATTCCACTGAATAAACCACTGTTTGTTTATCCATTCATTAACTGAAAGACTTTTGAGTTGTTTGCAGTTTTTGGCAATTATGAGCAAAACCACTCTAAACATTTGCATAATAGGCTTTTCCATGAATATGGTTTTCATTGCTGTTGGGAATTGTTGGGTCCTATCGGTCACATGTATGACCTTCTAGGTATTTGCTAAACTATTTCCCGAAGTGGCTGTACCATTCTGCATTCCCACTAGCAGTGAACGAGAGTTCCAGTTGCTCCACGTCCTCGTCAGCAGTTGACATTGTGACTTTTTAAAAAGCCATTCTAAATGGATCTCATGTGATTTTGATTTGAGTTTGTCTAATGACTAATTTCATTGACCATCTTTTCATGTATGTATTTGCTATCCATTTACTTTCTTTGGTGAAGTGTTCAAATTTTTGGTTCATTTTTTATTTTTTTTTATTATTGAGTTTTGAGAGTTCTTTATATACGTTGGATACAAGTCCTTTCTCCCAGTTTGTGGCTTGACCTTTTATTTTAAGTGTCTTTTGAAAAGCAGAAGTTCTAAATTTATCATGTTAAAAATTTTACGGAAAGTGTTTTTTATGTCATATCAAGAAAATGTTTGCCTAACCCAAGGTCAAAAAATTTTTCTTCTATAATTCCTTCAGGAAGTTTTATAGTTTTAGGTTCCACATATAGGTAGGTCTATAATCCATTTGGAGTTAATTTTTGTACATGTGTTAGGTATGGATTATATATGGATGCCCAATTATTACAGAACACTTTTCTATTATTCAAAGGTACCCAGAAAACAGAAAATATGACTCTGAATTGGGTTTAAAACCTAGTTACCAACACAAGGAATAGGGTAATCTTAAATGTATACTGTTAAGTGAAAGAAGGCAACTTGAAAATACTACATACTGTATGATTCCAACTATATGACATTCTGGAAAAGGCAAGACTATGGATACTGTAAAAACATCAATGATTAACAGGGTTCAGGGAAGAGAAAGGGAAGAATGACCAGATGGAGCAGAGAGGAATTTTTAGGGCAGTGAAACAAGTCTATATGATATTGTAATGGTGGATACAGGTCATTATTTATTTGTCAAAATCCATAAAAAGTATACCACCAAGAGTGAACCCTAATGTAAACTGTGGACCTTGGATGGTACTGATGTGTCAGTGTAGGTTCATCAATTGTAACAAATGCACCACTCTGGTAAGAAATGTAGATAATGGGGGAGTCTATGCATGTGTGAGGGCAGAGGACATATGAGAAATCTCTGTACCTCCCTCTCAATTTTTCTGTGACTCTAAAACTATGCTAAAAAATAAAGTCTTTAAAATATCTGTAAAATGTACAACACAGAGAATTAACCCTAATGTAAACTATGGACTTTAGTTAACAATAATGTATCATTATTGTCTCATCAACTGTAACAAATGTACCATACCAACGCGAGATGTTAATAACAGGGAAAACTTGGTGAGGGGGATTTATGGAAACTCTCTGAACTTTCCACTCATTTTTTCCATAAACCTAAACCTGTTCAAAAAAATAAAATCTATTAATTTTTTAAAATCTAGCTGCTAACATCAAGAATATTTGAAAAGGTCCTAAACTAACAATGAAGGAGCAAAGAAAATTACTCCAAGTTACGTCAGACCCCTTACAGGGTCTTCTTAGAAACGAATTATTCTACTATTTGGCTGCTGCCTAAGCAGGAATAGTGGTTTAATTTTCAGAATGGAAAGGGGTCTTTTGAATGAAACTTGACGAAGAGGTAGATTAAAACGAAAAAGAAATTATTAAACAGACCATAGGGACCAAATGTCAATAAACCACAAGTTAACTTGTGGCTGACCTCTTCCTAAAGATGCCCAAGATGAGATATCACCATGAATATTCTAAATCCTCGTTTAGAATTAGCAACATTTCAAATATGCTCTAGGGTGAAATTTACTTTTGTTCAATTAGCATAAAATGCCTTTCATATATGAATAAAGTGAAAAACAATTAACTTTAGTACGTTTGTTTTTAAATGAATGTGAAGGATTAAAATATATTAAAGGAAATGCAAATGTTGAATTAAGCAACAGATCATAAAAAATGAAAATGACCGTTATGTTTCCATTTAAAAAGAACTGCACCCAGAGGAATGAATTGCATCGTATTAACCCTATGCAATTCTTAAATCACCAAGATAGGTTAAAAGGGGGATTTGTAATAGGGGACCAGAAAACACTTAAGTGTAGCTTCGCAGCACAATGCTACAACAGGGCCTTAATGTTCTTTCACTGAACAAAACTGAAGCATACTTTTCTTAAGCCAGAGCTACACTAATGAAAGGACAGAGCAACAGTGAGAATGAATCCTCTCCCTAGGCTGTAGTCAAACATGAAAAAAAAAACCAATAACCTAAATCAAAAGGGATGATATTCTCTGAACAGATCATTACAACTCACTTCCAAAGACAGCTTTTATAAGTTTTCAAAATGTATTCTGTCTTCACTGTGTTAGGAGAGATATGAGATTTTTACTCGAATTTCTGGAAAAGGACTACTGACTTCTGCAGTTGGCATTTCTGACTTTTGCTGTTTTCATTGTTTTTTGTTTATTCTAAGAATGTTCTAAGATGCTTCGCTTAGTCCGACCATATCCCATGTGAGGCCACAAAAGCAGAAACTCTCATTTTCTAACACTCATTCTAGTTTTTACTTTGCTCATTTTATAAAAGTGTTTGAGTCTTTTTATAGAAACCAATTTTTAGCAACACCTACACGTGAAGTTTTTGGTAACTGTGGGTGTAATGTTATAAGACACGGCTGTATTGCTTGCAGAGTAACTGCACAATTTCACACTGCCGAAGTAATGTGTAAAAGTTCAATTTGCTCCACAACCTCAACAATACTGGGTATTATAAGTCTTTTAAATTTTAGTCATGTTAGTGGGTGTGTACTATAGCTTCATTGTGGTTTTAGTTTGAATTTCCCCCCAAAAGAAAGATATTAAACATATTATATATATGCTTTTGCAAGGAGTCCAAACTTTTTTTGCACACTTTATAAGAAATTGGGTAGATGCACTTTGTTAGGTGAAATTTCCATCTAGTCCTAGAGTGCTGAGATTGTCTATCACAAATGGGTGTTGAATTTTGACACGGTTTTATTGATTTTTTTTCTCTTTGATTCCATTAATACAGTGAATTATGATGCAATAAATTTTAATGTTTAACAAACTTATTTAAATGTTTTAATAAAATTGCATTCCTGGGATCAATCCCATTCAGTCATAACATATTAACATTTTTATATATTACTGGATTCAATTTGTTAATATTTTGAGAAAGATTTTTTCCAAATGTGTTCATGTGAAATGTCAGAATATGTTTTCTTTTCTTGTAATATCTTTGTCTTCTTTTGTCAGTATAATGTTGCCCTCATAAATGAGTCAACAAGACTGATTATTTCTTTCTTAAAGATTTCATAGGATTCATTTTTTTTCCCCAGAATGACAGTGTGAAGAACTCTGTGGACTCATTCCCCAGTATAACTGGTGAAAATTATAAAAATAAACAATGAGTTAAAGTCTTTGGAAATTGTAAGGGTGTACAGCAAATGAAGTAACATTTAAGAACACAACTAATATTTGTAGTATTTAATTTTGTCCTCTATAGGCTTATTAACTGTACTTTTTCATTTTATTTTTAGTGGTTGCTTTAGCGTTTACAATATGTATCTTTAACTTAACAGAGTATGCCTTAAAATAATATTATACCACTTCATAAGTAATGTAAGACCCTTAAGACTGTACATTTCCATTTTTCCTCTCCTGTCCCTTTGCTATTGTTGTTATACATTTTAATTCTGCATGTAATGACCCCACAATACATAATTATAATTATGGTTTCCAACAGTGATTTTTTTTCTTTTAAAGATACTAAAAAATATAACATACAAAGTTTCTTATTTATCTTTATATTCACCATGGATAATATCCTTCATTTCTTTTTGCAGGTCTGAGTTTTTATATGAAGTCATTTTCCTTCAGCCTGAAAACTTTATTCCACATTTTTATGGTGCAGGTCTCTGACGGTAAATTCTTTTCCTCTGATGAGAACATCTGTCTTTATTTTGCCTTCATTAATGAATAACATTTTCACTGTATACAGATTTCTAAGTTGAAAGGCTTTCAATGTTTTAAATATACCATTCCACTGCACTGGAGGACAGATCAGTGACCACGCTTCTCTCTGACCCCTACATGTCCTCTTGGTGCTTTTGTAATGTTCTCTTCATTATTAGTGTTCAGCATCTTGTTTGTGACATATCTTAGTGTGGTTTTCTTTGTTTATCCTACAAGAGGGATTTTGAGCTTCTTAGATCTGTGACTTTTTAGTGTTGACCAAATTCAGAAAAATTGCAGCCATCATTTATTTAAATACTGTATCTCTGCCCCCCCACCCTGCCCTGTACTGCTCTTGGACTGAAATTACACACAGTTTAGAATACTAGATAATGTCCCATAAGTCGCAGGGGTCTTTCTCCCTTTTTTGTCTGTCTGTGCTCAGTTTAGACAGCTTCTATTTTCCGGTCTTCAAATTCACTGATCTTTTCTTCCACATGTCTAAGCTGCTGTTAAACTCAATACTATATATTTTTCATTACAGATATTGTATTTTTCTATTCTAGAAGCTCCATTCAACTCTTTTCTATAGTTTTCATTTCTTTCAACATTATGTTCATGTTTTCCTTTTGAAATCCTTGAACGCTGTGATAATAGCTGTTTTAAAGTCTTTATCTGCTAATTCCATTATCCTGGTTATTCCTGGGTCTGATTCTTTTGACTGATTTTTATTCTGATAATGGGTCACCTTTTCCTGCTTCTTTACATATCTAATAATTTTTTATTAAATGATGGACATGACTAATTTTACATTTGAATGCTCAGATCTTGTTGTCTTCCCTTAATGAATGTTGAATTTTGTTCTGTCAGGCAGTTAATCTACTTGTGGACCAACCTGAACATTTCAAGCCCTGTTTTTGAACTTCTTATGGGAGGCCAAGGGAAGTTCTTATTCTAGGGTGAGTCTAGCCCTTCCTTTAACGCATAACCTTTCTGGAGGGTCTCTACTAAGTGCCTCAGGGGTTCAACAAAGATTCCCCAATTTGGCTGATCAGAACTCAAGCATCTCTCAACCCCGCACAAACTCCAGCAGTTGTTCAGATCACAGCTTTTCAGTAATTCTTACCCTAATAATTGTTCTTTGCCCAACTGCCCGAAATCTTGCCCTATACATTTCCAGCTTGGTTTTCAGTAAAAGACTCAAGGGAACCCCTATGCAGATTTCTGGAGCGTTTTTCCTGCTTAACTCTCCCTTCTTTGAAAATTCCAGCCACTTCTGCCTTCCCAATCTTTTCAGTTCAGCAAGATAGCTGTGATCTCCTTGGGAATGTCCTCCTTATGCCCGTGGTCTGGAAACTGCCTCCAAGATTAAAGATGGGATAATTGTAGTGTTCCTCTTGTTTATTTCCTTTTCTCAATGTCACAGTCTTAAGCTGTCTCTTTCCCAGTGTTTGAAAATTGTTGTGTTTTTAAAAATATATTTTATGCAGCTTTCTAGTTATTTATGGTACAGCCACGCAATGAGGCAAGTTACTGTCATGGCCAGAGCAGAAGTCCCAGATTACTTCTATGCACGCTGAAATTTGAGAAGCTCTGGCAGTGTTTTCCAAACTTTCCTTTGATAAGAATCACCTTAGTACTTGTTTAAAAAACTAGTTTCCTAAAACTCATTCTTGGAGTTTCTGCTTCAGTGGGTTTGAGACAGGGATGATTCTTATCAGAGTATCTGGAATATATATTAAAGAACAAAGGTACCACAAGTGTCCTGCTTTTTTTTTTTTTTCAGGTGGAGGCTTAAAATGTTACCTACTCAGCTAGGCCTTCTTTCACCTCTCTTTTCGTAAAGGGTCTTCTTTTTCATTCTTTATTAGCACCCCATTTATATTCTTCATAGTATCAATAACAATGCGTAATTATTTAATTTGTCTATTTAGTTTTAAATCGTCTTTCTGCCCCATTAGACTCTAAGCCCCAGGATGACAGTTTGTCTTGTTCTCCACTGAATGCCCAGAACCTACCAAAATGCCTGGCCCAAAGTAATAGATAATATTTATGGAATTAATAAATGACTGGATGAATAAACTTTAGTCCTAGACACTTATGCATGCACGCACGCGCACGCGCACACACACACACACACACACACACACACAATGACAGAGGCTATCTTTTCACAGCCACTATGGCTGAGGACATACTAGACAAATAGACTCTGAGACAGAAGACTGTATTCCTCAAGTACTTAAGGTGCTGCTGTCCAGCCAACCAAGAAAGGGTAAATTACAATTTTGCCCTTCGAGCTCATCAGTAGAAAATGCTTAATACCAGACTGATTTAACTCAATTTTGACTCTGTTTTTTAGTCTCCCGATTTAGTGATAATCAGATGCAGAAACCTAGCGACCTCCCCCGAGCCCCGCCTATATCAAGCCCCTGATCCACCACAGGAGATGCTACGAATTAACGGAAACACTAAGCAAAAGGGGTATGTACATTTTACAAAGCAGGTCAGTCAAGAGATATGATAGCAATAAGCAAAAATTAATATAAGTCTAGTATTTCAAAATGAAGCATAAGTAAAAAAAAAACAAAAAACATCAGTTCTCCCTTTATGCTGACATCATTAGGAAAACCTAGAATACTAAGTAACAATAAAAATTCCCATAGACATTTTGCAAAAAAAATCAGTTCCCACAAAAGAAAACTTTCTACCCCTTCTCGTGTAACTGGAATTTCAGAGAGCTAGCAACTAGTGCTCTTCTCTATGTCCTGAAAATGAATATACAGAGAATTTAGAAGGAAATAGTTCCTAAACAGAGGCCTGTATATCATTAATGCTCAAAATTTTATAGTGTAACAAAATGAAAGAAAAAAAACAGGAAGAAGAAAAATCGTATCAAACTGAAAGCAATAATTCAAAAATCACAACTAAATAACAGAAAAAATAGACTATCCAGTAAAATCTGAGCAAGTAATCCCCTTCTTAGAATTTCAATTCTGGATCGAAATATAAATAAAATGATTTTTCAAGATGAAAAACCTCTGGGCAGGAGTTTGTCTAAGCTGGTACGGCGCCCCCGGCACATGCCAGGCTGATAACGAGGGATATTTACTGATGGCTCAGCCCCTCCAGGACACACCTTCTTCATGTAGATTCACATCAGAAGTCTAGCACTGTTAGCATGACTCTCTGGGTAACACCACAGCCCCTCTTTGGCCATCCTTACCCTCATGCAGAATAATTTATTGGGGCTTTATTATGATAAGAGGTATAATTAGTAGTCATTTTGTAGAATAAAGTATTTATGCCACAAGCCAATTTTCTGAAAGTGCCTCTAAAGCAGCACCTGCACCATTCATGTTTATAAATCAGGTAATTGTACATCTAGCCACTTATGTGTATATATAATTAGTCTAATTTGCATATGTGCAAATCAATTACCTTACATACAGTTTGCCAACTTCTTGCTTTCTCTATGTTTTTCCCCCACTTTGTAAGTGCAAATAGGTCAGATTCCTGAAATACTATTTTAATAAATTACCATTTATTCTTTTTTCTCAAGCCTTTTAGGGATATTTCCAATACCTCCATCTGATAATAAAATATAAGGACAAAGTTCAAAGAAGCTGTTAAGTCTCTGCTGATTCATTATATCAGGAAGCCACTTTGCTTCTACCTGATGTTCCAAAAGCATTTTAATCAATCTTTTCTGCTCTCTCAAAAGAACATTTAACTATGATCTGGAGTCTCCAACTCACACCTAACTCCAAGTGATTATACTGAGAAATGACAATATAATTAGAATAGGAATTTGTTAGGCATAAAAGACAGTGACTGATCTCATTCAATATTTTTAAACTCTGGGCCTTGTGTACCTTGTGTCCTTGCCCATTTAGGCCTACATTAGGCAGAACACCTGTATTTTCAAATGCTAATTTTCCAATGATTCAACAAGGAAAAAAATTAAAGATGCATTACTGAAAATGTTCTGAAGGATATAAATATACAAAATTTTATCCAAGACTGCATTAAGGATTTGCAGAGCATCGCATCTCCAATACACAAACACAAATATGAAGTAAATTCTTCACAATTCACCATTAATTTAAGGCAAAATGGTTTAAGTTCATAATTTATATTCTATTACTTAGGTAATTATGTTGAGATGAGTACAAGTTTTGCTTTGTTTTAATGCATGATTTAACTAAAACTATAAAGCTATCTTGAACTAAACTGAGAAATACAAAATAATTCTGAAATCATAATAAATTGCCTACCTTTGAAGAACACAACTAGTTATTTAAAAATTTTTTTAAACTTCTATAAAATAATGCACAGTTTCAGATTCTGAGAAGGTTCTTGAAAATTCTATTTTACAATTTTGAAAGACTCTGGTCCAATTAAAGGTGGCAGATTAAACATATACACTTATTTCCTCTCACATGTGAATCTCCATTAAAATGCTAGTAAAGGAATAAAAAAGTATAAAACCACAAGAGAAAAAAGAACAAAAAGGGAGAGAAGTGGAGAAGAGATAACAACAAAATTTTTCAACATGGCATGCAGATGACTGAGTGGTAACTGAGCAATGCAGAGGAAGCCACAAACTGAAGTGCTAGCTGGGGGCTATTTTGAGGTCACCTGAGCAGATTAACCAGGACAGGGTGAGGTAAGAGTGAAAGTGGAGGAGGTGGGAGGGGAGAGGCAGAAAAAAGGGATCCTTTGGAGGTCTCTCATCAAGACTTGATACCCTCTTACCCAACATACAAAATATCAACATCCAGGAGCCTGCCTGAGCACCACACACACACACACACACACACACACAGATGGGGGTTTTGTTCCTTAGAAAAACTGAACTGAACGGACTCAAGATCTGTTGACATCAGTAGCGTGGATAACGGGAGCAAGGTACATAACTACATGATGTGCAAAACAGAGAAGTAACCTGGGAAAGAGAAGGCAGAAATGGTGGATTCCACCCAGGTGAGCAGCAGAGAGATATCAGAGGTCAGATACCTGGCAGACCTCCAGAATGGAGTAGGAGGGCATAGGGTTCCAGAGGTGCAATTAATAATCGTGCCAAAATTCAGAATACGGATTAGGAAATGAAAGAGTAGAGAAGTTCGGCCATCTATTTCCAGGTACAGCGATCAACACAGCAAAAGCACAGACCTACCTGCTCAGGACAGGGTGGCACCACTAACCTGGATCTACACTAATATTGTTCTGTGTTATAAGCCCTCTGGTTCTACTTGCTTTTTATGAATCAAGTGAATGTATTTATTTTTAAAAAGATAAAAATGATTAAGTCTATCTGAAATTATATGAACCGGAAAAATACGCTAATTTCATAAATAATATTGTCAATCATTTTAAACACACAAAAAAAAGATGAAGGAAATATGTTCAGAGGTAAGAGTGGTTCTTTTTATAGTTTCAAGTATTTTCTACAATGATCACTACTTGTAGATTCGTTTAAAAACCATAATAGAAAAAATATAAAGTACGGAGACAATATAATTTATAAATGATTATTGTGCAGGAAAATCAATGGCACATTCTAAAAAAGAAACAGAATAAGCAAATGTTAATGAAATAATGTGAATACAAGACACAGAGAACAAACCTGTGGTTGTCAAGGGGAAGCGGGGTACGGGGAGAGATGGATTGGGAGTTTGGGGTTAGCAGATGCAAACTATTATATATAGAATGGATAAACAACAAGGTCCTACTGTACAGCACAGTAAACTATATTCAATATCCTGCGATAAACCATATGGAAAAGAATATGAGAAAGAGTGTATCTATCTATCTATAGATAGATAGATAGATAGATAGATATGATTGAATCACTTTGCTTTACTCCATAAACTGACATTCTAAATCAACTATACTTCAATTAAAAAAATAAAATAATGTGAATACAATAAATAGATGATGTTAAGGTGATCAAATAAAGGTTTTACTAGCCCTGAGTTTGACAAGAGCAGCTTTTAAAAATTTTTATAAATTTTATTGGAATTAGTGATTACTTCAACTTGAATAAAAATACTCAATGAAAATCAGAAGAAACACATTCTTACATTCTTCTAGGGCTGGCAGTTACCCTAGTGGGGCACCTTCCAGTACTCCTGCATTAGAGAGAATTGTCCCAACCTATTCTCAGAAATTGAAAAGGCAGACTCCATAATTTCCCTTTGGCAACTTATTCAATATTCAACACCATTTCTAGTAAGGTTTTTCCCCACAAATGTAAATACAGTTGACCCTCCATATCCACGGATCACGCTGTTTGAATCCAACTACGTGGAACCCACAGATATGGAGGACCCACCATACCTGGTTCTGTAGTTTATGTCATTAGTATTCAGTGAAGCCAGAAGAAGAAATTAGCAGCTCGCCATTTTTGACTAATGAAGCCTCAGGTACATTAATTTTCTCTCATATCATAGCACCTGGCACTGAGCCTCTGTCACGTGTTATGTTGAACAAAATATGGATGAATAAATAAAAATTATAGTGAAGTCCCTTTATAACATGTTCTTCTGAAAGAAAAGTAATCCTGGTTTCTTTAGTCTTTTATTGTGGAAACATTTTCTTTTATTGTTTTTTTTTTTTTTTTTTTTTTTTGTCTACACAGCATGTGGGATCTTAGTTCCCCCACTAGGTATCTGACCCGTGCCCCCTACAGTGGAAGGGCAGAGTCTTAACCACTGGACTGCCAGGGAAGTCGTGAAACATTTTCTTTTAATCTTTAATTAATTTTCTTTCATTTCCCCATGTTTCTAAAGGTGGCAAGACCAGAACTGGGCATAACATTCTACAGAGGATGTGACCAGCCAGGAACATATTAGAACTGCTTTACGGGGTCAATGCTACATAAACATTAAGTCATTCCAAGACCACACTGCAGGGGTTTCCCTGGTGGTGCAGTGGTTAACAATCCGCCTGCCAATGCAGGGGACACGGGTTCGAGCCCTGGTCCGGTAAGATCCCACATACCGTGGAGCAGCTAAGCCCGCGAGCCACAACTACTGAGCCTGCGGGCCTAGAGCCCGTGCTCCACAACAAGAGAAGCCACCGGAATGAGAAGTCCACGCGCCGCAACAAAGAGTAGCCCCCGCTCGCTGCAACTAGAGAAAGCCTGCGTGCAGCAACCAAGACCCAACACAGCCAAAAATAAATAAATAAAATGTATTAAAAAAAAAAAAGACCACACTGCAAATTTCCACATGTAAAATAATGTTGAAACACTCACCTCAAGAACCAGCCACAGCTTATCTCCATTTATTTTATCCTTCTTAAAGTACATGCCATAGAATCTGACCACATTAGGATGGTCAGAAAGTGCTTTTAAGATGTTGTACTCTGCTTCAATCTCTTCATCAATATCCTAGTTTCAAAAAGTCATGGGGAGAGAACGGTGAGAAAAACATGAATGAAGTCAAAGAAACAATTTAGACTACCAAATGTAGAATTTTATTTTGTCAAAGCAAGGTCAGAATAGTTTTTACTGCACTCAGTACTATGTACTGAAACTTCTCATTACACTGCTTCAGGGGAGAGATTGTGATTTTCCTGCTAATCAAATATATCTCTAATTACATTTATTTCATTGAAAAGGAATAAATAAAAGGCTGTTTTTGAGTGCAATGAGAAAGAAACGTATATGGAGAACTACCTAAGATGATTTTCCTTTCTTTGTAGTGCTAACTTTATTTCGATGGCGAAGCCATTTATTTGAAATGAAAACTTTTAGCTGGTTCATTTTGTTTCTTTGAAGTACAGGATATTCGAAGGCTATCAAAAACTAGTCATACATGCAATGAACTCCTACCTTTCCAAAAAAGTGAAAGAGTTAAGTTACATAAATTGGCATACAGCCTTTAGTTAGCTAAAGGCCCATTCCCCAGAAGTAGAATAGGTTGTTATCCCGTCAGTAATAAAAGTGCAAACATGACTAGGTACTTAGTCATGTATCTAGGAAAATCACATATACATGAAACAACTCACAGAGTCATAAATAAGAAAAAGACTTCTAATATTTTATGGTAACATTTAATGTCCACACTGTTTTAAGACAGAATCAAGGAATCAGAGAGCTGGAAAGAATTTTAGACCAGAGCTCTAATTTGAGAGGAAGAAACTAAAAGCTCAGGGCAGTCAGAGTCACAAGAGCTGGTTTGTGTGAGATCCAGGACTAGCCTACTGCCTTCTAGTATTGCTCATTTCCTCCCTACCTTGGAGAGAAGATTATTAGTTCAAAATCCATAACAGTAAGACCCTTTTAATAATAAAAAAAAGCCACTCTGCAAAATGCCTGGGTGCATCTAAATTTATTTTATTAAGATTATAATCTTCTGGTTATAAATCTTTTTTATTTGACTTGTGGCATGATGAATGAGAGTAAATAAAGAATTCTTAGGGAAATACACAGGTACTGTGACAAGAATAACAGCAGCAAAAGAACACATTTCATACTGTAGTTATGAATCTACATGTTTCATTTAAGCAATAGAACAAGACATGATGTATAAGGTTAGCAGTCTACCAAACACGAGTACATTATGAAAGAATAACGGCTACATGTATTCACAAGCCACTTGTTCTTGTCCACAAAGAAGCAGAGGAATGGGAGAGAGACACTGATTATGGGGCGATACATTGGGATCAGTCTGGAGCCCTTTCTCTCGCCACCATGGACCCCAACCCTTAACAGTGAAGACCAAAGGACAGACCCATAATTGCAAAGACCAGAGGTACAGTTACTTTGGTACAGCCCAATTTGTGTCTCTCTTCCCTCAGTTTGAATGGTAAGAACTTTCCAACAGGGAAACATGAACACATGCAGCATCAGTGAAGCCTGGTCACAGTGCTATTCATTTTTTTTCCCTCCAGTGTATCTAATTTACTACTTGAAAAGAAACCCCACCTTCCCCCTCCTCTGCTCAAAGATACATGAAACTATGTAGTTGTCATGGATTTAGCAGAAATAAACTATCAAAAAAGAAAGAGCAACACCAAGGTGAACAGAGGCCCAGGGGCAGACCTTTTGCAGAGTCCTACAGTTTATGAGCGTAACAGCGGGGACGAGGACTCTGATGCCCTCCCCACACACATCACGTCATTTCCATCACACGGCACTCCCATCACGTGTGCAAGAGCTGAGTAATCGGAGAAGTTGCTCTCAGTAGAGGTTTGGGGATTATGGGATCACTGAGCTTATTCTAGCTCCCCCCAGGTGCTAGGGGAGAGCTACATATGTCCCAGTAGCTGAAAATGCTCCCCAATGTCCAGCTCTCACTCCCAGAAAGAAGAATCTCATCCATCTCCTCATGCTCTTAAAGGCAAAGAAAGATGAGTTTCCCTCATCACAACTGGATTTCCCCAAAAAAGCAAAGGAGGAGCCCATTGGGGCACTGCTGAAAAAGAGGCCATGTGGACTGACCAGGACATTCAATTTTTCACAAGGAACCTCACCCTGGTTATAAAGGAACATCATTTCTGCTCTGGAAACACTTAAGTAAACCTGAAAATTAACTTCCCTTTTCTGAATGAAATTTAATTTAAAAAATATTTCTGGTTTGGAATAAGAGGAATTCTGCCTGAAGCCTAAATGAACACAGGAAGAAAAGGAGATCTGGTACAGATGATATTTTAGGATTACTTCTAGACCCATAAATCTATATTCTGACAACACTTTGAAATCTAAAATAATATTAAATCAACTGTTGAGAGTTGTATTATTTATATACTTATTTGCATTACATATTTATTCTTATATCAAGTATTTATTGTACCTTATTATATATGTTAAGCATATAAACAAGGAACCTCTAACAAGCAGACTTTTTTTTTAAACATTTTCTTCAAATTGTAACTGACATTGTGATAAATAAATCAAGATAAGATACCTAGGGACTTTTTAACTGTTTAATACAGATTTTTTTTAAAAGTTACTCAGCAGGAAAAAAAAAACCCAATGTGACTTACATGAATCGGATCCAGAATTTTGACTGCTGCTTTTTGGCCATTTTTCTTATTCAACACTTTAAAAACTTTTCCATAAGTTCCTTTGCCGATTGTTTCAGTGATTTCCCATGTATCAGAAGGATCGGGAAAGTTATCAAAGATGATTGTTTTTCCAATTAATGGAAGCATCTTAAAAGTTTAAATCACTGGAGAGAAAGAGCACAGAGTTTCATCTACATTTGATTGGTGATATTAAATGGCACACATAAACTCACGGGAAATTATCTAATATTTTCACTGATATGGAAAATACACAGCAGTTACCAAATGTACTGAGAGTCATGGAAAAATTTCAATTCTTTTTTGCAAACAAATGAATATGAGTTTAATAATGCTTTGTAAGCAGGGCTTTCTATGTTTAATACAGTTCCACTTTAATTGCTACTAATTATTTTCAGATTAAAATAAGAGGCACATATTTAAATCATTTTGATTTACTGCTTTATATGAACCTTAGAGATGATAAAATTCAACCTCTCCATCAAAGCAAATCCCACACTTTAAAATGATTGTGTTTTATATCACTGGTCTATGTAAATAGAACCCAATGATCGGTCCCCCACTGCTTTTAGGATGAAATTTCTTTCACATAAACTACAAAGTCCTTTAAAATATGGCCCTTGCTTAATTTCCTAGCCTCATGTCTCAACACCTCTTCCCTCAGACACTACAAACCAGCCACTCAGGATCCCTCAGGTCATTTCTTTCTTACTTGAGGATCTTCATATACACTATTCCCTCCCACTTCTGTGGTTTCTTTGCTACTACTTATCTTCTCAGATGTTAGCTTAGATGTCATTCCCTCCAAAGGTGACCCCTCTCCATCCCATTTGGGTTGCGTGCCCACCTCTGCACTCCAAGGCCACTCTGAACCCACCTTGACCTGATATTACTGTATGCCCAGCACCTGGCACAATGCTGAAATAATTAGGAGAATATGGCCAATAAGGTCGAGTGATTTTTAAAGAGATTTTATACATAACCTAAGATAAGATCTCCCAAGGAAAGCTTTTAGCCTTTCATGTTCCCCTTATATTACATTCAACCATTTCTATAAAATTACAAAGGAAAAAAAAAAGGAACAGAAAGAGAAACCAGAACTTGTAGCGGTCCTCAGAATTTTTCAATTATCTGTGCAAAACCTCCCTCTTTTCGATGTTAAAACGTTGATGCAAAAAAAAAAAAAAAAAGTTGATGCAGTTGTGCTTGTATGTGTATGCATACACATAGAAACACATCTATTAATAAATGTGTTAATATTACATACTAATATTAGCCCATGAAATTCACTTGTCTGACCACAACTTTCAACTTCATTTAATCCACCAATCCATTGATTCCTCGCTTTCTTTATATCCATCAGATCTCTTCAGTCTTCATTCCCTCTTCATTTTCTCCTTCCCCAGCATAAATTCTACAGCTTGAATTATTATAACTTCCTCGCAAATGCCCTCAGCACTCTTGTTCTTCTCTTTCTCCACCACCAGTCTCCTGGGGTTGAGAAACCAACTCTGGTTAAACTCTGCATCTTCTTCACACCTATGCCTGTAGCTAGAGAAAACCACACAACTAGGCTGTATCGTTTCACTTTAAATTCAGGATAAGAAACTTGCAAGTAGACCCTCAATGCTGCCCAGCAATTCTACTGCACTTCCTTGGTTTGTATATTCTCTTCTCTCTGGGGTGATCAACTATTTCACAGTGATCTGTGTCCTCAAATTTCTCTCTCCTCAAATTGTTCCCTCTTTGCTGTCCATCGCCTCCCACAAAATTTCCCAACTGACGCCCTCATTTAATAATTAAGTGACAGGGCTTCCCTGGTGGCGCAGTGGTTGAGAGTCCGCCTGCCGATGCAGGGGACACGGGTTCGTGCCCCGGTCCGGGAAGATCCCACACGCCGCGAAGCAGCTGGGCCCGTGAGCCATGGCCGCTGAGCCTGCGTGTCCGGAGCCTGTGCTCCACAACGGGAGAGGCCACAACAGTGAGGGGCCCGCGTACCACAAAAAAATAATAATAATAATTAAGTGACAAAATGGAAGCATTACTAAACTTAATCTTATCTCAGAAACTACAAACCAACATGCATCAAACACGAGGAGTTCATTCTATTTATCATCAGTAATTGCTGTTTGGCCTCAGTCTTTTTCTTCTGTTCCATCTCATCCATCATATCTCAGCTCAAATATAACATTTTTAGAAATGTCTTCCCTGTATATTTTATTCCTCCATCAAAATGTACGCTACAGAGGGTACAGACTTTGTTATTTTTACCACTGTATCCACAGTTCCCAGAATGATGCCTAACACATTGCAGACAATGAGTAAATGCTTGCTAAATGGGCAAATGTTTATTGGTTTACCTGTTAATTCTGAGAACTGAGGTCTTATCTCTCTTGCGCACTTACAAATCTTACAATGCCTCCCTCTGCGTCTGGCATATAGTAGATGTTAAATACATAGCTGTAGAATAAGTGAATCGATATGGTTCTTCCAAAAAAGTTTTTAAATGGGAGAGAGAAAGAAGGGTTAGGAGGAGCTGAAAAGAATTTGAAAATCTAAACAAAATAAGGATCATATTCTGATTCATTATATTTAAGGGGACGTCATCCAGTAAATGGCTATGAATGCCTGCTGAAAATTACATCACTACATAAAACACACTTATGAACAGTGCTTACAACACTTAATCCTTAAGAAATTTGTGCTTTTGATCCGAAATGCAAAGAAACAAGTAGGAGGTAATCAGTAATAATCATCCACTTTAGTGATTTCATAATCAGTCTCAAGACAACTACTTTTTACATCTAGCTACCCGAGTCATGCAAGTAAGCATTTATGCCATCCACACAAGGTAAAATTTAGACCACAAGACCACATTAAATCTTATTAAATGCCTGAAGCAGGAGTTTTCAACCAGGAAAACCATTCATTTTACGGAATATTGCCTTTTCAGTGGCAATGTTATTGAACACTAGTTTAATTTCTGCTGTTTTAATATTAGGGATTAACTGTTGGTCTTTAAATATACAGGCATATGAATTCAGTTAAAGACGACTGAACACCAAATGTGTGCAAAGTATTTTAGAGTTTTGGGGATACAAAGATAGGTAACTTGTGGATAGATAAATAAATATGTAACTATATTATGAAAAGTGATAGGTCATAGAAATAGGCATAAAGTGCTATGGTCGCCCAGGTGAAGAAGAAATTAATTCTGAAGTATCGTGAAAAGATACAGAAATGAGCAGTACTAGAGCTGGACATTAAACAAGAACAGGAATTTATCTAAAATAGAATTTCCTCTTTAACAGTTCATAATAAGACAAATATTTAAAGCAGTGCACTGCTACATTATAAAACAATAATCACAAAATGACAAATGCACGGCCATTTTGGAAACTGAATACACTTAGTTAAGTCCCACTTAAAACAAACAAAACTTTTAGGCAAAAGAACACTAAAAGGACTTCCCCAGAATTAAACAGTAAAGAATTTCAAGAATTAGAATAGAAACAAGCCTTATGACTCCTAAACTACACTTTTCAAATACACAGTTGTTTATTCTTTAAGAATAAAATAAAATGTCACAGTTAGTAAACAACTATTTAATGATTACAGTAAATTGCATTCAACATAGCAATGTTTATATTTTTTCTAGTCTTCAGAACCCAAAGAATAAAAAAAATTAATTCTCTACCTCATAAAACTAAAACATATAATTGTTCTTAATTATATGATCATGTAATCTAAAGAATTACTTTTGACATATATATATATATATATATACTGTATTTTGGTCTATGTATTTACCATAACTCTGAAAAGGTACTTACAAAGCTACATTTTAAAAGGAAAAATCACCTTTTTTAGTTGATTTATTATATATTGAGCTACTGAGGTTTTTCTCATGATAGAAAAAAAGACCATAATACAATAAAAATGTGTCTTACTTCAGGATCTTAACACTCATCTCGACAATTATTCTGACTGCTTTTGTAAACCTGCACTTAATTCTTCTTTACTAAAATAATCAGACTGCCTGCAGGCTCATTCTAATATACAGCATACACAGGATGACCTCTCACTGGGCTGTCTCTTCCCTCTGTCTAGAATGCTTATTCTCCAGAAAGCCACATGGCTTACTTCCACCAAGTCTTACATCAGCCATCACCTTTCAAAAAGACCTACCCTAACCATCCTATTTAAAATCTCAAGCTGCTGTCCTCCACTCCATCCTGCCTCCCAACTCTTGGTCCCCCTTATCCTGCTCTATTTTCATGACACTTATTACCTCTTTGCACATTATATTATTTCTTGTTTATTATGTTTTATTTATTATTTTTTCTATGCTATAGAATGTAAGCCCCATGAGGGCTAAAATTTTATCCAGGTTGTTCATTGATGTATCCCAAAGACTCTAAAACCATGACTGGCACACAGGAGATACTCTGTAAGTATCATCCAGGCAAGGATGCCTACTTTTGCCATTTCTATCCAACATAGTACTGGAAGTCCTGGCCAGAGCAAGCAATCAAGAAAAAGAAATATGGGACTTCCCTGGTGGTGCAGTGGTTAAGAATCTGCCTGCCACCGCAGGGGACACAGGTTCGAGCCCTGGTCTGGGATGATCCCACATGCTACGGAGCAACTAAGCCCATGCACCACAACTACTGAGCCTGCGCTCTAGAGCCCATGAGCCACAACTACTGAGCCCACGTGCCACAACTACTGAAGCCTGCGCGTGCCTAGAGCCCGTGCACCACAACTACTGAGCCTGTGCTCTAGAGCCCACGTGCCACAACTACTGAAGCCCGCGCACCTAGAGCCCGTGCTCCACAACAAGAGAAGCCACCGCAACAAGAAGCCCGCGCACCGCAGCAAAGAGTGGCCCCCACTCACCACAACTAGAGAAAGCCCACACACAGCAACAAAGACCCAACACAACCAAAAATAAAATATATTTATTAAAAAGAAATAAAAGGCATCTAAATTGGAAAGGAAGAATAAAATTACCTCTATTCACAGGTGACTTGATCTTATATGTAGAAAACCCTAAAGAATCCACAAAAGCTGTTAGAACTTATACATGAATCCAGGAAAGTTATGCGATGCAAAGTCAACATGCAAAGATCAGTTGAATTTCTATACACTTAACAATGAACCCAAAAGAGAAATTAAGAAAGTGATTCTATTTATAATAACACCAAAAAAATACTTAGGAATAAATTTAACCAAGAAGGGTGAGAGACTTGTAGAGTGAAAACTACAAAACAATGCTGAAAGAAATTAAAGAAGACACAAAGAAATGGAAAGACATGTCGTGTTCACATATTGGAAGATGATATTGTTAAGATGTCTATGTGTACTGCCCAAAGCAATCTGTAGATTCAATGCACTCCCTATCAAGATCCCAATGAGATTTTTCTGCATAAATAGAAAAAAAATCCATCCCAAAATCGGATGGAATCTCAAAGGACTTCCAATAACCCAAACAATACTGAAAAAGAAGAATAAAGTTAAAGGTCTCTCACACTTCCTGCTTTCAAAACTTATTACAAAGCTATAGTAATCAACTCAGTGTTTTACTGCCACAAGGACAAACACATAGACCAAGGGAATCAAACAGAGAGCCCAGAAATAAAACCTTATATATATGGTCAAGTAATTTTCAACAAGACTGTCAAGGCCATTCAATGAGGAAATAACAGTCTTTTTAACAATTTGTGTTGAGAAAATTGGAAATCCACATGCAAAAGAATGAAGTTGAATCCTCATGTTACACCACATGCAAAAACTGACACAAAATAGGTCAAAGACCTAAACATAAGAGCTAAAACTATAAAAACCAGAAGAAAATATATGGGAAAAGCTACATGACACTGAATTTGGCAGTGATTTCTTGAGTCTGACACCAAAGCACAGGTAAGAGGAAAAAATAGATAAATTAGACTTCATAAAAATTAAAAACTCTTGTACCTCAAAGGACACCATCAACAGAGTGAACAGACAACCCACAAGATAGAAGAAAATATTTGTAAGTCATATATCTGATAAAGGGTTAATATCCAGAACATGAAGAATGCCTACAATACAACAACAAAATAACCTAATTTTAAAAATGGGCAAAGGACTTGAACAGACATTTGTCCAAAGATATATACAAATGGCCAATAAGCATATGGAATCACTAATCCTTAGGAAAATGCAAATCAAAACCATGAAGAGATACTACTTCACAACCATTAAAATGGCTATTATCAAACAACAAAAAACAAGTGTTGTTCAGGGTGTGGAGAAATTGAAACTCTTGTGATTGCTGGTGGGAACGTAAAATAGTGCAACTGCTGTGGAAAATGACATGGTGCTTCCTCAGAAAAACACTGAATTACCACATGATCCAGCAATTCTACTTCTCGGTATATATCCAAAATAATTGAAAGGAGGGTCTCAAAGAGCTATTTGTACATCCAGCTAAAAGGTGGAAGCAGCCTGCATGTCCATCAGTGGATGAATGGATAAATACAATGTTTCATTACATATAATAGAATGTGATTCAGCCTTAAAAGGGAAGAAAATTCTGACACGTGCTACAACATGGAAAAGCCTAGAAGGCCTTATGTGTTGTGAAAAGAAAAGCCTGTCACAAAAGGTCAAATACTGTATGATTCCACTTACACATAGTACCCAGAATAGCCGAATTCACAGACAGGAAGTACAACTGTGGTTGCTAGGAGATCAGGGAAGGGAAATGGGAATTATTACTTAACAGGTAGAGTCTCAGTTTGGGAAGATAAAAGAAGTTGTGGAGGTGGATGGTGGTGATCGTTGTACAACAACATGAATGTACTTACAGCCACAGAACTGCACATTTTAAAATGGTTAAAAGGGTAAACTGTATGTAATGTACATTTTACCACAATAAAAATATTACTCCGTATGTAGTATAGGGAAACAAAGTAAAGAAAAACAGGACAGCCAAATTGAAAGATATGGAAGGGAGACCAGAATGGTCTGCTTGCTCTCAGATCCATGCATGACCTTCCGTGTCCTGAATCTTGGGGGCTGACATCTCAAAACTGTATTTCCCAAACTCCTTGTCCCACTGGCTTCCTCCCCTGCTAGATGCTGTCAGTGAGGGTGCCAGGCAGGAGGCTGGAAGGTAGGAGGATATTTCTCCTCTGCTTCCTCTGGGTTTTGTGGTGTCTCCATCAGTGGCTGTATCTCCCCAGCGGTCCCTGTTCCTGTAGAGCAGACTTGCCATGGTTCTAGATGGCCTCAGCTTCTGAATTCTGGTAAGACTATCTCCTTGCTGTAACTCTAGAGCCTGAGGCGTGACAACAGTTTTTTGCTACTGCTAACTTTTAGTTTGCCTCATGGTCCCATTTGGCTTTCAGATACCCTAAAACAGCGGTCCCCAACCTTTTTGGCACCAGGGACCAGTTTCATGGAAGACAATTTTTCCACGGGGCTGGGGATGACTCAGGCGGTAACGCAAGTGATGGGGAGCAATGGGGAGCGGCAGATAAAGCTTCGCTCACTAGCCTGTCGCTCCCCGCCCACTGTGCAGCCTGGGGGTTGGGGACCCCTGTCCTAAAACATTTGTAACTAATCCCCCATATGTCTTAGTCTGTTCAGGCTGCTCTAGCAAAAACAATATAAACTGGGTGGATTATAAACAACAAACAGTTATTTCTCACAGTTCTAGAGGCTAGGAAGTCCAAGATCATGGTGCTGGTAGATGTGATGTTGGGTGTGCGTTCACTTTCTTTCTAGACAGCTGTCTTTTTGCTGTAACTCCACATGGTGGAAGGGAGGAGCTCACTCTCTGGGGTCTCTTTTATACAATGCTGATCCCATCCATGAGGCTCTGCCCTTGTGACCTAATCACTTCCCAAAGGCCTCATACCCAACACCATTACCCTGGCGGTTAGGATTTAAAAATATGAATCTGGGGAGGATACAAACATTCAGACCATAGCACCATATTAAATTCCCTCTGTCGAACTACTTGGTATTAATTCTGTTTTCCTGACTGATTCAGTCTAACAGGCATCTAATCAGTTTGAGAAGGAGAGAATGGAGAAAAAGCAATAGACAGTGGCTGGAAGTTTTCCCAAACAGGTGAAAGGTATAAACACTCAAATTTAGGAAGCTCAGTAAATTTTTTTGAAAATCCACAGTCAGATACACTGCAGTGAAACTACAGAAAACCAAAGACAATGAGAAGCTCTTAAAACCAACTGAATAGAAAAGATATATTACACATAGAAGGAAACAATTAGAGTGACTGCTGATATTTCAATAGAAAACAGTAGTATAATATTCAAAATGCTGAAATAAAATAACTGTTAATCTAGAACAAACAAAAGTATCCTTCAAGATCAAAGGCAGGCTAAAGATATTTTTCACCAAAAAAAAAAAATTGAGTTTAATGACAGTGACCCCTGAGAAAGAGAACTTCTAAAGGATGTCTCTGAAGAATGATAATGGTCTCACAAGGAAGGTCTCAATTGCCAAAAACAGTAAATAAATTGTTACACATGTGTGTAAATCTAAACTAACACTGACTGTAAGAAACAATAATAGACAAAAATGAACAATAACAATTAAAAGCAGAGTGATAGAATTTAAAATGTTCTTAAGTTCCTCATATAGTTAAAGAGGCAATTAGAAATAATAACTTTAGACTTTAAGATATACATGTCAAATACTTAAACACTAGACCCTCAAAATACTATGCATAATATTAAAAGAGAAAAAGTGATATTAACAAACTCATTCAATCAAAAAACTCAGGAAAAAAGAATAAAGGAAGCATTAAAAAAAGCAGAAGAAACAGAAGTCATAAGATAGCCCTGTGGAAAGAATTATAAATATGTCAGTAATCACAAGAATTGTAAATGGACCAAACTCACCAGTCAAAAGACAGAAACCGGTAGCTTCTGGCTGTTTGCATGAGATTCACATAAACTACAGACAGAAATAGACTGGAAATAAAATAACAGTACCATGTAAATATTCAACAAAAGAAAGTGATGTGGCTAGATTAACATCAGACAAAATGTACTCTAAGGAAAAATATTTATTAGAGGTAAAGAGGATCACTACATAATAATCAAAGACTTAATTCACCAAGAAAATATAAAAGCTCAAAACAGAGACCCAAAATACGTAAAATAAGAACTGAAAGATATACAAAGAAAAATGGCGAAAGTCACTATTTTAGTGGGAGATTTTAACACACCTTGCCAGTGATTTTTGGATCAAGTGGAGAAAAAGGTTCTTAAGAATAAATAAAATTTAAACAATTAACAAAGAAAATTGAATGGATATCCTGAATACACATGAAATCCTGTGTCTAATAATGAATACTCTTCCTGAGCACATATGACTGCAATGTAATTAAGTAAGAAGTCAACAACTATTAGATAAATTTTTAAAAACCTATACCCTTGGATACTTTAAAAGGAGCAATTTAAGAGCCAAAGAGGAGATGTAATGACCATTTTAAAATAGACTTAGAACTGAATAATAATAAAAATTCTACTCATGAGAATGTATGGGATACAACTGAAACAGTACGCAGAGGAAAACAGCCTCAAATTTTCTATTACAAAGGAAGAAAAGCTAAAAATTATATAATTACAAAATAAAAGCAAAAAGTGTAGAAAAAAGGAAGATAAGAGTTGAAATTAAAGAAAGACATTACAGAAAAAGAATAAGACAGATTAGAGGATTGATAAATATAATAGTTCTTCAAAGAGAATTTTTTAAAAATAGACAAGCCTCTATCAAGACTGATCAAGAAAAAAACAAACAAGAGAGAAGGCACAGATGGACAGTACTAAGGATGAAAGACTAACAAATTACAGCAGAGACTAAAAAGATCATAAAAGGATATACTTTTATATCAAGAAACTTAAAAACAGATTAAATGGACAATTTCCTAGAAATAATATTAGAGAAGGAAAGAATAGAAAAATAAGTTATTTTTCTTGGAATGTTTGCATTAATGGGCCTTCATACTCTAACTCTTAACACTCAATTCCTAACTCATATAATCACTAAGGAGAGTATGTTAAGTTCTTAAACACCAGAAAATCACTCTAAGTATCTTTTAATACTTTAGAGGTAATGATCAAATTTATCAGTAGAATGGGCTAGAAACCCAATTTAGGGATAATTGCTTCATAAGTGAACATGAGCACATTTTCTCTTCTCATATAACACAAACTTTAATCAGCTTAATTGTTAACTTTTCCAAAATATAGACAGAGAACGCCATTTCTCAATGAAAATGCAATTCACCCATGAGAGAAAACACACTAAGTAGCAAGTGGCTTTATTCAAAACTAAGCAATATTTTAACACTGCGATTCTCACTTTTTTCTGTAGAATATTACTGGAAGATCCTTCCCGTTATGCATGCACTTCTGCCAAGCTGTTTAAACTGCATCACATATGGTTTAAGTTAGAGTCAAAAGCAGCCCCTGTCTGTGATGAAAGAGAAATCCTGGAACATCAACAGGGCAGCTGCAGAACTTGTCTCTCTCCACAGACAGCAGCCAGAAGGATCTCAACACAGAAGCCGGACGACATTATCTTCCCGCTAAAAATCCTTCAAAATCCACATTCTCACCACGTCCTTTGGATCCTTTCTGACCTCCCTAAACTCAACCTATGTTCTTCTTCACCACTCACAGTGACTGCAGCCTCAGCTGCCTTCTGACAAGTCTTAGAACATTGTAGACTCTTTGCTGCTGCAGGACCTCCTGTAGTCTTTGTCGAGATGCTTCCCCAACCACGTGCATGGCTGGCTGAACTTCTCTCAGCCATGGTCACATATCATCAGTTATTATGCCCACAAATGAACTGTGCATGATTTAAATTTATTGTGTAGATTATTCTCCTGGTATGATTATGAAAGCAATAAAGCCTTGCTGGTTAAAAGCAGCCTAGAGAAAAGTGAGTTTGCCATGTAAACTCACCTTCCAGAGACACCAGGCTGAATCACCAAGCAAGTTTCAAGTATTTCCTTTTTCACAGAACTTTAAAACACAGGCTCACAGAAATCTCTGGGCTTGCTGAACTACAGACCAGATAAATCGGTCACACATCCCTTCCAGCTTTCCAATAACACAGCCAATAAAGTTTGGTTTAAAACAGACCTTGTCCAGTTATATGTATGGTCTGCTTTGAATGAGCCATAACCCATGTTTTATTCCCTTCAATTTGCTTAAAAGCATTTTGTAGAGAAGGGAACCAAGGTCTACTTATGTACTTCTAGCCATGTATCCTGCTTTCCACCACTCATTTTCTCATTCTGCAATTACTGGGATAAAAGTACGTGCTTAAACACTAGAACCAAAAGAAAGGCTATCAATTCCTAGAAAATTTCCCCCTATTTAAAAAGTGGCATTAGTGAGAACCCCAAAAACTTTAAGTCATCAAAACACGATTTTAAGTTTTGGTACAAACCTATAAACTTCAGTGTCCACAGCTGTAAAATGGAATAATAATGCATGTTTGAACTAATTCTCAGAGTTGACCTAAGTATCAAATGAGTTTTCTGAGGAAATGATGCTTCGTAAATTGTAATACAGGATAACTCGCCTCCTTTTTCAAGGATGCAAGCTGGGTTATAGTTTTGGCCACACAATTACCTGTTCAAATTAGTAAGGGATATTTTCTGAGTCAGAAATCACAAACTGAGATGTCTGCAGGGACAAAGGAGGTAAAATATATGAGTGAAGCACGCCTGGATGAAATAAAAGCAGGGAGTAGAGGCATCGTGGCAAAGTGGAAAGTGTGTGCCCCATCCAAAGTGGGCGGCCACATCCTGGCTGCAGCGCTGCCAGCTGCAAGCCCCACCCTGCCTGGTCCTCTTGTTTTTCAGGAGAAGCGAGGACTCTGGGAATTTACGTAAATTTTACAAACCATTGGTAAATAGTCGGAAAGTAGTCAGTTATTTTAAAGTACCAAGCTGACCCAAATAAATATAGCAAATTCAGCCAAATTCAGCCTTTATGCCTATATCAGCCTGTGACTTCTACATGAGGTTTGTTTTGTGTTCTTTGTTAAAAATGGCCAATAAACAAGAACCTATCCATGTGATGTTATCACCCTGGGACATCAGGAAAAACAGATAACAACAATGTCTAGCACTTTTCTGACTGTTTAACAGATGCCAGGTACCTACAGGGCTTATAGTTTTACATGCATTATGTCATTTAACTTTTAACACTTATAAGAAACCCTTTCAGAAAGGCATTACTATAACCCCCATTTTCAGAAAAGAAGACTGAAGATTAGAGAGTTTTTAAGGTCATAATGCTGGTAAATGCAAGAGTCAAGAAACAAACCAGGTCAAAGTCCACAGTAGAAATTTGAGGACTTCCCTGGTGGCTCGGTGGTTAAGAATCCGCCTGCCAATGCAAGGGACACGGGTTCGAGCCCTGGTCCGGGAAGATCCCACATGCCACGAAGCAACTAAGCCCATGCGCCACAACTACTGAGCCCGCGTGCCTAGAGCCCACGCTCCACAGCAAGAGAAGCCACCACAATGAGAAGCCTGCACGCCGCAACTAGAGAAAGCCCGCGTGCAGCAATAAAAACTCAATGCAGCCAAAAATAAAAGAAATAAATTTATTTTAAAAAAAAAAGAAATTCGCTGTTCAGTGATAGACGATTTCAGTTCTAAAGAGTAATGCTTCCCAACTTGAGGTTCCTGACTCCCTGTGTGTCCTTAAAGTGGTAAGGGGTCTTCTGTGAATTAGTTTGAAAGTATAATGGAAATCTGTTTACCCTCTGAGGATAACTGAGTTTGTTTCCTATGCAAAGGAAAGGGAGTTTGTTAGATACAATCTTTCAAATTATCAATCCAGGGAAAAAACTGATGAAGAGAGCCTCATTTGTTGGGTTAAAAAAAAAAAAAAAGGAAGTAGTTTACAGCACTGACATTGCAGAAATTATTAAAATGATCAAACATCCTTACATCAAAACTGTACATACTTTACATCTATATAGTCTAAAGTATATTTGCACTTTCAAATATCTGTTTGTTTATCACACTATTAGTAGCAACTAATGGATTTTCAAATAGTTTGGACTTGACAGATAAAAGTTACTTTTCAAAGAATATTTGCACAAAAAAAAATAAGCTGTAAAGACACAGTTGAAAAAGGAAGTGCAGAACAATGTTACTCCTTATGTGACTGACCAAAATCTCTCCAAATAGATATAGTCTGGTATTAAAGATCACCACATTGAATCTTTTACTTTGTGCTTTTTTGGTTCCCAACAATAATAAAAAAGGACTAAGACAAATGAGAGTAATTTTTCACATGCCTAGACATCACATCAATATACTCATAAAAAACAAGTTATCTTTGAAATCTTATACATTTCTAAATTTCCCCATTTGAAAACAATTATCTTTTATAATATAATAAAAATCAATGCGGCATGAATAACATGCACCGTCATTTATCTGTCAAAACTTGGCACTTAGGCTCCAGCAAATCCAGAAAACTTGTCGACTTTATCACCTACCTTTAGCAAAGCTTGAAAAGAATGCATAATAATGTTCGGATATCATGACATAGAGTAAGTATCCAGACTGCAGCTGTGATCCTGGGCCTGTAACACACAACAAACAAGTCAAGGTGTTACAGGATAAGCATCAAGGATCCATGGAAAGTATTTAGAAGTTGAACCTAGAAACGTTTAGGTAGTATGGCTCAACGATAATTTATTCCTCAGGTTTAGCATTATTTGCACAAGTAACACGGAACACCTCACATTCTGCACAGGCATAAAATAACTCTAAAGTTATGGACCAATGAGAATTACAAAAAAAAATTAAGAGGCTTTAAGGGCACCATTCAATCACCAAGAAAACTCCAGACACAACAAAACCCATAAGGATTCTTTGGGTTTTCAAATTTTCTCAAAAATCTTCTTTTTTTAAAATTTTAGGACCATTACAATGTCTATTTCAAGGCTTATAGCCAACAATCATCCCAATAATAAAATATTTAATTTTTTTTTTTTAATTTCTCGTAGGAAAATTCTAGCAAGGTGCAAATAGAAACTACTACGAACAGGGCTGTTGGTGAGCAATTCGAGATGACATCGTTTCTGGGAGGATTTCTCTACTTCTCAATCTCACAATGCTCTCTCCTGTCTGCACGTTCTCCTTAAAAAAGAAACTTTAGAGATGCGTCTGGAGCGGCAGGGACCCCAGCTCCACCGACCTGCTGCCAGAGAAATCAGCCCCGAACAGGCGTTCCCTCGGGTTGAGCCGGCGCGGCGCGGGCCACAGGTTCCCGAGACTCGGTCGGGACGAGGCGCGCGGTGCCCACGGGCCCCCCTCCCGTTCCCGGTCCGGTTTTCCGGGGTGGACGCGGGGTTCTCGGAGCCCCGCGTTCGCCCCCCTCGCCCCCAGAGGCCGGGGAAACGACGCCGCCAGGCCCGGGGCTCCCCGCCGCCGAGGCCCAGACCCCTACCTGCGCCGGAAGCCGGCGTCTCCATCCACCCCTCGGGCGTGCAGGGCGGGACGGCCGGGGGCGGGGCGCTCGAGGGGGCGGCCCCTCGCCAGGCTCTGGAAGAGCGTTTTTCCTCTCGCCCGCGGGTGCCGCTTTTCCACGGGACCGCCGGGAGTGGAGGCCGCGCCGTCGGCCTCGCGCTCCTCTCAGTGCCCGGGACTGGCGGCCGAGGCTGCGAGGGGCTTCATGGCGCTCCGCCGCGCCTCCCTGGCCTGGACCCCAAACTCCGTGGGGCTCGTGCCACGAGGATGTCATCTCGAGGCCAGCGGGCTCAGACCCTGAAATTGAGAGGGAGAATGACTAATGAGGTCTCCCCCGCAGATACCAGTTCACTTTAGCGGCCTGCGAAGGAACTTCTGCGTTAAGGGAGGAGGCCAGTTAAATCACCAACCCTCTGGCTGGTCCTCTCTGAGCTTGAGCTCACCGGACGGGTCTGTGCTGGCCGGGTTCCCTGAACAGCCTAAGGGCCATTTGGGGCATGCTTATGCCTTCCTCCCCTTCAAAAGGTGAGAACGACAAAAATGGCGTTTGATTCTGTTAATAATCTAAATGGGTCTGTCATTCGCGATGCCCCAAAATTCGAAGAATTCTAGAAGACCGAACAGGCGTCATCTAGTCTTAATCAATGCATCTGTCTTAAGGAAAAAACACGATCATTTGAGTAGGTGCCAAAAGGGCATTCAGCATATTTATGATATTTTCCTCATAAAATATCTTTGAAATCTAGAACTTGAACAGTGGGTTTTTCTCAGAATATCGTATATTTCATCTAATATGTGATGATATCTCAGAGTATTGAGAATATCGTATCAATACTAACATCATATAAACAGATTCAAATTTTCTAGTTCTTTCTTTAAAAACTAGATCATACCAAATATATTATTTAACATAAGAATTAATAAAGAGTAAGCAAATGGCCACATACAAAATTGTAAGAGGCCAACCATGACCAATTAAAATACAGTGGGAAAAATGGATCTCGTTCACAATAGCAACAAAGAAAACAAAATAACTAGGGATGATAAAAAATGAGAAAGGTGGGAGATCTGAAATCGAGAAATCATCTGTAAAGTATTTTATAATTGGAGAGACATAGGATATCCTTCAGTGAGAAGACAAGATTTTAAATACGTAATTACTGCCTCCCAAATTAAGAGACAAAACATTCTAAACTTCATCTGAGAAACTACAAGCTAGAATAGCTAAGACCAGTGGTCCTCAGACTATGGTCTGGGTAGGGTCCTAGAAACTCTTTCAAGGGGTTCACAGGATCAAAATTGCTTTCATAACAATATTAAGACTTTCTTCACTCTGTTTCACTCCCATTCTTTCACAAATATACAGTGAAGTTTCCCAGTGGTTGCACAGTATGTGATATCACAACAGATTGAATGCAGAAGCAGAAATGTCTTGTTATGCCAAACATTAAAGGAATTAACATGAATTTAAAACAATGCCATTCTCCTACTAAATTTCCTTTGTTTTGGAAAATATAATTATTTTTCATAAAAAATGTTATTGATATTTATGTTAACACGTAATGAGTTTCCTCATTTTTAAAATTAATATAGAAACAAATATTTTTTATTTTCTTAGTTTTAATTTTCTGATATAGTATATATTGATGAATATAACACAAACAAAAGCTCTTTGGAATTCTCAGTGATTTTTAAGAGTGTAAAGAGGGTTTGAAAAACCCCAAAAGTTTGAGAACCTTCTGATAACAATGAAAAAAACCCATATTATTAAACTATAATAATTAAGGGCACTAACTCAAGAAGAGACAGTGTGTCTAATGCAGTCAGCAGCCTAAGACCATCAAGGACAAAACCTGTAGCCCCACGACTGATTTCGTTGTATCAGTGGAGACCGGGCACCAGAGAAACCATGAGATGAAGTTTTGATCGGCTCAAAAGTAGAGGGGCCAGCCTGAGGTCTGGACTGCAAAATGAGCTCAGGGTCCTGTTTCCGTGGATAAATGTAGAATGTCGCACTCAGAAACACCTTACCTGAAGCTCTGCACCTGCATTGTAATCAAGTCTGCTTCACTGTGTCAGAGTGAGTTAGAACCTCCATGCAAGATTGGGATGTTTCATTCTTACTGTTACAATCTCAAAAATCGAATTTTCTGATAGTCTCTGGCTTCAGAGAACAGGATTTTCCAAAGAGTAAGAAAACAGTAGGCACTCAGAGAAGATGGTTTTTGTGACCCATTACAGCTGCACGTGCCCTTGGGAAGGAATATGGTTTCCTGTTCATCTTATATGAATGAATGAGTGAATTAATATGAATGAATGAATATGGTTTCCTATTCATCCTGAATAGCCAGGCAGATTCTGTACTCTCACTCTGAGCTTTTTTTTTCGGTCTCAAAAAAAAAACCCCACAACTGATGAAATAGTCCAAAAGCACTTGCTAACAGATATGAGAACTTCACATATGATACAAAGCCATGAAAAGCAATATAGGAGAAAAACTTTGTTCAGTAAATGATTTTAGGACAGTTGGTTAGCTTTTAGGCAAATATGTAATTAGATCTTGTGTCATATCATGCACAAGATAAATACCATAAGGATTACAAAGTTAAACGTAGGGGACTTCCCTGGTGGCACAGTGGTTAAGAATCCGCCTGCCAATGCAGGGGGCATGGGTTCGATCCTTGGTTCGGGAAGATCCCACATGCCGCGGAGCAACTAAGCCCGTGAGCCACGGCTACTGAAGCCTGCGCACTTAGAGCCCGTGCTCCACAACAAGAGAAGCCACCGCAATGAGAAGCCCGTGCACCACAACGAAGAGTATCCCACGCTCACTGCAACTAGAGAAAGCCCACGTGCAGCAACAAAGACCCAACACAGACAAAAATAAATATTTTTTAAGTTAAAGTTAGAAAATCAAAAGCCTAGATAAAGTTAAATGTAATATCTATCAAATATTTGGATGGGAAAACATTTTATGTTTAAAAACAATTGTATGGGAAAATTATTGGTAACTTTAACTGAGAAATCTGGTATGTCCCTTAAAACCATCAACCAAAACAAAGAAAAAACAACAAACCTGCAAAGGGAAACTATACTCTGGAAAAAATAGGTGCCACAGATCAAACAGCGTTCATATCTTTAATCTATAAAATAAAAGTGCATTGAAACCAGGACTTTAATGGTTAAGACCACATATAGGTAAGTGCTACAATAGAGGGATAGGTAGGAGGCTATGGAAGCACAAAGGAGAAAGCAGGTAATTCTATGTGGGTCTGGGTTGAGGGGTTGAATAAGGGCAAGGGGAAGGGAGGGTAGTCAGGGAAGTCTTCTCAGAGGAGTTATTGGGTTTGGGGCATAAGGCTGCATAGGAGCTCATCACTAGGTAGACAGAGGAAAGGAGGTCTTAGCAGACAGACAGAGGAGTATGTGCAGCAATAAAAAGTCCTGGGAGAAACAAAATGCCTATGGTTGGAGAGGCATGGCAGATAAAGCTGCAACGTGGAGGAGTTTGTGTAACGGAGCAGGACCCCATGGGGCTTTGTGGGGGGGGAACAGGAGGCAGGCCTTCGCCCGCATCCTCTGCTGGAGCACCTCTCTGAAGTACCTAGATGATAGTGTGTGATGCACATTTCCTGAGTGGTTTTGCAGATGTGAACCACGCCCCCCCAGCCCCACCCCTCCCCCCACCCCCCCCCACCCCCTCCCCTCCACCCCCACCCCCACACTCCTACACCTCCAACAAGTGGAAGATGTTAATTACTTGACCAGAGCACACAGCCTCCAGGTCTCCTGGAGCCTAAGGACTGATGATGTTAACCCCTGAGACACCGCCCCGCTACCTCACCGTCAGCCAATCAGAGAGTGGTGCACAAGCTGATCGCACACACACCGGACCCTTCACCTGGCTTTTAAGAGTGCTTTGCCGAAACCGTTCACTGAGTTCGGGGCTTTTAGGGCATGAGCCACCTGTCTCCTTGCATGGCCCTGTAGTGAACCTTTCTCTGCCCCAAACTCCGATGTTTCAATTTGTTTGGCCTCAGTGTGTGTCGGGCACACGAAGTTGCGTTAACATTTGGTCCAAAAGCCCGGTATGCTACACCAAAGAGCACAGATGTATTTGGTCATGGGAATTAAAGACATTTCCATCGTGAATACCACAATCTGATAGGTGAGACAGAAGAAGAGGTGACTTTGAGGGCTACTAAGGATTTTTGATGGCCAGATTTTGTAACTGAATGTGGCAGAAAGACAAAAGAGTTGGAATGACTGAGGTTTTTGCCTTGGGTCTGATGATACAAAAGGGAATCTTCTTTTTTTAGCAGTCCACACCTTCCCTGTTGCTCCCTCGAGAGATCTATTTTTGAGGAAGGAATGCCTTGATAAGCATAGGACACACGTACTACCCACCACTGCTACCTCCCCTCCCCCACCCCATGACTGTGCTTGAGTGATAAGAAATGGTTGCCTGTTTTCTAGGAAAGTTGATTTCGGTCAATTGAGGGCTTTGTTTTGCGGAGTAGAATGAAATGTTTGGGGAAAGACTCTGGGGAAAGAACTAAGAAGCTCAGGAGCCATTTGATTACGTTTTGCCAAAGGGTGAAAGAATAGAACCGTCTTCTCTATGAAGCCTTCAGTAAAACCACAGGAGGGATGGTGTGGGCTGGAGATAAGATGAAGTATTAAGTCTAGCCTCAAGGTGACTCACATAGACCCAGTGCTATCCCTCAACTAGTTAGAGAGCTGTGGTCCCAGAAACAGAAGTACAGAAGGAGATGTGGGTTTGGGATGGAAACAATTCTAAATTTCACGTGGTGTGTCTGACATGTAAGTAATTATTAGGCATAAGATACAGCTTTTTTAGAATGTTCAAAGTCTCTCCCTTTTTAGAATAGGTTCATATCTCTTCTACCTCCAGAAAGGGCAGGGTTTACTTTTCCTTTGTCTCCTATGTTACTTTGTTCTGCTCGTAAGCTCTTTTTACTGGTTTGGTTTTCTGCCATCTCACGATATGTTCTCTACTGTTATTTTTCCCTGTATTTCCCCCCTCTTATGCAGGAGACGCTCAGACTCTGCCAGAGATTTAGGGACTTTTATTTCTAACCAATTAGAAACAAGACATAAAGAGCTGTGGCTCAGGGTAGAATGTCATCTTTATTACTCTCAAAAGGAAATTAAAGAATGAGCCCTACCTCTTCTCTCTCATTCCAGTTTTAACCCACCTGTCCAGTGCCGGGCGAAGGGGCTCAGAGGAAGCAGGAACTGAATGGACGTGACAGAGGCAGACCCCTCCTTGTAAGTGAACCCAGCACAACTGGTGCAGAGATTCAGGAGAGCAGGTAAGGAAAGGAACAGGGCTCCTGCCGGCATTCAGAGCCTCAGAAACACCTCCCTGAAACATCTGTGCAAGAACTGCAGCCCAGTGAAATTAGTTCTCAAACGTAGCCTTATCTCGATCACACTGGTACTGACTTCATTTAGATTTTCACCACCCTAAGGTATTCCAGCGTTTTCCTGACTTTGCCTCTGCTTTGCCACCCCAACTTTACAATAAGTTAAACTATGGGCTGTATTACTCAAGTCCTTCGGAGGAAGCGTCCTTACATTGATAGCACACCCATGTGATGACCCTCTCAGGCAAGAACATATAGTACATGGTCCACAGATCTCTCCAACAGCTCTCTTTTTTAAATGGCATGGAAGGATTATGTAAGTATCATTTAATGACCGTGAAATAGAGGTTTTAGGCAAACATGGTTCAGGGTGAGCTTTTCCTGATTAGTGATATAATAACCCTTCCCTGTGATTACAACAGTTAATGAATGGGCCAGGAGTTCAGAATGCACACATCTATGGAAGAAGTTTGTTCCCATTGATGTAAGCAACCCCAATAAAAATCCCAATGTGCATTCCTTTTTGAGAGTTCCTGAAGCTGAAATGTAGACACAGCCTTGTCTTCCGCATTACAAACTAATTTCTGATTTCAGAACATTGCAAAATTCTTTGTCATGTAATTAATTCAAGGCGGAGAAGCCTCAAATGGTGAGGTGAAGCAGGTTGTCTTGGTGGTGTTAAATTATACATTTGGCTAAAGCTGAGGTAAAGTAACCCCACAGAGCTTGTTAAAATATTCACACTACGAATTAGTGTAATGGGGGCAGTAGATTCTGTGCAAGATAGCTTTGGAAAGCAGGAAAACCAGCAGAGTAAATGTCAAACAAACAAACAACAGAAACAACAAAAACAAAGAACAAAATCCACCTTTGGAAATACGTTTAAAAATGTTTCCAGGTCCTCCCACGTATTTTTCCCTTCAAGTCCACCAAATATGTGGTTTTTCACTCCCTTTCATAGATATCTGTCCTTCTGATATTTTTAAATTGTGACCCTCAGGGTATAAGTAATTCTCATTTCAATGAGTTTATCTATAAAAGGAAACAAACATACTAAGCACTCCCTGTGCCATATGCCTACCAGGCCCTTTCCATTCACCATTTAATTGAATCCTCACAAGAACCCGACTGTAAAGAAATGAGCATTTCTATTTTGCAAAAGAGGAAACTAAGGCAAAGAGAGGTTAAGTAACTAACCCAAGGTTGTACTGTTTATAAGTCGTGGACCCAGGTAGTGAGAAGCAATGTATATGTAGTTGAGCAGGTATAGAGCATGAGATGTGTAGCTGACTTGCCTTGTTTTAAAAGTTGCCTAGGGCTTCCCTGGTGGCGCAGTGGTTGAGAGTCCGCCTACCGATACAGGGGACACGGGTTCATGCCCCGGTCTGGGAAGATCCCACATGCCATGGAGCGGCTGGGCCCATGAGCCATGGCCGCTGAGCCTGCGTGTCCGGAGCCTGTGCTCTGCAATGGGAGAGGCCACAACAGTGAGAGGCCCGCGTACTGCAAAAAAAAAAAAAAGTTGCCTAAAATAATAAATTCTAATGGCATTTCTTTGTTTTTAGACACTTTGTTTATAAACAATTGCTTAGATAAGAAATGGGGGACTTTGACATGCCAGATTCGTTGATTGTCCTTTTTTTAAAAAATCGTAGTGAAATACACATAACATAAAAATTCCCATCTTAACTATTTTTAAGTGAACAGTTCAGTGGCATTAAGTACATTCACATTGTTGTGCTACCATCACCACCATCTATCCACAGAATTCTTGTCATCTTGTAAAACTGAAACTCTGTGCCCATTAGACAGTAACTACCATTCTGCATTTCCCCAGCCCCTGGCAATCACTGTTCTACTGTCTGTCTCTATGAATTGGCTACTCTAGTTACTTCAGATAAGTGGAATCATATGGCCCTTGTCCTTTCCTGGCTGGCTTATCTTACTTAGCATTATGTCCTCAAGGTTCATCCATGTTGTAGCATGTCATAATTTCCTTCCATTTTAAGACTGAATAATATTCCATTGTACGCGTATACCACATTTTGTTTATTCATCCATTGATGGACACTTCCATCTTTTGGCTGCTGTGAATAATGCTGCTCTGAACATGGATGTACAAACCTGAAGTCTCTGCTTTTAATTCTTTTGGGTATATATCCAAGAGAGGAATTGCTAGAGCAAATGGTAATTCTATTATTAATTTTTTGAGACACAACAATACTGTTTTTCACAGAGACTGTACCATTTTACATTCCCACCAACAGTACACAAGGGTTCCAGTTTCTTCACATCCTCTCCAAAATTTGTTAAGTGCTGGGTTTTTTGAGTAGCCATCCCCACGGACGGGAGGTGAGGTTGATTGCCTTTTAATGCATAGGCTTGCTTTTGCATAGAAAGGTAGGAAACTTCCAAGATACCCGCAAATATCTTCCCACTGACTTATAAATGCATCCGAAATTCTTTGCAATGTGTGAGTCATTCCAGGCTCTCAATAGAATGCATATTAGCTGTTAATGGTAAAGAGCAGTTATGTAATTCATTTCACATATCCTTACAACCCTTCCGTGAGGTCAATATTATTATCCCCATGTTACACGTGAGGAAACTGAGGTCTGGATTATTCAAGAGTCAGGAGATTCAAACTCAGATCCTCTGGCTCCAAATCCTGGATAGTTCCACACTGCTAGAAACTGGAGGCTGTTGGGAAGTGTGTTAAAGAGGAAGTTATTATCACTGATTAAAAATTATTGGATTGATTAGCAGAGAACAAGACCTGAGAGGGTGTGGGACACAGCACTGCTTAGTTTCCATGGTGGGGTTGGGAGTGAAAAAGGGTTGAAAAACGTGGATGCTTGTAGAGAGCCTAAATTCAAGTGAATGATTCTAGGATCTGGAAGTTGCGGAGCCTTCCAAAGATAAGGGTGTTGAGGTAGAAGTTGAGGAAAACTAAATACAACCGTAACCTGTTTCACTACTTTGCAGAGGATGGGATTTGTTGCTGACAAACCTAGAAACACTGGGCAAAATTGTCTCTCCTTCTCAATTTTCCACCTGAAAAATGGAGATCACTTTCTTTCTTCTAGGAAAAAGCAAGTATTTGACTCTATAATGTTCTAAGCATCTCAGAGAAAAAATGTTTACTATGTTTTATTTCCTTGATTTAACTCTGAAAATGACAAGATAATCAAACTTTCTTTCACTGTTCAACATAGAACTTGAATATTTAAAACAAAACACTGTATATGAAAGTGTTAAACTCTTTCAGAATTTGCTATATTACAGCTCTAGAATGACTATGGACCCCATTCACTTAAAAAATAAACCTGTAATAATGTTTGACATTCTAATAATGCAATTTGAAAAATTGCTTCAAGACCAGTGTTTTGAGATAAATGGGAGACTAAGAAATGAAAAGATCAGGCATTACGACCCTTTCATTTGTTCACATCTGATCATTTAACAATAAGAACTTTAAAATGTGAATAATCTTTTAGTAATCCACCAACTTTATTCATTCAATAATTTCGAAGAATGTAACAGTAATATGTTGAATTCGGAAATGAGACAAAATTAGAAATATGAATAAACAGAAAAAAATGTAGAAAAGGTGTGGAAATAAGCTTGAGAATAGTCTAATACAACCAGGTGTCCCTAATAAAAATCATGTCCTAATAGTGCTTTACCCATTTCAAAGTATTTCTTAGTTTACATGGAAGTGTACCAGTGGTGACTGTAATTCACACATTCAACATGACTGCTAAGTATAAGTTTAAAACTACTAGGGTCATGCTCTGTCTGCAGGGATAGCATATCACCAATGAAATGATTCACATTTGTTCCAAAAAAGATTGTGAATGGAGCCTAACTTAAAAGTCTTTAAATTAAAAAAAGAGGTAACATATCTTTTGGTGAGTGTGATATGAAAGATTATTTCCATGGCCCATTATACTCATCTGGACAAGTGCCACAGCAAATGTTACTTGACTCCCTGGCTCCTGGAAAGAGATCCAATTCTAGACCTGTCCTGGAAATTAAGATATAAACTTTGATTGTCTCCAAGGGACTGACTCTGGTAATGGCAAGGCCGGGGAGTTTGACATCCTTAAAAGTATACTTGATCAAGAAGGTCCTAAAGGAGCATGGTTTGATTAAAGTACTTCTGCAAAGCAGGTCAGGAAAGTCCTCGGGAATGCTTTGCCACTGTCCTCACTAAATATCTCTAAAATTACTTACACATATACACAATTGTAGGTATTCCAAAAGATTTTGTTTATTTAATGAATTTCACAGTGTGTGTGTATATGTAAACAAATACGCATATGCCGGGATGATTCCTATCTCACTCAAGGTCACAAATATTTTTAGAATAAATGGATAGTAAAGAAGAAAAATTAGCCAGTAGAGGCTCCTATAAGAAGTCAGATGAGAAAAAAAAGGAAGAGAGGCAGCAGTGTAGGAAAGGCTTTTTTTAAGCTAGTGGAGAGTTAAAGCAAGAGAAAGAAGCCAATAGAAGAGGAAATACTGAAGATCACGTGCCAATCTACCTTAGAAAAAAAATACATAGCAGATGTTAAGCGCATACGTCTTGCCCTGTGCAAGTGGCTTTCCATAAGTTTTCTCTGAACACCCCTGAAGCATGAACCTTATTTTCTCCCATAGAGTACCTTTAAAACAGCTCTGAGCCCATTGCATTAGGATTTTTGTTTATGTGTCTTCTCAAAGTCAGAAATCACCATTTATTCATTTTTGTGTCCTCGATGCCTTAGCACAGGGTGGCAGTTCTGTTTGGCAACTGACTAAATGACTGGATGAAAAGACAGGGAGAAGAGGAGGAAGAATGATCTGGGACCCCCAGGCTTCCTTTTGTGTGAATTAGGAGAAGCCTACAGTGAGGACATTTCTGGCTTCCACTTTGGGTGAATTAAACAGAAAAACATAGCAAACAAAGTTCACAAAAGACTGCTCAGCTAAATCTGTTACTGTTCCCACTAGGGAATGTCAACTGCCCATTTACCTCGTCGACACAACCAGAGAGGTCACTACAGGGCATGATGGTCCAACATAGAGCCTCACGTAAGTGAACATTAATAAGTTATATATGCTTATCCGGGTGACATATTGCTTCTTCCTCTGTGATTGTGAACCATCTTCCTGATTCTTAAACACATTGAGCATTTAGTATCTGATCATCTGAGTCTTTTTGAAAGTAAATATAAGAAAAAACTATACTTGACGCTTTGATCCAGGTTACCACAGCCCACTCTTTTCAAAATCATTTTTATGCCAGCTGCTGCCCAGGTCCGAGATGATTGATATCATTACTGGTAGTGAATGAGCATCTGAGAGAGGCAAAGTGAAGCTGATCAGAGGCCATTTTCCATCGGCAATCCATCCTGCATAACCCTCAGTGTCCCATTTGTTTTTCCCTCTTCTTTAAACTTTATCCATTTTTTTTCTGTTTAAAATGTTTTGTCATCTTATTAATACTGTGATTGTTCTCAATGAGGAATTATTTATTTATGCCCTATTAATATTGCCCATATGGGTTTAACACTGTGTTAGGTTCCCTGATGAACAGAAAAGAAGCAAACGGAGTGGCTCCTGTCTTCAAGTGGTTAATATTAATCTGTCACATTGAACAGCAGATAGAAAAACTTAATAGCTGTCGTTTATGGTGATTTACAGTTAAGTGCTTTCTCACATAATCTCTTATTTCTTTCCTTCTAACAATTCTATGGGGAGCTCTTGATGGAACCAGGATTCAAATGCAGTTGTTTAATCCTGTCTGTCTGCATGTATGCATGTGTATATATATTATATATGAGTATATATAATTTTTATGTATAAATATATTTTTTATTTTGCATAAATATATTTATATTGCATACATACATATAGGTATGTATATATACATATATGTATATGTGTACACACGTATATATACATACATACACACATATATATTTTTTTAAGTTGATACAATTTCAAGACTCTTGTTCTACTCTGGATTCATAACTTACTGGCTGTTAAACATGGGTGCACAGACCCAGTTTCTTTATCTGTAAAATGAAAATGATAAGCCCAGTCATAACATATTTTTGCAGGAAATTTGTGAAGACCCAATAAAATAGCATTTATGAAACCATTCTCAAAGTCACAATAAAAAATGTGAAACATTATTATATACTGTGGTTGCCCTGAAGAGAAAACTTCAGAGGAAACTGAAGATTTCTTAAGAACCAAGAAATTAAATGGAAACTTGACAAATAGTCTCCCCAGGAGACCATTTTGTTGGTCTTCAATCCTCAAATAGGAAGGGACCAAATTTTCTTCTCTGAGACTTGTACTCATACCAGAAATAGGAGGTTTGCTTGACCATGCTTCCTGCTAAAATGCCATGGACACAAAACACATTACATAATATGTACATACATATCCCTGGCATACAGAGTCAAGGAATATTCAGAAAGAAAGGTATATTTAAGTTTTACATCCTAATTATTGAATTAAAAGTAGACCTTTAGCTCAATTCTAAATTTCCTGTAGTGACAGATTTGTAAGTCGCAAGCTTACCAAACTGAAAGAGAGAGAGAGGTTTTAAAACTATAGCAGTAAGATGTTCTGGAGTAGCTGAAGGACTCTATAATTGTGCAAAATATTTCCATTTATTTCCTTATTTATTTTACTTACCTATTTACTTATTTATATTGAAGTATAGTTGATGTACAATATTATATGCATTTCAGGTGTGCAACATAGTGATTCATAATTTTTAAAGGTTATACTCCATTTATAGTTATTATAAAATATTGACCATATTCTCTGTGCCTTATAATATATCCTTGTAGCTTATTTATTTTATACATAGTAGTTTGTACCTCTTAATCCCCTATATCTATTTTGCCCTTCCCCCTTTCCCTCTCCCCACTGGTAACCATTAGTTTGTTCTCTATATCTGTGAGTTTGTTTCTTTTTTGCTATACTCACTAGTGTGTATTTTTTAGATTCCACATGTAAGTGATATCATACAACATTTGTCTTTCTCTCTCTGACTTATTTCACTTAGCATACCTCCAAGTCTATGCATGTTTTTGCAAATGGCAAAATTTCATTCTTTCTATGGCTGAGTAATATTCCATTGTATATATGTACCACATCTTTTTTCTTTCGTCTGTTGATGGACACTTGGGTTGCTTCTATATCTTGGGTATTGTAAGTAATGCTGCTATGAGCATTGGGGTGCATGTATCTTTTATAATTAGTGTTTTGGGGTTTTTTCTAGATATATACCCAGGAGTGGAATTTTTAGTTCATATGGTATTTCTTTCTACTTCAGTTTTTTGAGAAACCTCCATACTGTCTTCCACAGTGGCTGCAACAATTTACATTCCCACCAACAGTGCACAAGGGTTCCTTTTTCTCCACATCCTCTCCAACATTTGCCATTTGTGGTCTTTTTGATGATAGCTATTCGTACAGGTGTGAGGTGATATCTCATTGTGGTTTTGATTTGCATTCTCTGCTGATTAATGATGTTGAGCATCTTTTCATGCACCTGATGGCCATTTGTATGTCTTCTTTGGAAAAATGTCTGTTCCATTTTTTAATAGACATCTGCCTATTTTTTAATCAGGTTGTTTGTTTTTTTGCTGTTGAGTTGTATGAGCTGTTTATATACTTGGATATTAACCCCTTATTGCTTATATCATTTGCAAATATTTTCTCCCATTCAGTAGGTTGGGTTTTTGTTTTGTTGATGGTTTCCTTGGCTGTGTAAAAGCTTTTAAGTTTAATTAGTTCCCATTTATTTATTTTTGCTTTTGTTTGCTTTAGGAGACAGATCAAAAAAATATTGGGGGCTTCCCTGGTGGCACAGTGGTTGAGAGTCCGCCTGCCGATGCAGGGGACACGGGTTCGTGCCCCGGTCCGGGAAGATCCCACATGCCGCGGAGCGGCTGGGCCCGTGAGCCATGGCCGCTGAGCCTGCGCATCCGGAGCCTGTGCTCCACAACGGGAGAGGCCACAACAGTGAGAGGCCCACGTACCGCAAAAAAAAAAAAAAAAAATATTGGGAGTGCTCTTGGGGTCAGCACCTGTGGAGAAGTAAAGAAAGCGGGATTGGGCGGATTATTCTCTCTCTAGTCCAAAAATGTAATGCCATCTTCTGTATCATATTTTGATTCATTTGATTGCCATGTCAAATCAGACATGAGGTTTTTAAACTAAAACATTCTAGAGTGTTCACTTTTTATTTGAGCTCTAAACAGAAGGAAACTATTGTCACCGAAAGAGTTCTCAAACTCCCTGCATGATTAAGGAACAGCGAGGGAGTTCAGGGACCAAGCAGAGCAGAGCAGTGCTGATTCTTCAAGGAAGACTCAGCTGACAGGCAATGTAGAGGCACAGGGCACTTAGGTGGCAGAACTAGGATGTGTCACAGCCATTCTCACAGGTAGAAGCAATAGAATCATCTGTGATGATAATAACATGAAAGATGGATGTCCCTCTCCAACGGGACAACAGAGACAAAAGTAACAGAATATCCGGAGGAGGAAAGAGCCCATGTTTCAGCTCTCCCTAAAGGAGCAACTGTGTTTTCTTTACTTTTCGTCTGTAGCTCTTTCTCTGTAGACATATGTGAAGGGGGCTATGGGTAGCGGGGGGCTGTTCTTTCTGGAGACAAGAAGCCCCTGGCGGATCCTAGAGCTAGCATTCAGCTCTCTCAGGCATGCTTGGAGAGCTAGCAGGGCTGCTTGTCAGAAGTCGGCTTGCACAAGGGACGGAAGAGTGAACTAGGAGAGCGCTTCCCATTAAGAGAGGAAGGAGTCGTGACAAGCCTGACCCAGAAACACAGCCTTAGTCATCAGAGGGGAGCACAGAGCAGAAGCTGTCGCTCAGCTACATGCCTGAACCTTGCCTGAGTCCAAGGGCAAGAATGGAAGCTATAAGGGAAGCAAGTAAATAGCTGTTACACCAGAAGCTGAGAGTTTCCATGTGGGCAACATGGATGTGCATCATTTGTGCAAATAGACTGAGGCGCCCGTTCTGCCATGGACCACAGAGTCCAGGCCCCTCGGGGACTCCTAGGCATGGTGGTGGTTCAGGTGTGGGACAACAGAAGCATGATGGTGCCAGGAGGGAGGTCATCATCTGAGATGATTTGATCATCAGAGTGCCTGGAGAAGACTAGATGGAGGCTCTAAAGTGTCACATATGGGGCTCTCTGGGACAATGGGAATTGTCACAATGATGTTCTTTTCTGGGACATACATTTGGTAATTTTTTCCTCCCTTAATGAAATATTTTTAATACATTATAGTCAAATACCTTATATCTAGGAAACACTAGGCTCTCCATAAGATCTAATTCCTAAATTTCTGCATGGGGCCTCAGGATGAAATCAGTGTGAATAATCCCCAGTTAGTAACTCAGGCCCTCTGAGCTCTGTGTAACTCTGGTCATATCCAGCCCACTCTTCTTTCCAGAAAGGCTGGATTAGTGGAAACCTGGTCAAGATAGCTTCCTGGGACCTCGGGTTAGGGGTACAGAATAAGGAATCAGCCCAACAATAGCATCAAAACAAACAAAAAAGGTGCACACAGGAGTGAAAGGGTGGGGAAATACTCTCAAACCTCCTGGTCAATTGGAGGTGCTCACATCAGGTAGAAATAAAGATACGGAAACAAAAATGGGACAGAGAAACCAGGCCAAGGGATGAGGAGTCCACACAGCCTAGAGACATTCTGGAGCCCAACTGTAGACACCCCACTCTGCACAGGACATTTATTATTTTTAATTGAAGTACAGTTGATTTATAATATTGAGTTAGTTTCAGGTGTACTGCAAAGAGATTCAGTTTATATACATATCTACACACACACACACACACACACACACGCACACACGCACACACATTCTTTTTCAGATTCTTTTCCCATATAGGTTATTACAAAATATTGAATATAGTTCCCAGTGTATTTAAAGGCCATAAAACAAAATCCACAGATTTTATAATTATATAGTATATTAATGTGCTAGGGTTGCCACACCAAAGCACCACAAGCTGGGTGGTTTAGCAACAGAATTTTATTTTCTCATGGTTTTGGAGGTTAGAAGTGTGAAATGAAGGGGTCAGCAGGGTTGCTTTGTTCTGAGGCCTCTCCCCTTGGCTTGCAGACGGCCGTCTTCTCCCTGAATCTTCACAAGGTCTTCCTGCTGTACATGTCTGTGTCCCAGTTTCCTCTTCTTCTAAGGACATCGTCATCTTGGACTAGGGTCCACCTGAATGACCTCATTTACTTAATCGTCTCTTTAAAGACCCTATCTCCACTCAATATCATGTAACAACCTAAATGGGAAAAGAATTTGAAAAAAGAATAGATACATGTATATCTATAACTGAATCACTTTGCCGAATCACACAACACTGTTAATCAACTACACTCCAGTATAAAATAAAAAGTTAAAAAAAAGACTCTGAAACAGTCACATTCTGAGGTACTGGGAGTTAGGACATCAACAAATGAATGTTACAGGGCTGGGGGCAGGGGAGGACAACTCAGCCCATAACACTTTTTTAAAATCATTATATCAGCGCACATACTTAGGGTTAGTTTAATTAATTAATTAGTAAGGAAGTGGTCCCTGTTATATTTTTCTCTGCACTTGGAAGACACCGTGGAGTAGGGAAAGGAGGTAGTTGGATGTTTAGGCAGGAGACTGTGTCATCATTTCCAATCCTGTCATCAGATACTACCTACTGTTGGGAGAGAGCTGGGTAGCAAATTCTACCTGTCCACGTTTTCCGGAGAGGAGTCCTTCCAAGCCAAGGAAAAGGGGAATGGTGGGAAAGAGTGGCAGCAAATCAGCTTGGCCAGTGTCTTAAGAAGAAGGTGCCATCTCCGTCTTGAGAGGGAGACTTGGGTGCAGACGTTTATTGGGAGTGCTCTCAGAATCAGCACCTGTGGAGAAGTAAAGAGAGTGGAATTGTGCAGAGGCAGGAGCTGGGCTCAGTGCAGTCAGTGTGATCGCACCAAATCAGATTAGAGCAGCTCCTCCCCAGAGCCCTGGAGCTGGGATGGCCCTCCAAGTTGTGCCCTTAGTAGGCAAGAGGGCTGGATATCCCCAACTACACACACACACACACACACACACACACACGCCAGTTGTTAGATGAGGACCATCCCCTAGGATGCCTTACACAAGGCAGCTCTCTTCAACTACATCCCAGCAGCTGGAGGATGAGGGTCTCAGTCCCAAAGGGGGGACCAGTGGACACTATAGCATCCACTACAGTCAACTTTGTATATGTTGACTAAATTATTCAGAAACAATCAGTCAGGGGCCCATGAGAAGATGACAAATGCCCGCTTGAAAAGAAATTAGTCTTTGATCTTCCCTGATTGAAAGGGGTAAATCCTATGAAACATGTGGTTGTAATGGTGGTTTCAAACCAAAGTAGTCTCTAAAATTGGAGAGACGTTTTTAAATGAACTCATGTGATTCACTGGCCCTGAAAATGTCAATTAAGTAACATTACAGCAAAATTCCTGAATTTACTTTTGCCTCTTTAACATGACCTCCTTCTAGGCAACAGAGACTTCTTAAACAATTGCTCTATATAGAGTGAGCTATTTCCAACCTTTTTAGGATACATACAAACATATAAAAATGTGTTATCTCCCCTCCCCTCCCCCCACCTTTCCATAAAGATTGAAAATAGTTTATTATACATCTAAGATATTTTAATCATGGAAATTTACAAGATTGAATTATTCAATTCCCCATGTTTTTCAACAAATATTTGCTGAACATCTTCTCTATGCCCAGCACAGTGTGTAAGGTGAGCACTGAGGGTACTTTAAAAATGAAAAAGACAGAAGTGATCCCAGCCTTCAGTTTATTTACAGTCTTTGGAAGACACAGACAAGAAAAAAGTTAAAAAATAAAACAAAACAAACAAACAAAAAAAACTAAATAAAATAATTACAAATTGTTTTACGTGCTATTAAGAAGACAGCGTGCCAACCTGGAGAATAACTGAGGGGAAGAGTTCAGCTGCTTTGGGAGTATTGGGAGGGCCCCTCTGAGGAGGTGATCTTGAAGCTCTGGGTTGAAGGTCAGGAAGGGACCAGACAATTGTGCAAAAAAGGAAGTGTCCCCGGTAGAGAGAACAACATGCAGAGGTAGTGAGGTGGGGAGTAAGAAGGAGCTTGGCCTGTCAAGGGCCTGAAGAGGGAAGGTTGGGGGAATGTTAGGATGCAGATCAGGCAGGAACTTGGAGGTGTCTAAATTTTATTCGAAGAACACTGAAGGATTTCCATTTGGGAAGAGAGATGTCTGACTTATATTTTAATAAGATGGCGCTGGTTTTTCGTGGAGAATGGGCCAGAGGAGCCTCCCAGAAAAAGCAAGGAGAAGAGTTAGGAAGCTGTTACCAAAAACTAGAGAGGGATGATGGTGGGATTAGAATAATTGGGATTGCATGCAGTGTGGGTGGGGTCAACCTGGAAGGGAAAGGGGCTCGTCAGAGTGACTGTGAAATACTTAACTCAGGCAGCTGGGTGGATGGTAGTTCCATGTCCTGAGATCTGGGTGTTAGGGGTTGGGGAGTGAATCCTTATTTATCTTCCGGTTTTTTCTCTCACCTTCTCTACCTGCATGCCTACATATGCCTTTACAGCACATAGATAGTAACTGTATGTACTACAACAAATTCATTAATAATATAAAAATAATAATGATGATAATAACTGTTATCGTGTTTTCCATAGAGACCAGGGACTATGCCAGGTACTGTATATATCCCATTATCTCATTAATCCGCACTGTAATCCCAGGAGGCTGTCCCCATATATCGCACGAGGAAACCAAAGTCTACAGAGTTTGTTACCTGCTCTAAGTCACATTACATACCTATCTGGTTATTATTGACCTATTGGGATTCGAACAGAAGAAGCCAGACTTCAAAACTGACATGGATGTTCTACGTCCTGAATTTAAGCTCTTTGAGATGTTGATTTTTGGACAGTTTTTATGACACATTCAAAGATCTCTCTGCAAAGAAACTTATTTCCCTCATGTTGTCGTGCAGTAGTTTCAGCTAATAGTTCTTCACCATCTGTCATATGATCAGACTAGCATCAGAAGATCCAAGTCTGCAAATATTTTGTATCAACAGAAGCCTCCTAGCTGATTTCAAATATGCTGACAGCGAGCCTAGAATAAAGAGCATGATGAATTGTCAAATCCATAACGTCTGATGTTTCTTTAGAGGATTTCTGCAGGGAGTTTCTATTAATGTTAAAGGCAGTTAAATGCATTCATTTTCTCTGATGGTGAACAAGTCCATTTGATTTGAGAATAAGAAAGATTCTATGCCTGCCAGGAGACTGAATATTTGGATTTTTGGATTACTGACAATATCTATTGCCCCTTCCTTATTGCAGGCTAAGCCCTGCTATGCACCCCTGGCCATCTGGGCTGAGTAGGAAAGGGGGTCTCTTGTGTGCACGAGTGCAGGTGGTTGGTGACAAGCTTCTAGGAGAGCTTCTCTGAGTATCTGTGGCTGCCTGGGTTTCCCTGTACCAACAGAGGAGTGACGCTGGCAGAGCATGGGTCAGGAGCCCCTGTGACTCTGTGCCAGTCATTTTGCTGGGGGCTTTGTATACACTGTTTCCAACCTCCTCCATACCAAACAACAGAGAAAGAAACCCAGGCCAACAACCAGTATCTGCCCTGACAGCCCTCATCATTCTTCTGGCACTCACCTATAGGACACTCAAGAATTAAAGCTGTGTTTTAGCAAAGCCACAGAGATAGGAAGCAGGTATTTTTACCTATTTTCTCTAGGTATTTTTTGATTTCCTCTTTGATTTCTTCAGTGATATCTTGGTTATTTAGTAACATATTGTTTAGCCTCCATGTGTTTGTGTTTTTTACATTTTATTCCCTGTAATTGATTTCTAATCTCATAGCGTTGTGGTTGGAAAAGATGCTTGATATGATTTCAATTTTCTTAAATTTACTGAGGCTTGATTTGTGACCCAAGATATGATCTATTCTGGAGAATGTTCCATGCGCACTTGAGAAGAAAGTGTATTCTGCTGTTTTTGGTTGGAATGTCCGATAAATATCAACTAAATCTATCTGGTCTATTGTGTCATTTAAAGCTTGTGTTTCCTTATTAATTTTCTGTCTGGATGATCTGTCCATTTGGTAAGTGAAGTGTTAAAGTCCCCCACTATTATTGTGTTACTGTCGATTTCCTCTTTTATAGCTGTTAGCATTTGCCTTATGTATTGAGGTGCTCCTGTGTTGGGTGCATATATATTTATAATTGTTATATCTTCTTCTTGGATTGATCCCTTGATTGTTATGTAGTGTCCTTCCTTGTCTCTTGTAACATTCTTTATTTTAAAGTCTATTTTACCTGATATGAGTATTGCTACTCCAGCTTTCTTTTGATTTCCATTTGCATGGAATATCTTTTTCCATCCTCTCACTTTCATTCTGTATGTGTCCCTAGATCTGAAGTGGGTCTTTTGTAGACAGCATATATATGCGTCTTGTTTTTGTATCCATTCAGTGAGCCTGTGTCTTTTGGTTGGAGCATTTAATCCATTCATGTTTAAGGTAATTATCGATATGTACGTTCCTATTACCATTTTCTTAATTGTTTTGGGTTTGTTTTTGTAGGTCCTTTTCTTGTCTTGTATTTTCCACTTAGGGAAGTTCCTTTGGCATTTGTTGTAGAGCTGGTTTGGTGGTGCTGAATTCTCTTAGCTTTTGCTTGTCTGTAAAGCTTTTGATTTCTCCATCTAATCTGAATGAGATCCTTGCTGGGTAGAGTAATCTTGGTCGTATGTTCTTCCTTTCCATCACTTTAAATATATCGTGCCACTCCCTTCTGGCTTGTAGAGTTTCTGCTGAGAAATCAGCTGTTAACCTTATGGGAGTTCCCTTGTATGTTATTTGTCATTTTTCCCTTGTTGCTTTCAATAATTTTTCTTTGTCTTTAACTATTGTCAGTTTGATTACTATGTGTCTCGGCGTGTTTCTCCTTGGGTTTATCCTGCCTGGGACTCTCTGTTCTTCCTGGACTTGGGTGGCTATTTCCTTTCCCATATTAGGGAAGTTTTCAACTATAATCTCTTCACATATTTTCTCGGGTGCTTTCTCTCTCTCTTCTCCTTCTGGGACCCCTATAATGCAAATGTTGTTGTGTTTAATGTTGTCCCAGAGGTCTCTTAGGCTGTCTTCATTTCTTTTCGTTCTTTTCTCTTTATTCTGTTCCATGGCAGTGAATTCCACCATTCTGTCTTCCAGGTCACTTATCCGTTCTTCTGCCCCAGTTATTCTGCTATTGATTCCTTATAGTGTATTTTTCATTTCAGTTATTGTATTGTTCATCTCTATTTTTTTCTTTAATTCTTCTAGGTGTTTGTTCTTTAATTCTTCTAGGTCTTTGTTAAACATTTCTTGCATCTTCTCAATCTTTGCCTCCATTCTTTTTCCGAGGTCCTGGATCATCTTCACTATCATTATTCTGAATTCTTTTTCTGGAAGGTTGCCTATCTCCATTTCATTTAGTTGTTTTTCTGGAATTTTATCTTGTTCCTTCATCTGGTGCATAGTCCCCTGCCTTTTCATTTTGTCTATCTTTCTGTGACTGTGGTTTTCCTTACACAGGCTGCAGAATTGTAGTTCTTCTTGCTTCTGCTCAAGCCATTTTTTTAAATTAACTTTTTTACGGGAGTATAGTTGATTTACAATGCTGTGTTAGTTTCTGCTGTACAGCAGAGTGAATCAGCCATACATATACATATACCCACTCTCTTCTAGACTCCATTCCCATGTAGGTTATTACAGAGCACCAAATAGAGTTCCCTATGCTCTACAGTAGGTTCTTATTAGTTATCTATTTTATATATAGTAGTGTGTATATGTCAATCCCAATCTCCCAGTTTTTCCCCCTGAGCAACCATAAGTTTGTTTTCTACCTCTGTGATTCAATTTCTGTTTTGTAAATAGGTTCGTTTGTACCATTTTTAAAGATTCTGCATATAAGTTATATTATATTTGTCTTTCTCTCTCTGACTTATTTCACTCAGTATGAGAATCTCCAAATGTCCATCCGTGTTGTTGCAAATGGCATTATTTCATTCTTTTTTATGGCTTAGTAACATTCCATTGTATATATGTACCACATCGTCTTTATCCATTTCTCCTTTGATGGACATTTAGGTTGCTTCCATGTCCTGGCTATTGTAAACAGTGCTGCAATGAACATTGGGGTGCATGTTTCCTTTTGAATTATGGTTTTCTCTGGATATATGCCCAGGAGTGGGATTGCTAGATCATATGGTAGCTCTATTTTTAGTTTTTTAAGGAACCTCCATACCATTCTCTATAGTGGCTGTATCAATTTACATTCTCACCAACAGTATAGGAGGGTTCCCTTTTCGCAACACCCTCTCCAGCATTTATTGTTTGCAGATTTTTTGATGATGGCTATTGTAACCGGTGTGAGGTGATACCTCATTGTAGTTTTGATTTGCATTTCTCTAATAATTAGTGAAGTTGAACATCTTTTCAACATCAAATGGCCTCTTGGCTATTTGTATGTCTTCTTCAGAGAAATGTCTATTTAGATCTTCTGCCCATTTTTTGATTGGGTTGTTTTTTTGATATTGAGCTGCATGAGCTGTTTGTATATTTTGGAGATTAATCCCTTGTTGGTCACTTCGTTTGCAAATATTTTCTCCCATTCTGTGGGTTTTCCATCAAGCTATTATTCATTTGCATCTTCTTCCGACTTCCTAATGGGTTTCTTTATTATGTTTAGTTCCTCAACTGTAATTTATTTGGAGTGTGGGATAAGCTGAAACTCTTGCTCATTCTTTGTTTCAAGTAGTTAATCAATCTCCAGACTAATTTATGGAATAATACCTCCCTTCCTCATTTATTATATTCTGTTTTCAAATATAAATTTTCACATATTGTATATTAGGGTTTCAGGGATTTACATTCTGTTCTCTTGGTTCCTTTGCCTCAGCCATTCAATTTTCACTCTTGTATCATTATATTCTATTTTAACATCTGTTAGTGTAACTTCTCTACACCAGAAATCTTGCATGCCAATGGACTAATATTTTGTGTCTTCCAGAACATTTGGAAGCACTGTGAAATGACTGAAGGAACTATCTGGAGTTTGAGGACTCCATCATTTCTCAAATTTTGTTAAATGTGTAGCTATTTCCTTTGCTTGAGCTAGATTCTTGAGAGGAAAGCATAGATGCCATCTGTAACATATTGGCAGAATACAAGCATACTGGTAGCTCCTTCCTAACTGGACAATTCACCAGAGCATCTGCAGGAATGTGAATAACTAATAGGGAAGGTGGATTTTGATCCTTCCATCCAAAGAGAAAAACTAAGCTCACTCAGTTATAGTATTATCCATCAATTTTCTACCCCCCACTTTGTTTCCTATTTATTAGGTATCATTCACACAGAACCATTTGCACTTCAAAGCAAACCTAGGGAACAATCATGGATAGCATGGAAGTCAAAATCTACGTTAGTGTAAGAAATAAAAAGATGAAAACAAAGCATGAATAACAGATCTTCATTTTCATATTATGAAATCCAGGAAATTTATCTCATCGTCTCCTAGTCTGATTATTATTGTATCTTGTTTATTCCTCCTGATGATTAAGGTAATTATGGTTTTTTGTTTTTTGAGGAGGAGTGTATTAGTCCGATGTACAGCAGGCCGTAAGTAGAAAGGCAGCTAAGCCATCCTGTACCTTTATTGTTATTGGTATTCCACAGGCAGGGCTGCCAGTGTATCTTTAATTTCTTGCTCCACTGATTTACAAATGGTAACTATATAGCTGGAAATCAACACAGTGGTAGATGAAGAAAAAAAAAAAGTCCTTAATCTCTTAAATGGCTATCAGGCAAGTGTCCAGAAAGCATTGTTATCTGAAACAGCAGAGTGACAGTGGAAACATTGATGTTGGAAGATAACAAGTCACAAACCTAGATGAGAATACTAGGTCATTGGTGCTTAAATGTTTCATATTGTTTTCAAAGGTGCAACTTTTATTATTCAGTTCTGAAAAGGTGCAATTTTTATCATTCGGTTGCCCAAAAACTACTTAGTGGCTTTTAGATAATGTTATGTTAAGCATGGCAATTAAGAAGAGGCTTAAAGGGAAACCGTAATATCAATATTTAGTTTGAAATGGGTCTTCATAGGTGCCTACATAGTCACAATACACTACTGAGCCAATTTTCTTTTTTCTGCATCTGAAGAGTCGCAGTTATATAGCGCTTGGGGTGATAAAACACTTTCATATACATTACCTCACTGATTAAAAAAAAGGCAAACATTTATTGAGGCCTTGTTCAACATCATACACTGTGCAGAGAGCATATAAGTGTTATGAAATCCTCACAAGGGCAAAATAGAGTGACTTTCAGATTAGCTCTAATAAACAGATGATGGAACAGAGGTTAAAGAGGTTAGGGGATTTTCCCATGGTTATGCTCCATTTTTAGCAAGCGCTAAGGAAAAGAGACAATTCCTTCTGTATTTGGTTATCCTGGCTCAGCTTCCCATAGACTTCAGAGGCTCTTTGGAAGTTTCTTGATAAGCCAATTTTTCTAGTATTAGATATCCTCTCATGTCTCCTTTGGTATCCTAACCTCTTTCCTACCCATATTCAAAGCTTCTACGGGGGCTTCCCTGGTGGCGCAGTGGTTTGAGAGTCCGCCTGCCGATGCAGGGGACGCGGGTTCCCACATGCCGCGGATCCCACATGCCGCGGAGCGGCTGGGCCCGTGAGCCATGGCCGCTGAGCCTGCACGTCCGGAACCTGTGCTCCGCAACGGGAGAGGCCACAACAGTGAGAGGACCGCGTCCCGCAAAAAAAAAAAAAAAAAAAAAAAAAAAAAAGCTTTTACGGGAGTGGTCATAAAGAGGAGGTTACTATGAACTCATGGACGGAGCACTTGTTATCTTGATCAGTTGAAAGGATCAGCTATGACAAAATGAGGCAAAATGCAGAAAATCAGAAAATGAGGCAAAATTCAGAGCTGATGAAATAGACTTAAAATACTTAGGACTCAGAAATGTAGACTAATATCAGTTCCTCTCTAATAGCACCGAGGTGTAAAATTATGCATTTTGTCCTTGCAAGAGGAAATAAGGAACTTTATTCTCTCTTCTTTACACCAGGACTTGAAGGAAGAAAAAGTTCTTTTGTTCCTTCTCCCCTGGGTCTGTAGTTGTGGCTGAAAGGCCACCTTGAGTTTGAATCTAGGATGCAGCCTTCAGAGTGATGGATCTCAGGGAAGTTACCCTCCCTGGGCCTCAATTTTCTTGGTGTTTACAGGCGTTTAATAAAAGTGCTTTCTTCCTGGTGCTGTTAGGAAGACTAAATTAGGGGATATCCAGGAAGTGGTGTTAGCTATTATTACTTAAAAGAGGGACTGTGGCTTTTTAAAGAGATCCTTACAAAGTTCAGAAACCTGCTGCTACCAGCTTTGTTCACCCTCCTGACCGCTCCTTCCCCTCTTCCACAAGGGCAGGTCTAGATGCGGATACGGAGTGAAGATCACGCCCCAGAGAGCCCTGAGCCCCCTCCTTCATCGTGTCCAGCATGGCTGTGTACAAAGTGTTTCACCGGGGCTCGTGACAAGGTCTCTTGCCCTTGCTCTGGCACCTGACCTTATCTCCGGTTGTTTAGTGGACAATTCCTGGGTGTCTGAAGCTCACTCTACACTCGTCATGTTGTAAACCCATCTCGGGGCGTTCTTCTCCCTGACTAAACTTCTCTTCTTCCTGATTTTCCTATCTCCATTCTCCCTCACCTTCAGAATCATCTTTTATTCCCTCCTTTTGCTTAAATACTAGTTACCAAAACAGGACTGTCAGTTCTGTTGATAGCAGCCACCACCTGGTATCTCTATTTTCAACCCTTTATAAAATCGATACTTACAGTTATTCATCACTGTTGGTTGAATGTCTCTTCCCTGCTAGGCTATCAGCCCCATGAAGTCTGAGTCACGTCTGGTTTCTCATGACAGTATTCCTGGTACCATCTCTGCTAATGGTTGGCATACCACAGATAGAGCCTGACTCTTGATCTGTTCTCTCTGATGTTTATTTTTTGCCCCTGTAGGGGAGCAAAATTTGCCACCCCAAAATGTGTCTTTTTGGCATAAACATTAATTTAGGTTGATTATTTTTAAGAAACAGAAGACACAGGAAGTCTCTCTTTTTACCTCCCCCTTAGCTGCCTAAAGAATTTAAATAGAAGACCCATACCAGGCTGGGAGCTATAACCATAGATCATTATAGTATGAACTAGGTGTGTAGACAGGGAGGAACATAACAAAGTCTGTTTGTTAAAATTCCTTTTTGTGTCCCATTGTCTCTGCTTGGCCCAGCAAACACTTATTTACCAAACATTTGCTTTTCCATCTCTGTGTCAATTGCTTTCCTCCCCTTTGAAGAACCAAGCCACTACACCCAACATCCTCTTTTTTTTTTTGTAACATCTTTATTGGAGTATAATTGCTTTACAATGGTGTGTCAGTTTCTGCTTTATAACAAAGTGAATCAGTTATACATATACATATGTTCCCATATCTCTTCCCTCTTGCCTCTCCCTCCCTCCCACCCTCCCTATCCCACCCCTCTAGGTGGTCACAAAGCACCGAGCTGATCTCCCTGTGCTATGCGGCTGCTTCCCACTAGCTATCTGTTTTACATTTGGTAGTGTATATATGTCCATGCCACTCTCTCACTTTGTCACAGCTTACCCTTCCCCATCCCCATATCCTCAAGTCCATTCTCTAGTAGGTCTGTGTCTTTATTCCTGTCTTACAACATCCTCTTTTGTCTTTAGCTGAAGATGGTAATTAAGTTGAGAGTTTCAGCCACTTTGGTGTGTTACTTAGTTTTTCTGGGTCTCTCTTGTGTACACGTACTATTAAACTTACGTTTGACTTTCTGCTGTTAATCTGTCTCATGTCAATTTAATTCTTAGACCAGCCAGAAGAGCCCAAAGGGTAGAGAAAAACTTCTTCCACCTCGATACCCAATTCCTGTCCCGCATTCCCAATCCTTCACTAGTGAAACCATCAAAGCCTCTCACCTGAACATTTGAAAGACCCTCTTGTAAGACTGTTTGGGTCACCAGACATAGATGAGCTTGAATCCCCGTTTTGCAATTTACTAGCTATGTGATCGTGGGAAAATTTTTGAGGCTTGGTTCCTGTTTTTAAAACGGAAATGATAAAACATACACACACAGTCAGAAAATTAAATGAAATAATGTATATATGAAACGGGCTTTAGAAGTGCCTGGTACCTAGTGAATTCTCAATGCATGTTGCCTAGGGGGAAATCTGGAATGAGGGGCATTAAAGATAAGTTTCCCACTAATTTGCAGTGTGTGTAAGATTACCTGCTATGGAACTCTGTTTCCTTCAAATATCCTTTAAATCTATTGTCTGAATTTCATTCTCTCAGGACCTTACTCTCGCTGTTTGAAACTAACAGTTAATCTGAAAAACTAATATATGCTATGGACTAGTCTCTTAGGGGTTTAAAGTGTTACCTCTCTGGTAATATTTTTTATTCTAACAGATTCTCTAAAGGCTGCCCCTCCCAAAAGAAAAAAGTTTCTAAAGATGAGACATTTAAGCACATGGCAGGCTGATGGTTTCTGTTCCTGCCACTGTTCCCACCTGAGCCTGCCCCCCATGGCTCTGCCTCTTGACTCCCTCCTGTGGGGTCAGCCTAATGAAAAGCTGCAAAGATACTGCTACACGAGACTGAATGGTTTGCAGAGCTCTTGCCTGAAACTCTGAGACTCTGAATGGGTCCCTTTGTGGCCAGTCCAACTCAGACCTTAGTTTTCTGCCTTGCCCCTAGTACCATGGTCCTTCCAGAAATAAGGCCTGCATTTCTCTTTCTAGTCTTGCTCCAAGAGACTAGCCTGCCCCCCAAATCCTTGATACTCTGCTGGGTTCCCATTACGCTCTGATAGATTTCCCTCAATACTGATCCTTTCTGCTTGCCTGATTCTCAGGGCCATCTGCTTTAGAATTATCTGAGCTTCTTTACTTCTTGCCTGTGTAGAATCCCCCTCCTGGCCACCATGTCAACTGCACAGAGTACATACCTGTTCCCTTAGGCTCTGGAAGGAGAACTCTTTCGACTTGGTGACCTCCCTTCTTCTTCTAGAGACTGTTTTTTTAGGGCTTGGCCAATCCAAGAAATCATGTCTAGAAACAGCACCTTCCAGTGTACCTTCACCCCATGGAGTTATCTGGAGTTTTCTTGGCTGTCATCCCAAGATAAGAGAAGTGGAGGAGAGGGGACTTCCCTGGCGGTCCAGTGATTAAGACTTCACCTTCCAATGCAGGGGGTAATGGGTTCAATCCCTGGTTGGGGAGCTAAGATCCCACATGCCTGGCGGCCAAAAAAACAAACCATAAAACAGAAGCAATATTGTAACAAATCCAATAAAGACTTTAAAAATGGTCCACATCGAAAAAAATATTTAAGAAAAGAAAAAGAGAAGTGGAGGAGAGACGAGCAAGCTAGCCCTTTTTGCTACCTGTCTAATCATTCTGCACAGAGTTGTTTCTGCTTCATGAGAGCTACATAACATCTTCAATTCCTTGAGTTAGGCATAACCAGAGAGCTGTTTTAAAAGCACTTTGAATAGTAACCAAAACAAAACAAATAAAAACAAAACCCAACAGAAAGTCCACATTAAATTCCCATAATTTTATACCTTATTATATTAATATATTATATCTTTAATATAATTATAAAGGGTTCTGCAGTTTATCTGGCATGAAATAAGTTTACTTAAGACAAGATTTGTGAATAGCATCGGATGGTATCCGTGTTAAGGCCTGTAGTAAAATTATCTGTAAAGCTCTCAGAAATGGTAACCTAAACTTTCCTTAGTGTTGAAAACTAATTTGCAAGAGTACATATATCATGAGCCATGACAGATTTATATAATCATAACTTCAAAGTAATAATTATCATTTCCAAAGGATTCGGAACGATTGGGCTCTGCTTTTAGAAGCATGGCCTCTGTTATACCAGAGGATTAATGGCATGTAGATCATCTGTCACTTTGGGGAGTTATTTGGAATTCTTCAGGCATTTTCCTACCAACTCACTGTTATAAATTGTGGTTAAAATCCTAGGCCATGGAACCCACATCTTTGGCAAATTTGCAAATATGCAATGAGCTTTCTATGAGAAAGGTATTTTATTTTCCCAGCAACGGATTAATAAAGGAGGAGTTCTGTATGACTCACAAGAGGGAAACTGCTTCTTTTTTAGTGTCATATAGCGTGACCTACACAACGGAAAGGATCATCAGAGAGGACTTCTGCTTCCTCCACGATGGAGTAAACGGTACTCAACTTGCCCTCCAACTGACAGCAACTGGGAGACTGGACAAAGTATTTTTAGATATTGGTTGACAGACAGCACAGGGCTGTGATATTTGACAAGGGAAAGAAGTTATATGAGCCCACAGTTGCCCCAGATTTCTGTCAGGAAATACTTCAGAACTGTGTCATAAGGGGGAGGAACCCAAGCAGAATGTGGGCATCCCCCTGAGCTGAGCTGTCAGGGACTGGAGTTCATGGAAGCTGCAGCAGCTAAACTTTTCCGGTAAGAGCACAGAGCGGAGGGAGCTACACAGAAAAGAACTACTCCATGAAGCAGAGCAAAGAACTGCCTGGGAGCTGTAAACAGAACCTTTCCAAACAGCGGAGCCCTGACAGCCAGAGTAGGAAAGCTCCCTGAACACCCAGGTATACAGAGGACAAAGCTTAGTCGTAGGTAGGGCTAAGCTATCCTGGAGCAAAGGCGGTTCTAGACCTGCTTCAACATCGCTTCTTCACTATTAGAATCCCAGTTTTGATCAGGGTAGGAATGTGCCCAGTCGAAAACCTATGTTTTTCTTTTCTTAATCAGCCTTCCTTGCAGCTAGCTTTGGTCACGAGATAGGTCTAGGTAATTATAATGTAGCTGGAAATCACTGCGAGAGGTTTCTGAAAAAAGGGCCAACTCATCCAGCCGTGTCTCTTGCTCTCTTGCTCATCCCCTGTCTTGCTCACTGAAATCCAAAAGTGATGTGGGGTGGGGAGCAGCCCTCCTGGAACCACGATTAAAGCATCCCTGGGGATGGCGAAGAGGAAGCTGACAGGGAGCCTGTGTTCTCTTGGAGGTGTTGTGGAGCCACTATACTAGTTGTCAACTGCCTACCTCCAGGTTTCTCACTAAAAGAAAATTGTTGAGGAAAATAAAACCCGTAATTTTAAAAACTACTGTTTAAACTAGCTTCCTGGGTTTTTTAATACTTAAATATCTGGTAAGTTGCTATTCTTCCTTTGGGAGACTTTTTCATAGCTATTTTCAGGTGCTTATTCCTTCAGATGAAATCTAAAATTTTTTTTGATTCTGGAGAAATGATCTTATTTGGATTTTGATTGGAATCTCCAGATTTTAGAAAGCAGAAGGCAGTCTGACTTAGGCTGTGGAACCAGACTGCCTGAATTTGAATCCTGATTAGGCCACTTAGTAGCTGTATAACCTGGGGCAAGTTATTAGTCTATGTGGGTATCAGTTTCTCACTGGTAAAATAGGGGATAGCGTAGCATTGAGTCCTTAGGGTGGCTGTGAGGATGAAATAAATTAATATGTCTAAATCATTTAGATCAGAATCAGGCACATAGGAACTGCTTAGTAAGTGTTAGCTATTATTATTTTAAATAGACATTGATCCTGTGATGTTGAGTCTTGTTATCCAGAAACAACCATGCTCTTTATTATATCCAACTTTCCTTTTACAAGACTATAAGAATTTTAAACATTTTATTAAGGACTTAAGCTTTTCATTTTTAGACAATCTCTAATTTAGATGCAAACAATGATATTTCAACGAAAACACATTTGTTCTTTCCATCCTAAAATCCAATACTTTCTGTATATGAAAAGGTAACAGTATGCTGACAACTTGAATAATTATCCCGTTTCAATAAAAATTCAAGATGTAATTATATTTTGAGGAAAAAGAGAACATTACGAAATAATCAATAATCAATTTTTCTGTTTTGTTAGTTTGAGATTTTTTAGCAATCTCAGTGATTTACATTTTACAGTGGTTTTCTTACACAGCACTCTTTTACAGCACAAAGTATTGTTTTCTGGAAAGAAATGTAATGAAGAGACAAAAATGCATCTCATTAAAATTGGTTACATTGGCTGCTTTCATTTCCAATAAACAAATATAATTCCAAATTGAAACATATGTGTACACCAAGGGAAAATATTATTAATGAAGAGTGTATCCAAATGTCAAAACCATGCAGAATTTGTAGTTTTGGAAATACATTCCAAAATCCAAATGTCATAAACACTCAAGTGACCGTTGTGTTTCAAACAGAGGCCAAATGGCCAAATCTGGCTTATGTTGCCATGGAGACACACTTTGATGGAAGGACATCTGATGAGGTTGAACAGCAGGAATGATTAAGGGGAGTGTTGTGATAAATGATTACACGTGTCAGTGTGGTACCCTCTGCAAGAGATTAAGGGTGTGTGTGCTGAGCAGATAGCATTGTTTAAGAAAATATCATATCAGCTAATGTCTATAAGTGATGAGCAAATTGGAAATATTTTTAATATTCTCTTGGGGTTCTTAATATAAAAATGTGGGGTGTGAGAAAGACAGCAATTCAATTTTGAGGACAAACGTTAACCACAAGCATAGTTTATTTTATTGTGCTTCTCAACAAATACCATTTGACGTTCAAAGAAACTTTATAAAATAAAGTAATTTTAAAAACCCAGTTATTAAAACTGTCATCCCAAGCACAGCATAAAGATGAATTTTCCCTTATTGGTGGGAACTGGCCACAAATTCAAATTAATTTAATTTCAGTCACAGGTGTTTGTCCCTACTATGTGGAAGGCACTGTCATGTGTAATGGGAATACAAAGATAAGAAAGGCAGCGTGTGTGGTTGTGAAGGAATAATAAGTCCACAGATAATATACTCTGCTTTATGTTATAACTTAGTCATAACAGTGGTTCAAATTAAAGACCATAAGAGTTCACTGGGGGAGAATATTGAATTTGGACTTGAGGACCAAGTGTTCAAAGAACAGAGAGTCCTCAAGGAGAGCAAAGAAATGTGTAGCAAGAGACTCACTAGAATAAGAAAGGCTCGAAGGAAGAAAAGCAAAAAATATGTACCCATAGGGTTATTAGATGAGTGTGGCAGGTACACAGAGTATGAAAGGGGACACAGAGAGAAATGATAGTGGCTCAAAATGGCAGGCTGAGGACATATGCAGTCCCTCAGTCCCAACCATTATCCTATGAAAACATTACGTTAAAAAGAAAAAAAATCCATACTAGCATGGGAAAACAAGAAGAGTCTAGTCAATGAGAGAGAAAATTTGAAGAATCTTTGCTATACAACAGTCAGGATCTGGTCTATGGGACAGTGTAATTGGAGGACATCTTAGCGCATCAAAGATGCTGGCCGGGGGCTTCCCTGGTTGCGCAGTGGTTGGGAGTCCGCCTGCCGATGCAGGGGATGCGGGTTCGTGCCCCGGTCCGGGAAGATCCCACATGCCGCGGAGTGGCTGGGCCCGTGAGCCATGGCCGCTGAGCCTGCGCGTCCGGAGCCTGTGCTCCGCAACGGGAGAGGCCACAACAGTGAGAGGCCCGCATATCACAAAAAAAAAAAAAAAAAAAAAAAAAAAAAGATGCTGGCCGGGTAGGTTAGACCCAGAGGAACTCCAACCCTAGAGGCAAAAAGCCAAAGAGCAGTGAAGGGCTTTAGGGCAGTCTTCAGGGTAATTATTGGAGGATTGCATCTTGAGCTCTAAGACAGAGGAATCTTCCCTCCTTCTACAAAACTGCAGACAGCAGAGCCATTTGTCTACAGCCTAAAGCATCAGGGTGGGTGCTCAGCTTAAGGTACAGGCAGGACCTCAGAAGGATACTGATGTATGGGTGTGACGCATCTCCTCTTGCTCAGAGAACAAGCTACCCTTTCAGAGGGAAGTAAGTGTGCAAACATTCTTGCCTTATAGAATATCCTCAGCAATAATATTCTAAATTTAGATTTGAGACCACCCCTCCTCCTTCCAGCAGCAGTTTGGCCCTGGCCACTATGAGATGAAAGATTTTGGAGCATGCCCAGACCCAGAGCTTTAGGTGGATTTCAACGAGGTGCTGAATCAGGGCAAGTTTGCAAGTGGATTAATCTAATCAAGAAGTTTAAATTGAAGAGCTGGCAAATGGGCTTTCACCACCAAGTTAAAATAGCATAAAGCTATAATTGATCATGAAAGGATACAGTTTAAAGCCACTAGGTAAGCTTCTTCTCCATCCTTAGTAACTTCGCTGCAGAATCGCAATGACAGAGAATGCCCTTATGGTAGAGGAGTGAATTGAGATGATGTGGTGTTTGGGGCTGGGCAAATGTTTGCGTGGCCTCCTTACATGAGCTGCTTTGATGTGAATTGTGAATTAATAAGAAATAAAGTGATTCTCTTCCCCCCAAATTAAACAAACAAAATACATACTCCATGAAATAGACTAGTATCAAAACTATGTTGCATGCAATCAATTAGAATAATATCTCTTATCCCAGGTGAGTGTCCAGATACTGTGCTATTTGAAGTAAAAAAAAACTTCCATAGAAGCAGCAAGACCATCTAGGCAGGGATATTTTATCAATGGTGCTTATCTCTGCAGTTCTGGGCTTCTCTTCCGGAGTCTTCTTTAATACTGTTTTGGTTTGCAGTGTATCAACATCAACTAATATGGTTTAATGTGCACTTGTAAGAAAACAACTCAATAGTCAGTGAAATTAGATACTTAAGATAAAAAAGTTTTAATTATTTCATTGAGCATGATTTACTGAGCTCTCTATTGGATGCTATGAGGAATTAAAAAGAGTTACTCTTGGGACTTCCCTGGTGGTGCAGTGGTTAAGAATCTGCCTGCCAAGGCAGGGGACATGGGTTCGAGCCCTGGTCCGGGAAGATCCCACACGCTGAGGAGCAACTAAGCCCATGCGCCACAACTACTGAGCCTGCGCTCTAGAGCACCGAGCCACAACTACTGAGCCCTCGTGCCACAACTACTGAAGCTTGCACTCCTAGAGCCCGTGCTCTGCAACAAGAGAAACCACGGCAATGAGAAGCCTGCGCACCGGAATGAAGAGTAGCCCCTGCTCGCTGCAACTAGAGAAAGCCCGTGCGCAGCAACAAAGACCCAACGCAGCCAAATATAAATAAATAAACAAATAAATAAATTTAACAACAACCAAAAAAGAGCTACTTAACAACAACCAAAAAAGAGCTACTGTCCACACTCTTCAGAATTGTACACACGGCAAGGGATACGAGAGGCACACTTACACATTAATTCACTGATGCCTTTCCTCATACATGTAGCAAGCCATTCAACAAATACATAATTAGAAAAATTCTCCTTGGTGTTGGAGAGCTAGTGGTCAATACAACATAGCTCCATCCTTGAAGAATTTACAGTTTAGGGCAGGAAGCAAACATCTACACAATTATGTGATGTAGAGTCATGCCCTAAGTGTTAATAACAAGCCAAAGCAATACCAAGTGTGAACTTTCTATTTTAACAGCATGCTGAGCAATTGCTGATTGGAATCTCAGCTCTGCACTTTCAACTGGATGATCTTGAATTAGACACTTGACTTGCCATATCCTAGCTTCCTCGTCCGTAATTTGAGGATGATAATTCCTCCCTCACTGGTCTGTTATGAAGATTAAATGAGCTAAGCCATCTAATGGCCCAGACATCCCAGGCCTGTGACTACAGAATAAGGTCACATTCACTTTAATATTTCCATCACATGACTCTGAATCTCCCAAAGGTCTCCCCAGACAGCAAGTCTCATCTCTCAGGACCTAACCTGAGAGACATTTACTCTGGACACTTTATTCTGGAATGTCCAGGAATTCCAGGCTGCCTTCTTAGCCGTAAAGATTAGCCTTGGAACTCTCACCTCTACAGTGAGTCAGAAGAAAGTCTGTGGGCAAGGTAGAGGCCTAAGGATATCTCTTCAATGTCCTAGAAAGAAAGCCAGAGCTGGTACCTTTTCTTTTTCATTATTGTAAATAGGAAGACCGAGGTCCAGGCAGGTTGGGCTACTTACTCAAGATCATATACCTAGTGGATAACCCTGTATCCACTAAAATCCCAAGCTCGGGATGCTTTCCATCATAATGAAATAAGGCAAAACCGGGTAACTGAGAAAGAAGAAGAGGTTTTGAGGGTTTGGGATAGGGTGATAGTGGTGAGTAATTTTTTCCTAAATCAATATGCACCAGATAAATTTAATGGTCTCTCTGTAATCCAGGAATATAAAATGAGAATAGAATGTGAATTGGCTGAAACTGTATATTCAAACTCAGTGCTGCCACTGCTGGTGGAAAATGAAAAGTACATGTAGCAAATATGCATTTTCTGGAAGTATGTATCATTTCAGTATCACATTTCTTTTTGGTACGATTTTGGTAAATATTTATATAGTGTTTTACTTATTTCTCTATGAACTAGATTATATGATATAGATATATATTATGCAGAGTGAAATAATCAAAAAAATCCAAAAAACAAACAAACAAAAAATACTGCAATAGATTCATTCAGTTGTAATTTGAACTCCATTTGATAGATTCATTCGGTTGTAATTTGAACTCCATTCGTCTTTCCTGAAAACGTGTCAGTGCTTGTTTTTCTTCTTCTCTCTTCTTTTTTTTTTTTGTAATTATTTGTTTATTGGTTTTATTTCCTAATACAACTCACAATTATTTAGGAGTGATTGTGGAAAATGGGGGGGTTAAGCCTAATACTTATGTAGGCGTAGTGATCTTCTCTCTTCTAAACCTATACTGTCATTATAGTCCCTGGAGTGTCTCAGCCTAGTTAAATTGCTGGATAGAGAGAGAATGTTTTCTTTCTTCTGTCTCGATGCTAGTGATCCATAGGGCCAGTATAAATTAAAGGTTTTATATTTAGACTAAAATTTAAAATATATTTCTATTTTAATTGATGAACAATATTAATGATTATAAATTATCATTAGTCTACCCAAGCCCCGTCTTCCCTCTTCCCTCTCCCTTTATTCCCCTTATTCTTATAGATGACCTTGCTTTCAGTTTAATGGGGAAAAAAGATATAGATGCCATCAGTGGGGATTTTCTCCCTCCACTGACCTCTCTACAACTTTCTCCTCTCCTTCACTTTAGTGTTTTCACTTTTGTGGGTCTATATACCCATCATTCCAGCCAATCCTTGAGTCACATCAATTAGCACTTGACACTCTCCATCCTCTCCTTCCTCTGATCTCTTCCTCGAAGACATAATAGTAAATTCCTTGTTCAAAGAGCCCTGATTCCACCTACTAAAATATATCCAAATGAGCTTTGATAGTGAGAAGACTAAATGAGGGGCCACCTATAGCCCTGTGAACCTTAGCATCTTGAGGGATTCCAAGTATTTCAGAACCAGTCTCATCAGCATTACTGATCTTATTCTTGTCTTTCATGACAACAAAACCAACTGCTACCCCAAGAATACCGACCTGGGCAGCAGCAACTCTTTCCTTTTGTTCACCCCCAGTCTTAACCACACTGTCCTGTTCTCAGTTCTGTGCCTGGTGAACGTCCTTTCAGTCCTAACTGAAGCTTGCTTTTCACCTTCTATATCCCCAGTGCACTTATTTCTACTTGATTGCTGACCTGGTCCTACTTCTGGTCTGCACTGCTCTTCTGTCCTGTTCTCTCATCATTACAACTGCATCCCTTTCTCCAGGGTTCCCCTTCTTGTTCTTTGCATGCTACAGCTTATTTATTTCCTTTGCTCAAAATAAATAAGGTTTTCATGCAATTTCTGCTAGTCTTCCAGGGTTAAAAGGACAAAGGAACAAAATATCCAGGAGGTGTGGGTGAGAGGAGGTGGGAAGGAGAAAGAGAATGCAGAGACAACTCAGAACAAGGTCCAAGAAGTTTGTCCTTAGGGTAGAGGTGATTCATTTGGTCTTCTGGTTCCTCAGTGAAATTGAGAAGATTGGCAAACTAGAAAAATAGAATGGATTCCCCTCTGAAATAGCTTTCTTAAACTTTAATAATATATGCATGATTCAAAATGATACAAGTTAGCAAAAAAAAAAAGCTCAGAAAATTTAGCTATAAAAACTTAATTAACTAAATTTGAAATGCACAAAATTATATTTTATAGTGAAACCCAAGAGAGGTTTAATTAATTGTATTTTAATCAGTTTTGACCACTATGCCTTGTTCAAACAGGATGTTATAATAAGATGGTCATGGAAATTAATACTTTGACCAGAGTTGCTTGTCCCTCTAAAGAAGGGGTGATGAAACTGATTCTTCTTCCCTCAGGATGATTTTGATACACAGGACAGAAACTACAGAGAGAATGTATCACCCAATCCAATCAGTGCAGACTCCAGGAAATGAATGAAAACATGAAAGATCTGTAGCAAAGACTGTCAAGGACCATCCATGACTCAATAGAAATTAGGTGTAGATAATCAGGGATTTCATGGAATTATTTATTTCCCTTTGTATTCACTCTGCAGATAAGAGTGGTCTAGATTGTTATCAGAATTGCTGATGTTCGGTAATCATTTTCTAGAATAATAACTTTTCCTACAAGGCACATTCTAACAGACACTTACAATAGAAACTTTTCTTCCTATATATATTGCTTTTTAATTGATTCTGGGAACATATTCTAATTGATTAAAAAATGTGTTACTCAGTTATTTTGAAAATGACAGCTTATAATAATTGAATGTCATCAGGTATATAATTATTCTGGCAGAAACTAAAGTAATATATGACCTGAGAATTGTCCTTAGAACTAAATATTTCTTTAGTTTGTTATTCTGTTGAAAAGACTAATTAAAAAAAAGAACTTTAGATCATGTCCAAGCTACACAAGGATCTTAACTATATTGTCTTTTCCAGTCTAGATTTTCATTTCCTTTTTATGTGGAATCACGTGGGTAATAAGAAAACTGAGATAGGGATGAAGGTTTACGTGAGAGGCTGGAGGCTGCCAACCAAAGTGTCCCACTAAGGACCAGAATCCTTGGAACTTACATGGTGGACAGATGTCACAATGTTGATTGCTCACTGGTTTGCTAAAACCAAACCCAAATCTGCTCTGCCAGCCTTGGTCATTTCACTATCAGTACTGTCCATCAGCTGTTTCACTTGACCAGTATTAACAAGAAATGCCATTTCAAGTCTATGTATTAGAAACGCAATTTAAATAAATTAGTTTTGTTCATAATTATTACATCTGACAAAAGATTTGATGAAAAAGATCAAGTTAACATTATCTTAAGATATTCCAGGTACTCTTCATATGACGTAAAGCTTCCCCCAAATCCTTAAGATGTGTATTAATTTACATCCTTATTTTACAGTTGTGGAATTGAAAACTCAGGATAATGCCTGAGTCTAAATCTAGATTTATTTAACTTCCAAAATCTGTATTCTTTCATTTATCCTAAACTTTTCCCGAAAGAGAGAAGGTTGAAGCTGTTGACTGAAGAATGTTTGGAGATTATGAAATGCATTTCAACCCTGTATCCAATTCCCATCACTATTACCAAGATTGAAACAACCACAGAAATAGTGTGTAACATGTCAAAACTCCAAATGCATTATCTTCAAACTGGGGATCTGAATAACAAAATTGTTCTATAAAATATTTAACCGTATTCAACTTGCTAATATGAGTAGTAATTCCACTGAGAGCAGAACTGTTGTCTTGGGTGATGGATGAATTGCTATGAATTTAGGCTCATGGGTACATATGGGAAATTCAAATGGTACTCAAGCTTGGAAGGCCCTCTACCCTAAAGCAACTTCCACACTTACCTCTGTAGTCCCCTTTTGATTAAACAAATACTTTTTTAAAATAAAAGCATAATTGTATCTGGACAGAAAGGTATGGTTAGTAATAAGGTATTGTCAGCCATCAACACTTTATCTCAAATTAAATTGGCAGGATAACAAACCCTCCACTTACCAGGCCTCTCCCAGGAGGTGGAAGCCAGACTTGTTAGTTTTGAGGGAAGAGGTAAAAAAAAAATTCTGCATTGCAAGAAAATTCCTGTGTGAACAGAGACTCCATAAACCCCATTTACCGTGCCCTGCAAGTCTGAATTTTATAGTAAAGTAATATTACAGACAGGCAAGCTTCAATTCGTTTTATCATTTTGCCTAGAACCAACTTTGCATAAAACGAACTTACACGGTGCATAACTTTGCATAAAATAAGGTCAATTAATACAGATTTCTGAAATTTAAAATATGGAAAAATAGACAAAAACTCCTACCCAAATCCTTGGACAATATCCCTTCTTAGCGCACCCGTAACGGCCAACGGTGTCATGCTGTGCTCCAACGCCACACGCCCTCTAGTGTCTCCCTCTGGAAATACAGCTGCTAGTCCTGTGCTTATGTAAGTATTTTCTCTTGGAAGAAGAGAATTTCCAGAGCAGCCCGTGTTTAAAAATTCTCAGTTTATCCTGTATAGCCAACTCATACTGATATGTTTCTCAGCCAACTCATGCTTATGTGTTTCTCATGCAAATCCATTATTTCGCTTTATTTATTCACCACCTATTCTCAAAATGGCTTAAAAGGATGCATAAACTGTGACAAGATTGGATACATTAAACTGTGTTGAAAAATAAAAGAAAAACAAGTTTGAGGCAAAATGATAAAGATATTAGATTAAAATACATAAAATAACAACTGACCATCCATTCATTGATGGGCTGTGTAGATAGCTGTACATATTTATATTAATCAGGATAGACTGTGTTTTACTATGGTAAAAACAACATCGAAATCTCAGGAGCTTGTAGCCACTATGCTGTAATTGCTCTTTCAGGTTACAGGTCTACTGCAGGTGACCTGGAGACCTGCTCCCCACACCCCCCCCCTTTAGTTTCTTTGCCACTGAGCAGTCACTGTCTGTCATGCTGCCGGTCACTGTGCAAAGGGAAAAAGAGCTTTGAAGGATCTTGCACTAGCAATTAAATGCTTTGGTCATGTTGCTTCGACTCACTCTCATGGGCCAGAACTAGTCTCATGACTCCATGCACGAGAGAGCTGGAGAGTCTAGACTTCCCTGTAGAAGGAGATGAGCTGGCTGTTGGTGTGCAGCTGGAAGTAGTCAGGGTGAAAAAGGAAATCAGGACAGATCTGATTCATCGTGTCTATGAGATAAAAACAAACACAACAGCTCAGGAAAATTACAACTATTTTTGATTCTAGGGTCAGATAGGAATTTCTCCAGGATTCCTCATCAAAAGCACAATGGAGAACATGTTACATCAACTTTACAGTGCAGTTGAGGCCTTTTCTCATAAAGGCTAATGACATCACAACCATCGCAGTTTGTTTAAAGAAACTCCGGAGGGGTCAAATTATTGTGGCTTAGGAATCGACCTCTCTGCCAAGCTCTTGTTTCAGGGATGTATTAAAGCATTCCACCTCGAAGACTGTGTTTAATCGATTGACGGGCAGTGAACACTGGATTGGGTTCTCTAGGAAGCTTCTGGAAAAGAGCTATTCTTTGCTTCCCGGGACAGCAAACCCACCTTCCTTAACCACTCTTAACCATGGGTTGGTTAATATCCCAATATGGAAACCAAGGATCCAGCAAGGCTCTTGCTTGACCAGAGTCCAGACTACTGTTCTGAGGTGAGCTGAGGGAGAACCCATTATCTGGACCAACAACCTCCTCAGACAGTTCTGAATTTTCCCTATGGTGCAGATGGATGGTTAATTAATAGATCTCCCAAAGTTCTGTTTCATTATCAGGGGCAAAATAGTTTGAGCCTGAAATTTGTAAGGCTAGTGGAACCAGACCTTCACCTCAGCCCCATTAAAATAAACTGCCCTCAGAATGCCCAGGTTTGAGCAACTCTACTTCTAGAGGAATTCTAATTCTAGAAGAATCTTTTAAGATAAACCAAATGAATAAGACATCCTTCAATCCTGAAATTCTATAATAAAACAATGCTACAGACATGCACACTTAAAATTTTTTTAAAATAATTTTGCCTAGGAATTGTATTTATAAATAAAATCTAGAGAAGTGTCTTTGAAAATAATAAACAGTATTAACCATAATTAAATGCTTGCTATAGGCCAAGCAGTGTGGTAAGTAAGCACTTCAGTGCATTATCCTATTCAATTTTCATAACAATCCTATAAGGCAAAATCTGTTATGACTCCTTACCTACAGTTGAGGTACAGTGAGGTCATAGAATTTGTCCAAGGTCAAAGATGCCATCTAGGAGTAGAACCTGGAGATTAGACCAGGCCATCTAAATCTAGAATGTACTCCCTTTGCAACTATACGTTCACCTCTCATGAATAACATCTTTATTTTTAGAAAAAAAATAACTATGGCTCCTATGTCTACAAGCAATTTATGAGCAGGATTGGTAACCTGTTGGGTTTTAGATTACAAAAGCAGCAACTGCACGTATAGGAAAATTTACCTCTCAGCTCTTGGTGCATGAAGCATCTCCAAAATTGGCAGGTGACTGATCACTAGAAAATGAGTTTTTAAAAAGGAGGGTGCAGTACAGTACAAACATGTCTCCCTTTGCAGGAGACTTCGAATTTTCAATGGCTAGTGGAGGGCCATTCCTACCTGCCTCTTGTTGAGTTAATACTGATATAGTCTAGTTCTCTGTGAGCATCGAAACCCAGGGATCTATATTGTGCTCCTATGGTTTAGTCCCAAACCACTTCCATCATGGCATTAAAGGCTATAAAGAAAGCCAACTGAATGTCGTGGGCTTTTGGACCCAGAACCTGATGGTTTAAACAGCTTTACATTGCAATTATTGATTTCTATAGTGATTATGCATTACATTTATCCACATCTCTTCTGGTAATCCTTTTTTCCACATTCTATTTCTATTTTTCCACCTAAGATTATTTTTCTTACTGCATGAATAAATCTCTTTATTTTTACTTCTAATGCAACTTACTAATGAAAAATTCTTTCAGCTCTTCTTTGTCTAAAACGTCTTTATTTCACTTTCAGTTTTGAAGGGTACTTTTGCTGAGTATAAAATTCTAGACTGATAGTTATTTTCTTTCAGTTAGTTAAAGACATTCCATTGGCTCTTGTTTCTCTCATTTCTTTTGAGAAGTCAACTAAGTACTATTGTTGCTCTTTGAAGGTAATACATCTTTTTTCAAAAATCAGCTTTAAGTGTATTATTTAATGAGATTTTTCAAATGTACACAGTCATGACCACCACTTCAAAAAGTTCTCTCACGATCCTTAGCAATTAACCCCCTCTCTCCAACCTTGGCCCCTGTCAACCACTGATCTAATTGATGTCACTCTTGTTTTGCCTTTTCTAGCTTTTCATATAAATGGAATCATAAAGTACATATGATTTTATGGCTGACTTCTCCTACTGAGCCTAATACTTTAAGATCCATCCATGTTTATGCATGTTTCAATAGTTTATTTTTATTGCCAAATAGTATTTCATTATATGGATTTACCACAGTTTAGTTAGCTATTCACTAATTGATAGACATTTAATTTATTTCTGGTGTTAGGCTATTATGAATAAAGCTTCTCTGAATGTTCATCTACAAATGTTTGTGTGGACATATGGTTTTACTTAGCTTTGGTCGTATGGTAAGTGTATGCTTAACTTTTTGATTAACCATCCTCTAAAAGGGCTGTAACAATTTGCATTGTTTCTAGCTACATATGAGAGTTTCAATTGTTCCACATACTTATCAGCATGTACTGTTGTCATTCGTTTTAATTTTAACAATTTTTAATTCTGGTTTTAATTTGCATTTTCCTAATGATTAACAATACTGAATAATTTTTATGTGCTTACATGACATGTGTATATCTTTTTTTGAAAAATGTCTGTTCACCTATTTTGCCTCTTCCTTTGTAAAGTTTGGTTGTTTGTTTTATTATTTGAATTGTAAGAGTTCTTTATATATTATAGTTATAGAATTTTTTTCTGGATTCTTTTAAGATTTTCTCTTTTCTTTAGCTTTTGACAGTTTGACCTGATGTTATTTAGGTATGATTTTCTTTTGCGTGTGTGTTTATCCTATTTCAGCTTCTCTGAGCTCCTTTAGTCTGTGGGTTGGTGTTTCTTTAAAATCAGTTTTGGAAAATGGCCATTTTCTCTCAGAATATTTATTCTTTTCTATTTTCTATCTACTCTCTTTCTGGGACTCCAGTTTTAAAGTTTAAACGTGTCCCACATATTTTGAATGTTCTTTATCAGTGCTCCATTTTGGCTGTTTTCAATTGACCTGTCTTCCTGTTCACAAATTCTGTTTTCTGCTGTGTCCAAGTTGCTTTGTTTTTCTGAACTGCTTTATCTATTCAACTCTTTTTTTTTTTTTTTTAATGAATCAGATATTCTGGTGAAATTCTCCATTCTCTCCTATATTCTCTTGAACTTACTAATCATAGACTTTTAAAACTAAACTTTTAAATTTTAGAATAGTTTCAGATTTACAAAATAGTTGAAAAGATAGTAGAGAGTTCCTGTATACTCCACACTTAGTTTCCCCTGTTAACATCCTACCTTACTATGATACTTTGATTGACAGTTCCTACCTGGCCCGTCCTTTTTTCACTGCCCTGTTATCACGATTTCCACCCATCTCTGATTCCACTCTTACCAAGATAGTGGACCCTCATGGGTTCCTTAGAATACATTATGAATGCCTCTGCTGAAATTCTACCTCTCCCATATATTAACATGAAAATGGACAAAACCCAATAAGCAATTATTACCAACTCAATACTCATTTTACTAAACAACAAAATAAAGATTCCCAGTTCAACATAACCTGCTGCTAAAACTAAAATTTAACTGGAAAGAACACAAAATTCCTGCTTGATTCCACCCACGAATTCTCTTACCTGACACTTCTGTTATCATAATTATTACCCACATAAGTCAAAGATCCATCTAAGTACTTAGTTTCTTAGATCCTGGAGGAGGGAGATTAGTTTGAAAATCTTCTATTAAAAATCTGCAAAAGGGCTTCCCTGGTGGTGCAGTGGTTGAGAGTCCACCTGCCGATGCAGGGGACGCGGGTTCGTGCCCCGGTCCGGGAAGATCCCACATGCTGCGGAGCGGCTGGGCCCGTGAGCCATGGCCGCTGAGCCTTGTGCGTCCGGAGCCTGTGCTCCGCAGCGGGAGAGGCCACAGCAGTGAGAGGTCCGCGTACCGCAAAAAAAAAAAAAAAAAAAAATCTGCAAAAATTAGCCATTGTTCAGAAAATAGGAGAGCAAAGGTATAAATACATTGTGGAAAAATATACATGTACACGTATATAATTTCAACCATGATTTTCAAATGTTGTTACCATGATCCTTACCACTTAGACTGCAATATTGTATTTATTTATTTATTTTGGCTGTGTTAGGTCTTCGTTGCTGCATGTGGGCTCTCTCTAGTTGTGGCAAGCGGGGGCTACTCTTCATTGTAGCGTGCGGGCTTCTCACTGCGGTGGCTTCTCTTGTTGCAGAGCACGGGCTCTAGGCACGCAGGCTTCTAGACTCCAATATTTTATATGATACATAACAAAGCAAAATGAGACACGACAAAACACAGTACATGTAAAATACCATAACTGATAAAAAGTGTCACCACTCCAATTCAGAGGATTACAAAAAACTTGTTTAAAAATGAATATAGTTGGAGCAATAAAAATTTGGACCTAGGATAAGCGTCAAGGGAAAAAAATGAAATCATTTTATTTAGAAAAGAAAAAGATGAAGTTAAATATAAATGAGTTTATATATCAGATTAATATATCAACAATAATCTCCTGTTCATTTTAGTGTAAACTGCCTCAAATCCTCTGTGGACTGAAGCAGGGTATAAAGGGTTTAAAGATACTAAAGATAAAAAAGAGGTAAAGTTTCAACTGTGTCATCTATACTAGTACTTCTGAAATCTTTTCCATTTTTCTCCTCTTATCGATAGTTGCAGTGTTACTAAACGCTTACTGACATTTTCTCTTACTGACATTTTCTCCTTGGATTATCAAAGCTAAGTTCACCATCACCTTCCACCCACCAATCCACCCACTTGTTCATTTCCCAGTCTCTATCAGTGTCACCATCATTTCCTGCATAACTAAAACTTATTTTTTTCAGTCATCATTGACTCATTCTTCTTATCTCCTGATTTTAGTCACCATGAAGTCCTATATAATTGTTTGCAAAGTCTCTCTGGATTCCATTCATTTTCTCCCATTTTCATAACCTCATCATCTTGTCCTCGTGTAGCTCAAATACTCTCTGTGCACTTGGGTCCCTGTGCTATGTCAATTTAGAGGAATAGCGGTCTGACTAAAAAGTAAAATTGATGACGATCCAGGTCTTTGTGTCTCAAGAAATACACAGTGAAATAGTTAAGAGTGAGGGTCTGAAGCCAGAATGTCTGGGTTAAAAACTGTCTCTGTCAATTCCTAGCAGTTATTTCATCTGCCTCAGTTACTTCATCTGTAAAATGGGAATAATAATGGCACACACATCATAAGATTATTGTGAGAGTAAAAGGACTTAACACAGGGAAGTCATGTAAAGCATTTACAATAATGTCTGAAACATGGTACGTTATTATTATTATCTATTACTGATTTTGTTGTTACTGAAAATCCTTACTAGTCTCTGTCACCATCAAAGAAGATAGCAGTATTTTCCCTAAATTATCCTTTACTTCCACTCTCAACTTTCTACCCAAATCCTCTCTCAGAAACCAGCCCACCCTGCTCTTAATATCTCTGGTCATTTTTTTTTCAACTTGCTGGGTACTTTAATTGTCTTATTCCAAAATGTAAAATCTTCTAGCTCATCTCTGATCCTTTTAGATTTTTCAAACTTTCTACCAGAGAAAGGATGGTGAAAGCAGTTTACCAGGTGCAGCCACTGCAGAGAACTTAAAATCAATAACCAAACTGATGAAAAGTCAGTTTGATTTTTATTTCTGCTGTGTGCTGGCAGCTCTTAAAATATCGTTGATAGAGGACTTCCTCCTCCCTTTTATCAATCTATTTGCTGTGGTTACTGTTGAGTTTTAGTAACATATACATACATAAATATAAAAAGGAATATACACACATAATACATATTTGTATATATATGTATGTATGCATAAGCTTTATATTATTGTGCTTTTATTACATATCCATTAGTCAACATTGGATTCTACCTACAAATTAATTCTGACAACTCTCAGTTACACAACTGACCCCCAGCACACGTGGACTAAAATACATGTGGTTTTTTTGAGAATAAGTTCATGAGAGTTCGGAGTCATTCCACCTGCTTTTGGCACAATTTTTGTCTCCAGCTCCTGTGGTATTGCATATTCCTGCATTTAAATCATAGACTCAAAATAAACGATGACAGGGCTTCCCTGGTGGCACAGTGGTTAAGAATCCACTTGCCAATGCAGGGGATACGGGTTCGAGCCCTGGTCCAGGAAGATCCCACATGCCGCAGAGCAACTAAGCCCGTGCGCCACAACTACTGAGCCTGCGCTCTAGAGCCTGCGAGCCACAACTGCTGAGCCCACATGCCACAACTACTGAGTCCACGCACCTAGAGCCTGTGCTCTGCAACAAGAGAAGCCACTGCAATGAGAAGCCCACGCACCACAACAAAGAGTAGCCCCCGCTCACCGCAACTAGAGAAAGCCCATGCACAGCAACGAAGACCCAAAAATAAATAAATAAAATAAATAAATAAATGAACAAACAATGACAGCACAATGACTGTTAAGATAAAGAAACTGGACTCGAGTTAGTTCAATTCTGGCATTCTATGTGACCGTAGAACCGTTTGAAAGAAGGCATATAAATTGCAGACTTCATGACACTTCTAAATACTTCAGCATGTATTTCCCAGAGCAAAGTCATTCTCTAATATAATGACAATACTGTTAGTATTCTAAAAAATTGAGTCACACTGATTTGATAATATTATCTGATATAAAGTCCTTACTCAAATTGATCCAATTTTCCCAATAATATAATTTATAGCTATTTTTTCAATCCAGGATCTAATCAAGGATCAGGCATTGCATTTAGTTGTCATTTTTCTTTAGTCTCTTTTGATCTAGAACAGTTACCCTGGTTTTAAATTTCAAATCTAGATACCAGTGCAGCTATAGATAAGATTATTTTTTAGGTTTATCTAAAACTTAAATTTCTCTGATTTGTAAGAGCAATAAAATGATTTATGTTTGAATCTATTATGTTCCAATAAAAAATTAATTATTGCTTTTTAAATCTACAAAGTATCTCTTAATGGCTAATACTATGTCTTACTTTATTCCATAACATAAGTTGGACAAATTACACTCATTATAAACATTTATAGCTTACAAATTGTTACTCAAATTAGAAATGCTGTAATTCGTAAGGCTCATTTCACCCATCACTAAGATGCATAAATATAATGTCTTTTAATCACCAACATATTCCCCCCTTCTGTCCATATTTGACATTCATTTTATTACTTTTTCTAATTATACCACCTAATTATACCACCTCTCTCCTCATCATTTTCAGTATCTGTTACTTCCCCCCTCCCTTTGTGCCCTCTATTCTTTATTCCCCCCTTCCGTACTATTTTCCATAACAGCAGTCCCTGTTAAGGCATTTTTGTGGTGTGGAATAAATATACAAATATTGAGTTAAAAGAACTGAGATTAATTCTTGGTTCTGGTAAATATTGGGTGACTTTTTAAAGGTTAATCTCATTTAGCTTAAGTGTAAAAAGAAATTACATAATGGGATAAAAGCAACCTAAGAAAGTGAACACTCTCTGAGGCACAGAGAAGTCGAGCATCTTGCCCAAGTTCACGCAGCCAGTAAGTGGTGAAACTGGTGTGTAAACCCGAGTGACTGAATCCAGAGTCCCTGCTCCTATGTGCTCTACTTTATTGCCTCTCCAAGGTCAGATACCAAAGGGCATTTGAATTTGTGCCGCTAACTTGTGTCTCTCAGGACTCCCACTCAGCCTATTTCTCTCCCTTTTGGTAGAGAGCTTTCCAGTAGCTTTCCTTAGATCCTCTCTCTGATGCCTTCTTGGGTCCTTGCACTTCCTGTCTGTTTCCCGGGACCCGCCTCCCATCGGCTGCAGCTTACGTTGTGGCCATTTAGTTCCATTCAGTCCACCTTCTACTGGGGGCCAGGGGAAGGGAGGTTTCTCTCCTCACAGACTGAAGATGGTGGAGGACAATTAGTCCCTCGTGCAGAAATATCCCTCTGCCTTGCCATGATGAATTTGTTTTCCCTTTAACCACTTATTTAGTATCTTACACCGTATTATATTCACACATACACTCATAATTCTGTTTAAATAATTAGAGGTGGCAAGACTTGAAGTACAAGTAACTAGTGGGTCCAGCAAGTTCTGCCATTACCTAGTGGGGCATCTCACTTAAACTTGCCAAGACCTTAGACTTGCCAAGTCCATGGTAAAATCAATGCATGTGGAACGGTGTGTCATAATTTATTTTTTTCTTGCTGTTCACAATTACATGGAGGATGGGTTGTAAACGTCAGTGCTTGTACTGGTAGACCTAAAACTTAAACCAATTCTGGCAGATTTTTTGTATGGCCATGATTAGGATAACATTGTCATGTTGATTTTGTTATTCCGTTTTTCATATCAGTAGTGTTTTTAAAAATGAGGTATAGGGGCTTCCCTGGTGGCGCAGTGGTTGGGAGTCCGCCTGCCGATGCAGGGGACGCGGGTTCATGCCCCGGTCTGGGAAGGTCCCACATGCCGCGGTGCGGCTGGGCCCGTGAGCCATGGCCGCTGGGCCTGCGCATCCGGAGCCTGTGCTCCGCAACGGGAGAGGCCACAACAGTGAGAGGCCCGCGTACCGCAAAAAAATAAATAAATTATGAAAATTTTTAAAAAAAGAAAATAGTAGCTATTCTTATTTTTTGTGACAAAGAATTTTATGTGAATTGAAGCAATTTTCTCTGAGGCTCTGCTGAGTTATTAGTGTTCCTGGGATCCTAAAATTCATTTATCTCACTGAGATCTGAGAAATGTCCAAGAATATCAAAAATAGTCCTGAATATATGCATATTATCCCTTTGATATGTTTTGCTGTGTTTTGTTATGCTGGCTTTGCAGAGGGAATGGTATACAACTGTATGGTATATTATCATGATTTTATTTAAATATAATCACATCATTTCTCATATAATTGCATGAGACCAATAGCAGCAACAGTGCTGTGTTATTCCTGATTTAGGGGAGTGAATATATTTTTCATAATTTTGTAAGAAATAGGCATCACAGGTATGCATTACCTACATGTTGAGGCTTCCATTTTGGTCTCTATAGAGTCATTACAAATGTGACTAACTTGGACAATTTGAAAAGCAAAAAGAATTAACCTTAAACCAAGGTCAGTTGCATTTTGTCAGTACTGTTGTCATTTGAGGCCAGATAATTCTTTGTTGGGAGGACAGTCTTGTGGTTTGTAGGATGTTTATCAGATGCTAGTAGCATCCTCTTGCTTGTGACAACCAGACATGTCCCCAGACATTGCCAGATGTCCCCTGGGAGAGTGGTGGTAATGGTGGCACAAAATCACCCTTGCTGGGAATCACAGTCCTAAACTCACACTATATTTAACTTACCCGAAGCAGGTCATTAAAGAATTGAAAAAACAGTTCCCAGTAGGAAAAAAGGTAAAAAGAAGAAAGAGGCTTGGAATGATCCATTCCTATTGATTTTGCATTCAGGACATTCCTTTGGTCAAGATATTTTCCTAAAAGTGGGAAGAATCCACCCACCATTCTCACAGAAGCACTTACAGCGCCTTTCTGCTTTACAGATCATTCCAGACTTCACAGACAGCTCCTGACAGCTGCAATTTATTTCAGAATCCAGTACACCAATTTCCTCCTCACATCTCGAGCTACTGTTCGCATCTCAGTATCACATAGCAGCATCCAGCCCCCACCACTTCACAGAGACGATCGTCTTCCAGACACTCTACAGTTAAGGACTCAGGATTATACAATTAAAGCGTCCAGTTTAAGACTTTGCAAAGCTCCACAGGTTCATTTAAATAGTGACTCATCACATTATCTTTTTCGGAAGCAAAACCCACTTTCCATTCCCCCATTTATTGCTTCCCTACACAGCGTGCTTGAGGTTTCAAATCTTTGGCGCCTGATTTAAAAAAAACTCAACACATTTTTCTAGCTAAGTTATAGCCTGAAGTTCAGGGGGCCATGAAGATACCAGGGACTTATACTAGCTCTGTGATCTTTGAGGGTGAACATATTGACTTATTTTGTTTTCCAAAGAAATCTTGCATTTCCTCTTTTTATTATGCCCAATAACCCTTAGCACTATGCATCAAATTGCCCCCCCTATTGGAAGAAAGTCCCTGTTAATCTAGTGAGTGACTAAAACAAAATTTTTCATGTTATAAGTACACAATAGACTTGACCTCACAAGATACTGGTTGGGATATTGGGATGAATTGGTCTATTTCTCTTCTGTGACTCTTCCTGTCCCAGCCTTAGATGTCTGTTCTCGAACCAAAACCAAGAGGTTGGTGAGGTTTGGGGTTTATTTGCTGTGAAGGGGTAAAATGTTGACGAGGGCTGTTCTCATATTCAAGAGTGTGACGACTGTTTCTGGCTCTGCTGGGGAACAGAGAAACTCAGGCAAGCAGAAGTTTTGAGGCAGTTTCCATTACTCCCTGCCTGTCCCATGGGAGAAAGATGAGGTCAGTCTCTCTGACAACCTGACTGCCTCTGAAAGGGCCAAGATGCAATGTCTGAGCTACACACTCTCACCTTTCCAGGTCTTGCCCAAAGGTCCCTTTTTCAGGCAGCTTCCCATATTCCACCACTTAAAGTAATCAAACACGGTGCTCAGCCCCTTCTGTGGGCATCTCTCTTAGGGTTCTTACCCTTTTACAACTGTGTTGTGGTTACTTAGACCTCGTATTAGACTGAGATTCTTGAGAACAGGCTCTGTGTGTGTGTCTGGCTTCAGGCATCCCACTCAGAGCTACAGCCTTTGTTCTCCCTGAACAAAGCATAGATGAGACCTATGCCTGACCACTCAGCACGGCTTTCACTTAAGAGCATCCATCAAGTTTAAATCCTCCCAACTCCAGCACTAAACTGACACAATGTGGTCCAACACTTTGGCTTTTCTTTGTAAACAATACATCAGTAAACGTTATTCAAGCAGCAGTAGAAACTACACTTTTCAACCCAGGAAATTTGAATCTACCAATAGATTTCTCCCTTCCTTTGATCCTTCATTCCTTCGTTCCTTCCTTCCTTCCTTCCTTCCTTCCTCCTATCATTAAATATTTTAATGTCTACTGTGTACCAGGTACTCTTCCAGGCACTAGGATTCAGTGGTGAAAGTTGTATTCCTCATTAATCTTACAGCCTAGTGTAAATCTCAGACTTATCTTGAATCTCAAAAGTGATTTGACCACCTTCCTCCTGACAAATGGGGAGCAGAGCCAGTTATCAAAATCCCTTGGAGTGTCCAGTGCACTGGGGTTCCTTTGACACTGCACTCAAACCTTCTGCTCGGCCATATCCCTTGTTCCTCATGAAATCTGGAGCTGGGGACAAGGGAACAGCTTCTCACAGAAAGTTGGAGCCACCTGGAAGAGCTTGCTTTGTTTTACAATGCAATTTCTTGCATTTCCTCTTTTCATTAGCCCAATAACCCTTAGAACTATGTGTCAAATGACCACCCCTATTGGGATAAAGTCCTTGTTGACCTGATGAGTGACTAAAACACAGAATATTTTCAGATCATAAGGAAATAATAGACTTGATCCCACAAGATACCAGCTCATTTGTCTCTGATATATCCCTTTACCATTATTATGAAAAGCATTCCCTTTAAGAAAAGATGTCTAGGGAAGTTATATCCAATATATTAATGAGGGCCTGTAGATCCCTGCAGAATGAGTGACATTGTTTTGAAAAAACAGTATTTCCTAATATAAATTTCTAGTCTATCAATAGAAATGTAAATTGTTGCATATGTAATGTCTCATATTAGGACTTTGCACCAGGAGTGAAATTATTTCTATTTTTGTGAGTTGCAGAAAGAGTAGACATTTAAAAACTGGCATCTTGGAAACCTGTGGAAGAGAAACTTGGCAAAATAAAGGCAGAATGATTACATGTCATTAGAACGAAAGAAAATGAGTTCTGTAAAGGCACATTTGATTTTCTGTTTGAGAAACAAATTCTCCCACATAAGAGGATATTTTTTGAGATATTCAGAAATGTGTTTCAATGGGACACATTTTTCCTTCCTGGTGACAACATGTGCCTTATAATAATGTTATATGATAAGGCTCTGGTGAAGAAATTGGTTTTCTGTGCCCCATTTGAACTATTTGATCAGGCATTTGTAAGGAACCAGGATTATAAATCAAGGTGATAAACTCAATCACGTCACTCATTATATTTTCTTTATGTTTTTTCATGCTATTATCCCTACTTCCTTTGTGGAGAAATTATTTACTTTCTGTTTGTATATGTTTGTTTTTGGTCCCAGCAAAGCATTTCTCAGTTCACCACACTAGGAGAAACTCACTCCAATGAACCAAATGAAGTCACTTTTCAAATCTGCTGGTTTTGTTGTGCTATCAAATCAGAGTATTTAACCCTTCAGCTTCCACAAACTTTATCTGTTGGATGGTAGGGGCAACCCGGGCCCCAAGCATCCCTTTCCTCGGCATCAGTGTGATACCAGGTGAGAAGAGACATCAGGCCACATCCTCAATTGGGGAGACTAAATTAGATGTTTTACAAAATTGGAGTCAACAAGACAATAATTTATTCCTAATTTGTCCCTAATTTAAATAATTGGTATGGTGGGTTTTGTCCCCAGTACCAAGTAAATGAAGTCAGTAACATCTCTCATGCTGGAGTATTTACAAGTGAGAAACACCCCTTCCAGATAATGCCATGCCCGGCAGGCCAGGTCACTCCGCATTCTCAAAGGCACATTGCTAATTCTCCTTTCCTCTTATACCAGAAGTTCTTTGTAGATTATCGGCCTCATTTTCTCCTCTAGACAAGCTTGTGGCACCAAAGGGTAGGGCTCTGTGTGCGTGTTTCCTTGCGCCACGCAAGCTGCACTCCTGCATGAAATCAAATAGCACGTTCCTTCGGGGATCCAGCCTTTGATCATCTAGTCTTGTCCACAACAACAAGACCTCATGTGGGTGCAGCCTCACGAGGGGTGAGAGCCCTGCAGTGAGGCAGTGAGGCACCCGGGAACAGGAAGGGTGCGGGAGCCAGATGGCCCTGCATCCAGTGCTGAGTCACCCTCCTGCTGTTTCAGGTCCTCAGTCAGATCGCTTAATTTCTTAACTCATCTTCCTCAACTGTAAGAAAAAGAAGGTGTAATACCTTTCAGGTGACTGCGAAAGCTAGGAAAATAATCTATAACATTCCTATTGTTTTTTCACCCTCATCTCATTACGCTCCATCACTGGCCTCTAGTAACACAGCCTCCTTCAGCTGGACCGTCAGCTTCTTTCCCTCAGAGTCTTCGTGCCTGCTGTTCCCTCCTCCAGGGACACCCTTCCTTTCAATCTCTAGAACCTTGGTGGCTTGTTATTCTTCAGGCTTCTGCAGCGAGAACTTCCCTGCAGGTCTGTGTCTGGCCCCCTCAACTTGCCTTCCTCACCCCCACCCATCCAGGTTAGTTATCCTCTCCAGCATCCTGTTTACTCCCTTCGTCGCATTTGCCATATACGCAATGATATTATTGCTGGTTTACTTGTTTATTCTTGTTACTGTTCCACTGGACGGCCAGCCGCCAACCGTGTCTGCTTTGTTGACCCGTGACTACTCTGCGTGAGGCATGGTGTTTAGTACACATAGATGCTTCATAAGTATTACTGCGCGAGTGAAGGAGTTACGACCACCCCGCAAATTAAAATCAACAGGCACATTTATCCCCATTTTAAGGGGAAGAAACAAAGGTTTAGATAGTTGAAGGGACTTGTCCAGTTTGACTGTTATATGAAAGGGATCTAGGGCTGGAGCCCGAGGCTGCCTGCCTCAAGGTTTCCTGCACTTTCCTTCCCACCAGCCACTCCCGGCGGGGCAGAGAGATGGCACCCAAACCACAGGGGCCACATTACCCTGTACAGTTTGAAAAAGCATGGTGGTGCAATTTTATATTTGGAAAATGGAAGAATATTGTTTTCTTTATGTGCCTTGCAGAATGTAAAGCGCTACCTTGTCTTGGCTGGTGGACATAGGTGAACACCATCGTTTACAAAAACCACAATGCACTACTGTTGAGTGTGTCTCAGCCATGTATCCAGTGCTCACAGAGGAACTTGGAAGTCACCCTTGACTCCTTCCTGTCCTCTGTCAGTCACCAGGTCCTGTCCATTTACCTCCTAAATAGGTCTCCGCACCCACTGTTATTACTCTGCTGTAGGTGACCATCGTGCTTTGCTGAATTTTTCCTTCTCACCCATTCAGGTTCTGCCTGAACTATGTTTATGTTTGCCAGACAGTCAGGACCACCTTCAGTTCCCCAGACAAGCCACTTTCTCTGTTGACTCCACACTTCCGAAAGCCACTCTGTGAATACTAGAGGCCATGTATCCAAAGTATAGGAAAGGGCAGGATGTACATTTGCCAACACGGAGTATTATCATTCTGTATCAAATGTGCTGATTCGCTGGCCACACTGGGGCACTGCCTATGGCCCAATACTGAAAGTACTGTGTCTCTCCAACCATCTGAAGGAAAAAGAACGAAATTCCAATCCATCGCAAGCTAATACCTTTATAAAAGAGAAGAAATCATGAATTATTAGAAAAGAGAATATTAAAAATAAAAGGCATATACAACATCAAAACAATTTTTTGTTGTTAGATTCTATAGAGATAAAATTGCTTTAAAGCTTCTAAATGCTTACATTCAATTTCTGATCTTGCCTCATAGGGAGCTGTACCCAGAATGGCACTGTATCAGCAAGCACCCGACTACAGGTAAGGTCAGACCAACACAGGTCAACAAGAGGAGATGTGGTAAGCCTTGTGTGCTCAGCCCTACTTGACTGAAAGAAGTACTATGAATGGAACCACAGTTATGGGATCTGCCCTAGGGTAGCTGATAAGGAAGCAAGTTCACCATGGAACAGTTAAGGAGCCTGTAATTTGACCATTCAGCTGTTGCTTTGGTATTTACATCATGTTTTAATTTTGCTACTTACTTATACTTCTCTTTAGCACAGTGGGATGGATCTGAAATCAAACCATTAGGTTGGTCCATTGGAGAGACGCCCTAGGCTTCTGGATAGAAACCAGAACTGCTACATTGCATCACTCTTCAAATATCACTCAAGCTCTCAGGCCACTAGCATCCCTGACAGAAAGTGTTCCAAAGAAAAAAATACATGCATGCGATATGCCTTAGTTGCATGCTACAAATAGCAGTGATTCTCTGACCAAAGTGAATTTCTTTGGTCAGACGTTGTATTAGGTCCTGACTACATTCCCAGGAGAGCTGAGATGAGCAACAGTTGCTAAGCTGAGATTTGGCCAGTAAAACCGTAAGCCGGAATGGGGGTGAAGTGGGGTGAAGAGTACTTGTTAGAAAGAGAGCAGAAAACACATTTAGGGGTAAACAAAAAGGCAGCTGGGAAGATGAAGATTTATAGACGGTCAGGAGATGAACGGCCAATAACTCCTCCTTGAATAAGCCTGTGTTACTCAAGGCTATGTGCATTATAAAGTATGAGGAGCCAAAAAATAAGAAAAGCCAAAGGCAAGCTCATATGGGTCATTAATCATTGATAGAGAAGAAAGGCAAGACCTATTTGAAGGCTTAGAATAATGAGTCTGAGGATTTTTATCACAAAATCCTGGGTAGATTGTAAATATGAGGCAGAATAAGAGCCTGAGAGTCACCAAGATCTGTTGATCCAAGGAACATGGACTGGGGACCCGGGAAGAGAAACAGAGCTTGTTTCTATGCCAAGTTCAGAATGACTTGAATTAATGCAGAAGATCAGAGTTCTGAGGTTTCAACAAACCATAATTATGGAATTTTTCCAGTGATTTTTTCCTATAGTGGGACAGTAGCCTTAAAACTGCATAACCTGCAGTAAAAAATACTGAAACAGCTTGGTGAGTGGAAAGGCCACTGGCTTTGGTTTTAGGAGACACAGTTGTAGGCTCAAGTCCTGCAGTAACTGCCTGCATGACCTCCAGCAAGTCAGCAAACCTCTTCTTATGTCAACCTCGTGACCTGAAATAGGGGCAGCCAAGTAGGCCCTGCAGTGCGGCTCACCAAGTTGTTGTAAGAATGAAATGGGATCATATCTGAGAGATGAGAAAGGATAGAATGAGACGTGCAAAATCTGAGAAATGCAATGATGCCCCTAACTAGAGCTTAACTCGGTCTTGATTCATTAGAGATGAAGGAGCAAATCAATTTAAAGCATTTATTTATATCTTAACTGATGCCAGATCATTTCTAAGGTAACTGGGAGGGCTCTATTGGTTCAGTTCCTGTTAATGACTTAACAGGATAGAATTTTCCTTCTCACAGGGGAAAATTGAAGGACCAAAAACTAAAATATGGCAGATATTCATTGTTATTGTTGTTTTTGCTGTTGAGGCTGTTTTATTATCCTTATCCTCCCCCTCATCAGCTATTTCTTAATGGAAGTGGTTAAATCAAGCAACCAGTCTGGACGTGAATTCTTTCTCTATCTTTTTTTTTAACATCTTTATTGGAGTATAATTGCTTTACGGTGGTGTGTTAGTTTCTGCTTTATAACAAAGTGAATCAGTTATACATATACATATGTTCCCATATCTCTTCCCTCTTGCATCTTTCTCCCTCCCACCCTCCCTATCCCACCCCTCTAGGTGGTCACAAAGCACGGAGCTGATCTCCCTGTGCTATGCAGCCGCTTCCCACTAGCTATCTACCTTACGTTTGGTAGTGTATATATGTCCATGCCACTCTCTCACTTCGTTCCAGCTTACCCTTCCCCCTCCCCATATCCTCAAGTCCATTCTCTAGTAGGTCTGTGTCTTTATTCCTGTCTTACCCCTAGGTTCTTCAGGACCTTTTTTTTTTTCTTTAGATTCCATATATATGTGTTAGCATACAGTATTTGTTTTTCTCTTTCTGACTTACTTCACTCTGTATGACAGACTCTAGGTCCATCCACCTCACTACAAATAACTCAATTTCATTTCTTTTTATGGCTGAGTAATATTCCATTGTATATACGCGCCACATCTTCTTTATCCATTCACCTGTTGATGGACACTTAGGTTGCTTCCATGTCCTGGCTATTGTAAATAGAGCTGCAATGAACATTTTGGTACTTGACTCTTTTTGAATTATAGTTTTCTCAGGGTATATGCCCAGCAGTGGGATCATTAGAGAAATGCAAATCAAAACTACAATGAGGTATCATCTCACACCGGTCAGAATGGCCATAATCAAAAAATCTACAAACAATAAATGCTGGAGAGGGTGTGGAGAAAAGGGAACCCTCTTGCACTGTTGGTGGCAATGTAAATCGATACAGCCACTATGGAGAACAGTATGGAGGTTCCTTAAAAAACTAAAAATAGAACTGCCATACGAGCCAGCAATCCGTCTATCATTTATTGCGTGGTGTTCTGAAATCAGTCCCTTGTGGCTCAGGGCAGAAAACTGATCCATTCCCCGGATGTCTCTACTGCTTCGGGTGTACCTGGAGCTTCTGATGGGGGAGAGAGAGAGGGTTGGCATCGGACTGTGGGGTCTGGAACTCCAGTTTTATTCCTTGCAGAACTCTTCCAACCGAGGGACGCTCAAGGGAGCAGTTAAGTCCAGACTCTTGGGGTCCATGCCTCTGGGTCCAGCCTGCTGGCTAGTAGCCAGTCTCATTTCTCCAAGGCCTGCCTTATATGTAAATATCCACAGCCGGCTACACAGGAGCAGCTGCTAACCTCAAAGTGCCCTAATTATCGGAGCCCTATCTCCATTGATATGCTTTCCTTTGTCCCTATCACTTCATTAACGGCATACAAATTAGCACAGTTTATTACACGGCAAATCCTGTCATGGTGTCCAGTGCATTTTAGCACTGAGGATCTCCCATGATAGCGCTATCCACTTTCTAGAAAGAGGGAATAGCCTCTAGGGAGGGTTTCTCATTTCGCAAAGAAACATTTGATCTGATTTAAAATGGATTGATATTGCTTTTCAATATTTAAAAGGAGGTGGGGGTGGAGGTAACATGTAAGTATCTGAATTCCAAGCAGTTTCTGGTAAAAAGGCTGAAGTCTAAACTTTAATGTAAATCTCTACATTATTATTGAAGGAGATCAGCTTAATTGATACTTAAAGGTATCAGTTGAACTCAGTCTCTGGACTCTGAAGATACATTGCCAAGAAGAGCTAAAGCCTGTTGACATTCCATTCTTGAAGCCCCTCAGCTTCATGTGCTGCAGGAGAGATGTGAGGGTCCTTAAGATATGAAAGGAAATTGAAACAAAATATATTGCACACATGGGTTTTTATTCATTGCAATGGTTCCTCTGTTCACAAAAGGCGTGGATAGCTAGTCATCCACTTAAAATTTTGAAAAAGCAGAGGTAATACGTATAGCTCATTGTTTTTGTTTTAAGGTCAGTATTTCCATCGTTTAATTGCTTTTACTGTCAGATATGAAACTCAATACGAGACTAAAGGCTGAGCTGGTAAGTATATAATAACAGATAATTTCAGAAATCTGACTGTTGGAAGAGATTTGCATACAGCACATAAACATTAAAGTGTAGTAATTCAATGAAAAGTACCAAAGAGATGCAGGATGTTATGATTAAAGATAAATTGAGTTGGAATATTAATAGTAAAGAGAATATAGAAAACAAACTTCAGGAAATAATTTAGTACCATAGGTTGATAACTTTGAGAGACAGCATTATACTCCGCCCCTTCCAAACTGTGTGACCCTGTGTAGCATATGTTACTTAAGCTCTTTGTGCCTCAGTAAAATGGTGATAATTATAGTACACATTTCACAGCGTTGCTGTGAGGATCAAATGAGGTAACATATTGTTTTCAGCAGTGCCTGCCCAGAGTAAGCACCCAGTGGAAGCGTAACATTACCACTGCTGCTGCTACTATTACTACCACTCTTACTACTGTTGTTACTAATAATCCTTTTACTAGTTTTCATATGTCCTCCCCCCACCCAATTATACATGCATTCCAAACTCCTAGGTCTTCACTTAGAGAATTGTTATTGAGAATCTCTGAAGATGAAATTTCCAGTTATAGGGCCATGCTTTTAATAGTGGACTGTTCACAAAAGATGTGAAACGTGGGAAAAGTTGGAAGCACTGCTGATATCCTTCACTCCTCCTGTGGATTAGCTTTTGAAGAAGTATTTAAAATTAAGGGGTAACAAAATTCAATCCCCACTTGGAGTGAGAGTGGGAGCAATACACAATGGCCAAAAAAAATGGTGGGCAGTATCCACATGATATTTTTGTTGTTGTTTCATTGTTTTTTTTAAGAAGATGTTGGGGGTAGGAGTTTATTAATTTTATTTATTTATTTTTTCTGTGTTAGGTCTTCGTTTCTGTGCGAGGGCTTTCTCTAGTTGCGGCGAGCGGGGGCCACTCTTCACCGCGGTGCGCGGGCCTCTCACTATCGCGGCGTCTCTTGTTGCGGAGCACAGGCTCCAGACGCGCAGGCTCAGTAGTTGTGGCTCACGGGCCTAGTTGCTCCGCGCCATGTGGGATCCATCCAGACCAGGGCTCGAACCCGTGTCCCCTGCATTAGCAGGCAGATTCTCAACCACTGCGCCACCAGGGAAGCCCCCCACGTGATTTTTAACGGGCTGCAAAGTTTGCCCCGACCTATCTTAGAAGGAAGAGCTTTCCTAAGCAAATTTTTACCCGGTTTCTTGTTACTGCTATTTGAAAAAATCAGTTTCTTCAATTTCCTTCATATTCTTCTTTCCTCATATATTGGATTTAAGAGCCTTAACTAAAAATGTGTTTAGCTCAAAAGTTATTACATATGGCCAACATCACAGCATCTTTCCTGAGCTAAGTGCACAAGCAGGGCTGATCATTTAATTTGGATAGCTTATCAGATCGACTTGGAGTGAATGGAAAGTAACTATTGCCCAGTGTTACAACATTTCTTTTACTACTTTTATATTTTCTCGTGAGAAGCAGGCCCATGAGGAAGATTACAGACAATTTAAAGGATTCTAGTATACATCTCATGGACAATTAATAAGATGAAAATGGCATAATCATGGATAAATTTATAATCGAATAAACTGACTTGTCCAGATCATAATTTACACAAATTAAGCTCTTTGATTTCAGAACATGTATATACATAAAGATCCTCAAAGTTAATTGCCAACTTACCACTCTTGGTGATGGTAGAAACATACTATACCATCTTTTTGGGGGGAGGGCCGCACCGTGTAGCATGCGGGATCTTAGTTCCACAACCAGGCATCGAACCCATGCCCCCTACGTGGAAGCGTGGAGTCTTAACCCCTCGACCGCCTGCGAAGTCCACTATCTTTAAAAATGCCTCTTACACCTCCCAGTATGGAAACAGCCAAATTCATCCCCGCACCCATGGGGGCAGGTAACGGTCAACAGAGCAACTTGGGTGTAGCCTCAAGCTTGAGCAGCTTCACAGTTTGGCCATTCTTCTGGTGCCTAGCTGTGACAAGGGAAGCAAGAGAAACCTCATCGTGACATTTCATTTAAATTGAAATCCATTAATCCCCCACATTAGCCCAGTCTAAGAATGAGGGGTGAACCTGAGGTTTTGGAACACCTGATCTCCCTCTTCACTCTTCAAAATTCAGGACATTTGTAAAAGGATGAAACATGTGAGTCTAGAAACTAAAATCATGAATGTGAATAGTGATTTAGTAGCCCAGGCTTTTGCTCCCCATTTACACCATTGTGTCCTATATTATCAATGATTACGTATAAGTGAACAGAAGTTCTGAATTACAATGGCTCAGTAGAAACTATTGTCCCAACAACTTACTGCATTTGTACAAATCTCATCTTGAAATTGGAAGATTTTATGATATTGACATTAAACTTTTTCTCATTTATCAATAAATATTTGTAAGTCCTCATGTCCTAGATTCTGGGCTGAGCTCTGTGGAGATAAATTTAGTCAGATATAATCCTTGGTCTCTAGTAATGAGTAGTTGGTAACTGACACAGCCATATAAAACACATCAGAATACAGTTTTTCATGCAAAGACAGAATAAAGTCTGCCTTTATGATTATATGATTCTAGGCATTGTGTATAACAGATCAGTAGGATTTGATCATTTGAACCACTTCCTTCTTCACTCATTGGAATCTTACTTTCAACCATTCCCATATTTGCTCTATGTTCAGTTAAAATAGCTGTTTTCCAAGACAAAGCCCAGAAACAGATGAAGATAAGTAGAGACTTTCAACCCCAAATTTGTTGATCAAATTCTTAGTGTGATGTATACCAGCATAATCAGAGACTATATAAATTAATGTTCAAAATTCAGCGCAAATGGCTCTCTTCTTGGAGTTATGATAACTGGTGCCTCCCCTACTCCTGCACCTCCTGCTCTGGGTAGAGACGGCTGACATCTGGGGGAAGCAGTTTCTCTCTTTTTCTCATCCATTGTGCAATCAAATCGTTAAACCATCACCTTCCTTCCCAATTTGCTATAATCAGCCACTGTTTAAAAGTCCTTCTTTCCCCATAGTTTCAGGTATTTTACTTGGGGTGGGAGGAATTAAACTGTTTAAGTGTCAAAGCACAAATATCACGCTTTCTACCAAACTTGGTCCTACTTGATCCTTGTCCTGTTTGTCCTGTTCATGCTCTATCCCTGGCCACCCGTTACATCAGCTGTTTATTACACTTCCTTCTGCCACCCTCAGTGAGTCCCCAGGTCCTTCAGACTTGGTCTACAGGATGTTTCTTGTCCATTGTCTCCTCTCCATTCCTGCTGATTTAACCCTTGTGCAAACCTTTATTGCATAGATAATTTCCTTTTCTGGATCATGGGGTCTCTGGAAGCACGGATAATATTTTGCGCCTTTTGACATCTCCTAGCCTATACAGTGGTGTCCACTCCTGGAAGACCTGCAAAACGTTTGTTAGAGAGTTTTGATTTTGCATCATCAAACTGCTGCACAAAAATTGCTTGACTCTCCCTCAAATTCAAGTGTCCTTCTATGTCTCTTAAACTATCCATTAAAAAGTTACTGTATTTGCTAGAAGATAGATACATGCATATTACAAACAGCTGGTTTATGAATTATTTGGTTATAAATTGATTGGTAACTGATATTGAGATGCACATCCTAGAATACCGAGACAACCACATTCTAGAAAAACAGGAGCTGTCGTTTTAAACCAGTGAAACCGAGTGGCCCATTTTGGTCTTGGTTAATAATGTCCCCAAATTTATTCCTCAGCTGTTCATATGACACAATCTAGCACCAGTCAAGCATAATAGTGCCAGATGTATGGACTCTTCGATCTGAAATGTGGGCCTAAGTGACTCGTGTAAGCCCTTTGGCTGGTTGACGTGGCATATCTGTGGGGAAGGCAGCGTCCCAGATTCGTGCCTGAGCCAGCTCCTTTTGTGTGTTTCTGGGGAAGTCACAGCTGACCAGCTACCACGAAGGACAACTGCTCACATAAATCAAATCGTAGTCTGCCCTGGTATGGACATTTTGGATGTTTGTCAGCCAGAAAAGCTTTGCCAGGAATAGGGAAACAGATTGTAAATAATAGAAATAGCTGAAATTGAAAATTAGGGGAAATAAAATAAAACAAAGTGATCTCTAATCTCTCTTCTTCTACGAGTCTTGACATTAGTTTATAGACGCTAATGTGATTCTTTTTCATACATGTATAAAATTTCCATCTAAGATAGACATCACACACACACACAGACGCTCCACAAGCCTTCAGGCCCAGCTTTTAATGAAATAACCAGAAGCTATTGAAAGAGGTCCAAAGTTAAATAGCCGTATAATGATCTCTGCTGCACGGTAAATGGTATTATACAGGGGACAGGAGAATGAGTGTTGGATACTGTTCACAAACATGGTAATATCTAAATGTTTTCTAAGGCACTGGCTGAAATTAAGTATACAAAGCACAGTAAATCTGGAGAAGAAAATCCCTCTCCTATTTCATTACATTTCTCTTCTAGGAAGAGTAGTTAAGTTTAGCAAATCCGAATAAAATTCAACCTAAAAAAATAAAATTAATCCCAATAAAATTAAACCTAAAATCCTAACCTAATAAAATTAAAATGATTTTATTCATATCATTCATGAAATTTGGTTTATAATTTTGTTTAGTCATTGCTTTCAGTTCATGTTTTACGTAAACCTGCTGTTGAATTTTTTTTTAATCATTCCAGGACCTTTATCTTTATAGCTGGAGATTCTTGCATCTGTGGGTAGGTGTGGCTGTGATCTGATAACCAGCAATTCAGCAACCCCTTTGGGGAATGTTTATTCTTTATTCTCCCTTCTTTGTAGATCATCACTTTTCTTGAGCTAACATGCACACAGAAACTCCTAGGGCATTTGTGAGAGTTAAGTGCACTGGTTAGGCGAATTATATCCAACAAATGAGATTTAAATACCATTAGGATCTACCACACTATAAGACAGTCCTGATAAAATTGAAGCTAACAGTTCTGAGAGCACTATTTAAGCAGTGAGATGTGATATTTGTGGTTCTTCAAGGCTGGAGATTATTAGTTTGAAGCTTAATGCCAGAAGGGTACAAAACAGTCAAGCTAAATTGTTTGGTGTGATTTAATATTCTGTTGTTAACCTGAATATTTTTGTGATGAAAATTTGGTAAGCTATAATGACATGGATCTTACTGAATTTCTCAGAGTAGCTGTAATTGCATAGTATCTGCTGAAGGACTTAAATCTATTGACGTCATGGAATACATGTCCCTTCGTTCAAAAAATTGAAAATATGAAATAGTTCATAAACACAAAAGGATATATGGACCTTTCATTTGTTATAAAGATTAAAAATAGATGAATAACCATACAGCCTCCACCTGGCTGAAGAAATAGAACATAACCAATACCTCTGAAACCCTTTTCAGCTCTTCCTCCATTTCTTTTTTCTTCCCTTCTCTAGAATCTTTCTGAATTTTGTCTCAACGACTCCCTTTTGATTCACTATAGTTTTACCAGATATGTTTAAATCCTGAGGTATATTTTGTTTTGAATATTTTGAATTTAAAATAGTGAATACATTCTTCTGCCACTTTTTGGCTCAAAATTTTTGTGTTTCTGAGGCTCATACATGTTGGTGTAATAACTGTACATCGTTCTTTTCCACGCTGTATACTATTCATGAATTATTATTTTCATTTTCCTATCAATGAGCATTTTGATTGTTGCCAGTTATGCACTAGCTACTGCAAACAATAACCTTACAGATAACACATGTGTAAGAGTTTCTCTTTGGTACATACTAGATAATGCCCGGTGGTTTTGCAAAATACTTGTACTAATTTACTCTCCCCCTAGGAGTCACATTCTTTGTTGTACATCATCTCTGATATTTTTATTGTCTGATTTTTATTCCTAGTAATGAGTTTTTCATCGTGGTTTTACTTTGCATTGTCCTGAGTTGATAATTTGGGAATTTTTTAATCTGTCGATTGGTTGGCCTTATTTTGTCTTTGGGAATTGTCTTTTATCCAATTTTTTCTATTTTTCATTGTTGTTATTGAACCGTAGGAGGTTTTTCAATATTCTAAATATGAGTTCCTTATGAGACATATGTGTTTAACTTTCTCCCAGCTTGTGGTTTTTCTTTTCACATTCTTAAGGTTTCATTTGATGAGCAGAAGTTTTTAATATAAACATATTTATCATGTTTTCATTTGTGGTATGTGCTTTCCTGTTTCATTTAAGAAATCATTCCCTACCCAAATTTTTTACATGACCCCTCAAATTCCCATAGTGATTTCCACAAGGCTCTTCCTCACACAAGCATCCTTTAATAGGTCAATTTTCCATTGCCTTTCTGCCTAACCATATGGACAGGCCACTGGCCACTGCCCACAAGTTGGTAAAATCCCAAACACAGGGGAAAACGTCATACAACTCAGTCCTTTGAGCTAATTTATTTTTACCTTCATTGATGAGAGTGGCAGCCTTCCAAACAGGATGCTGTCTGATCACCTTGGAACTGCCATCCATAAACCAAGCAGCTCTCTGTTTGGTCAATCAAGGACTCTTTATGGGTCACTGTCCAAGTGGTAATAAAATCCAGCATAGTCAGTCCTAGGGGAAAAGATTCCACCTGCTTGTAATGTCAAATAAGAATAAAATATTACTCTTTGCACAAATCATTTCTATTCTATTATAGCGCTGTTCTTGGCACTGCCTTCACCACTAGAGCATTCTCTGACATCACCCAAGACATGAGTATTTCATGTTTTAAGACTATTTTATGTCTTTCAGTCAGATGGCTGCTTCCAGCTATTGTCTGATAGCAACCGAGTAATCGCCATCCTCCTCCACACACAAACCTCCCGTCCCTTCTCTTTATTTTTCACTTCCCAGCTCTCATTACTGTCTAGTATAATATATATTTCACTTACTCATCCTGTATTCGTCAATCTCCCCCCAACCCGTGCCAGAATGTAAGCTCCATAAGGGGAGGGATTTTTGTGTTATTACTGCTTTATCTCAATTGCCTAAGATGATGCCCGGCACATAGCAGACCCTCAGAAACATCTGTTAAATGAATGAATTTACAAGGGGACAGATTAACATAACATAGTACTTAGCCCAGAAAGAAATCTCAGGATATAAATAATAGTATGTGATAAAGATGGTTTCATATATCAATGAAGAAAGAAAGGAAATAGTCAAAAAATGCTGTTGAGAAAATTAATAAGCTATTTAGTCAATTAATTAGATTAGATACTCTCTTTTCATCTTCTAGTAAAAAAGTCCAGATACATTCAGGAGAAAAATATAAAATGAAATAATATAATACTCAAACTCTGTTAGATATTAACATGTGAAAGAACTTTCTAAGCATAAAAGCGATTAGAGGACTCACAAAGGACAGAATTTTTAAAACCAGCGATCTAAAGTATATAATCATTTACATCAATATTTGTAAAAACTAAAAGATTAATGTCAAATAAGAATAAAGTAGTTGTGCTAACTATGACAGACTAAGGAGTATCCTTATAGTTCATTGTATATACACAGTCATATATGTAGTTCATTGTATTTCTGTGTGTATTTGGATATATGTATGTGTGTGAGTGTATAAAATTTTAAGAAAACACACCATATGTTAATAGTAGTAATTATTAAATAGTGTGATTATAGGTAACTTTTAATGCTCATTTTAAAACTTTTCTATATATTCTAAATAGTCTATAACAACTAGGTATTGTTTTTATAAGCAGACCAAAAAGTAAGTATCATGAGAATTGTCTCACAGATATTGCAAAAATATCCCAAGCAGAAGTGTGAGCAATGTCAGAGAAAAAGTTCCTTGAGTGTGTGGCATTGTTGAAGTGCATGCATTTGAAAGGAGCACATACCACCTGACTTCTATCCAGAAAAAAACCTTAAATTTGTATTTCACAAGTGACTTGAACTTATGGTGCATGCTGTGTGTTCTCTCCAAAAGTGCTAAAAAGAGTGCAGACCACAACATGAACAGACTGCATGTTCTACAAAAGAACTCTACACCCTCAGGGGACGTCTCAATGGGGAGAGCTGTGTGACTTTAGTGGTCAGAGGAAGTCAGCCACCGTGAATAAAAGCTCACTTCTGCAAAGCCTGATGGGCTCTCAGCCTACCTGATGAGCCAATCCCATTTTCTCATATAAATCAGGGATACATACCATAGTGCCAAACCCCAAATAACAGTGATATAGGTTTATGGAGGTGATGGTAACACCTAAAGCCAAGGGCAGCCTCTAATCTGAACAGATTAACATACTTCCCTGAAGTAATAAAATTTTCCATTATCTGTATTTTGTTTTTATTTTCAAATAAGAGAAATTAAGGGAAAAGTGGTATTCACACTAAATCCACGTTGTCTTTTGAAACCATTAAGTCCACTGTTTCTCTTGTATATCTGACGATGCATGTTAAGGCTCTGAATTTCTTTTCATGGTCAAGGAATGCAGCCCTTTTGTAGAGAGCTGTGTCTATCTGAAAATGAGCCTGTTTTCAAACATGAACTACAATCATATAGCTTGAATAAAACACATCCTTTCAAATCTGAACAGTTGGAAGTGACATGACTTGTTTATACGAGACCATAGAACTCTGACCTTGACTGTTCGTTACAACATTCAAACAGGAAATTGACTGAACTTTACGTTTACAATGAGAAAACTTTTCCATATCAATCAAAGACTCATATTTTATGTATGCAAAAGCAAAGTGCCTCAAAACATGAGTCTTGCCTTCCTCTTTGTAAATCCCACCACCCATTCTCTTTGACAACGCAACCAGAAGTCTTGAACTACTTCTGAGAAGACCCCTGTCCCCTGTGACTTTCATGTGCTGTTCCCACTGTCTGTATGAAGATGGCCAAAGTTTGTATCTTGTTGGTCCTCTTGCTAATGTCTGTCCCCAGATTTAAATTTATTAAACACACCAGCAAGTGAATGAGTGTAACATATTTAGATTATACCCAATCAACTCTTGGGACTAGAAAGGAAAGTGGGTGACAATTCTTGAATATTCAGCTTTCTGAATGATCTCTTAAGCCTCTTTTATGGTTTTACTTGTGATGATTCTATTTTTCTGCTTCTTTTAGTAGGATTCTTTCCCATATTTTATCTGTGTTTGACCCTATATGAAGTAGTGGCTTTTTCTTTTAATAATATTCAATAAACAACCCGTAAAAACCCGAAGCAGTGATTGACTTTAGGGAGAGCAATAATAAGCCCAAACCATGGCTTCTCAATGTCCAGACACCTTGCAGAGGTAATAAGAAAATCCCAAGACTCTTTGTGGGTAGGGATTATTTCTTCTTCACATCCTCCTGGATGAACATCCTAATAAAAAATTATTCTAGGAAGATCATTTGGGAGAATAGCTTTTCTGGTGCTTCTCAAAAGGCTAGCCTGAATTGGAAAATGGCTTCAATTTTCTCCCAACTTTCGTTTTCTGCTCTTCATTTGGAATAAGAACATGTCTTTCTTTTGTAGTAAAAAAAAATAACTGTCAGCAATGACATTGTGCAAGAAACTCCAGGCTTTTCTTTTTCCTTGTGTTCTCTGAAGAGAAAATAATTACGCTGTGGCTTGCCGTTGATTAGCTAAAATCATCCAACTATATATACAGAGAGTGTAGCACAGAAACCATAGCAACCTCTATGAAAATGATTCCCATAATGACACACTTTCAGAGTGTCCAGGCTTCCAGGTGGTAATTGCTCATCCTTTTTGCCTGTGTTGCTGGGTCATCCACAGTGGAGTTGGTTGGGATTCACTTGTGAGGACTGTTCTGATGATGAAGGGGGAGCTCATGCTGGTTCCTGAGATGTGGCAACAGAAAAGCTAGTTTTTGATGTACTGAGTTTGATATATTGATCAAGGAGGAATTATCTAGCCTCACGTTAGTGCATTAGGAATCTATATGTATCTTGTCTTAGTCTGCTTAGGCTACTGTAACAAAATACCTTAGAATGGGTGACTTAACAAACATTTATTTCTCACAGTTCTGGAGGATGGAAAGTCCAAGATCAAGGCACTGGAAGATTTGGTGTCTGGTGAGGACCTCCTTCTTGCTGTGTCCTTACATGGAAGAAGGGGTGAGGGAGCTCTTTGGGGTCTCTTTTATAAGGGCACTAATCCCATTCATGAGGGCTCCACCCTCATGACCTAATCACCTCGAAAAGTCAGCACCTCCAGATACCATCACATTGGGGATCAGGTTTCAACATAAGAATTTGGGAGTAAACAAACATTCAATGTGCGGCATATCTGCAACCATTAATTGATCTTTTAATTTCACTTAATCAACTAGAAGTTACTCTCATTTCAGACCCTGAAGAGTTGCTTCCATTTTGTGGACCACAGATAGGTCACTCATCACAGATAGTCTTCAAGAGTAGTCAAGAGCAAGAATATTGAAATTTGCCAGTGGTATTTCAACAATTTGTTTTATAAAGTTATCTATTTCACTGCCAACCATAAACTCCAAAGATGAGAGATTGCAACTCTAGAAATGAAAACTTCAGTAGTAGTGATATCACCTGGAAGCCAGGAGGCAAGGCCAGAAATAATAACCTTTCTATACTTAAATCAGGGGTTTCATTTTCACCATTTGGAATAATCTTCCTTACCACATTTTCAAATGAAATTAATCCCTATATTTATACATACAAAGCCAAAAGACTACACGGTCTTTCAACATCTTAGCTCTGGTATTTAAATTTATTAAATGCAGGCTTTTGTTTATTTAGAAGAATCAAAAGACATCTTATCCAAACTTTTACTGTGCTACTTAATCTTGCATTTTTAACATTGCTCTAAAGAAAACATTTATTCACTCTTTTTTTTAATCAAGCAAGCAGATAATATTGTATGTCTAGCATGTGCTAAATACTTTGGTAGGCAGGGTGACAGCCAAGGTAAAAATTACCTTTGTTCAAGAAGACTACAGTCTAGAAATCCTCAAGTTCCTACTGGTTAAGAAATCAATGGATATCTAAAGAGTATAGGATATTTGCAGAAGGAAGTTGGCTACCAACTGAAATGGCTCCAGACATATTCCTTGTTTTCTCTGAAGCTCTTCTTTTCTATAGGCTGCTTAAGGCTTGTGTGCTAATCTTTTATTAAAGCTACTCTCAAAACAAGGGAAAACAATAATCTCCCATTTGGTAAAGAAAAACATGCCTCAATCTAAGCTTTCTGTAGCCTGTGGTTAAATTGGACTGAGCTAAGCTTTGGGCCATGATTAAATGAGGAGACAGAGGCAAGAAGTAACAGAGAGATTGTAAAGGCATGTCATAACTTCTAGAAACCATGAATTTTGAGTCATTTCTATATAATTTTTTTTTCATCTATGACTGTTTCCGAATGTCTAAGTCTTCTTCCTCAGGAAGACTTTACTTTCTGGGTAGACAAACTGTATCTTATATTCTTTTTCTAAATCCATAGTAGATAAGGGAGCTTAATAAATATTTATTGACTTGACTCCCATAATTTAAATTATGACTGAAATGAATGGAACAATCAGAAACATATTGAGTGCAACCTATGACTTCAGAAGATTGTCACAACTCATTCTTTAGAGATTTTGTATCAGCTTCAAACTTGAAGTTGGGTTTTAGTCATCATTTAAATCCACTTTGGGGTTATGTAAGGCTATTTCTTGAAGCTAAATATAATGAACACATCAATTTGCATTTCACATTCTCCTTTTAAAGAAATAATTTAGCTTATCTCTCAGAAACAGGTTTGATTAATTTAAAATATGCCCTTGGATACTGACTTTTCAGAATGAAAGTCTGCTGTAGCTCATAAGCTGTGTACTGATCAGGGAAAATCAGAAACAAACCGTGGAGTCAGCAGAATCCCTGCCACTTTCCAAGGGCTTGACCTCTAATGTCCTATAGTTAATGTGTAATTCTTTATCATCATTAATTATTGTCATTAACATGATCAGTAAAATATGAAGGATGGTCAAGTGGAGATATAAGTTGTTATGTGAAAGGTTTTTCTGCAAAACAAATATATCATGAGGCAAGAATTCACATAGGGAGTCTTACAGCTAATCTCTTCCTTTGAGGTAAGCAGTATTTCTGGGAGATGGAGGGATAAAGTGGTTAGTTAATACTCACTGGCTGACAGATTATAACATTTGAAGTCATAATAGAGATGATTTTGCTTATATAAGTAAAAGCTGTATTATCTGTACTATTAGAGGCAAAGAGGCATGAAAAATGAAAAAAATTACTGTCAACCTTATATTGAAATGCAACTAGATAGAGAGAGGATTTTGAAAGAGATGAGTCAGAATTTTTTTAAAGTCCTTTTGCATGCATCCACTTTCATGATGATGAAAATATTTTTTTTCTGTACCTACCCTGTCAAAGAACGGATTTGGTAGTTATTCTTTCTTGGACTTCGTGGGTGTTATACAAGTCTGAATAGCAATTCCAAATTATCTAGTTCACGTACCTACCATTCATGTTTATTCGACTAGACATTTCGTCCACTGGAGGTTGCTCTGCAGATAGCAAGCATGGGAGTGTGAATCTGTCCCAGCATACTGGTTTAAAGCATAGTGAGAGTCAGCCCAATCTGGTTTTTAATCCTGGCTCTGCCACCTACTTGCATTCTGTCATTGTACAAGTTACTTAACCTCTACAAAGTCAAAAGTAAGCACTTAGTAAATGGTAGTCATTGCATGATTTTGTTAACGTGGTGGAATGTTGAAGTTTTAGAATGATCTGGAGGCGGTGAGAGATGGAGTGGTGGAGAGGGAAAAAGAAAAGAGTTTAACCTGTTGTTCTACTCTAGGTAAGAGGAATTGCAATTTAGTGTAATGGTTCTTAAATAGCAGTCCCTGGTTCCAATACATCAGAGACACTTGGAGATTATTTTTAATGTAGATTTCCTGTGCCTTCACTCTGTCTGCAGAATTACTTTCTCCACTCCCCAGCTTACAAATGGACAATACAGTACCCCAGCTTCAACCCTATGTCAGTTTTCAGTTATAGTTTTCACTATCATTTAACCACTTGGGATAAAACAAAACAAACTCCTTGCCTACATAACTCCAAGGTCAAAACAGATCTAAACCTAATTGTGGGATATTAAAAAAATGACAAGCATATTACAAATCAAGCCCATACCATGAGGCTAAAGCTGTACTCAGAGACATGCTTAGCGCTAAGTCATTTACACTATTAAATAAGAAATAATTTTTAAATGAGACATTTAAATGAAAAAGCTAGGAAAATTATACCAACAAAAATAAAAGAAAACCTGGAAAAAATGAGATAAAAGTGAAAATTATTAAACAAGAAAACAAACAAAAATTAAAGATTTTTTGTTTTTAGTTGGGGTGGAGGTGACAGACATATCTGTCCCATTAAAGAATGGGAGAACACAAATACAGTGAATGTGGAACCAAAGTAATGTAACATCAGATGGAATGGTAATTATGATTATAAGAAGATATTATATCGAAAGTTATTCTGTATAATAAATTGAAAACATCAGTGTTGAAAATTGCCTTTAAAAAATATAGAGTACCAGCATTACCTCAAGAAATACCTATCTTTAATAGACCAATGGCAGTGAAGGGAATTCAAAATATTATCCAAAAATTTATCTCCCAAAATTTTACCAGTGTATTCTTAAGAAGTTTTCAAGAATAACTATTTTGTTATACAAAATGATCAAGAGTATGGAGAGAGAGAGAGGGATCATTAAAAACTTCATTCATGACTCTCTTATAACAGTGAATTATAAATCTGAAATAGCCAGCACAAACGTATTGAAAGCACAATCATACATAACGTCATAAATGTAAAAATTTCCAAGTTAAAATTAATACATCTCCATCAGTATAATAAAATAATAGGATGTCATAATCTGTTCTTCTCAAAATGCCAGGATCATTTAATGTAAGGGAATGTATTACATTTCATAAATACATAAAATGAAAAGGCATTTGGAAACTTAACCTCTGTACTTAATTTTTGAATTGTCTCATTAAGTTTTGAAGAATATTTATATCACATATATACCTCGATGCAAACTTAATATCTTCAATAGTGACACAACACAGGCACACAATCACTAAATTCAGGAGAAAAAATGTCTGGTAGCATTACCATTATTTGACATTGTTCTATAAGTTCTAGCATTGGCTAGTAAAGAATGAGAATAGTATATAAGCTAGAATTCAGACACCAAATTTTCATTATCCGCGTTGATATGATTATCTAGAAAGCTCAAGAAATAAAATAAAGGGGGAAAATATGCGAGAAATAAGAAAGGAGAGAATCATATATTTAAAGTATAAATATATAACATTGATTAACAACTTCCCTATATGTGGGCAACAACCAGTTAGAGCACACAGTGGGCAAAAGGGCCGATTCCCTATGACGAAAAAGCAAACAATAAATCAATTTAACAATAAATAGAAGAGTCATTATAAGAAAATTTTAAATATACTGAGATAATTCAAAAAAGGTTTTGAGCAGTTGGAAATTACATCATTTTCCTGGAATATAATAAAGTATCAAATATCAATAAAATAATTTTAAGATTAAAGGAGTTCTATTAAAATCCAGTGGGTATTTGCTATTATTTTATTTAAGCTTTTTGCCTTGATACTCATAAGTGAAATTGATTTGTAGTTTTCCTTTTTGTACTATCAGGACAGATAGTAAGGGCAAATGACCAAAACAATTTAGAACAAATAAGGTAGTAGGAAAGAAACAATTATACAAATTATTAAAGCCTATTTTTAAAATATAAACAATATGCCACTGGATCAAGATAGATGTTCAAATAAATATGACAGAATAGAAAGTCCAGGAATAGACCCTGATATTTAGAATCTGGCAAAGCCCATTATTTCAAATAGGTCAGAAAATTAACTATTATTTAATAAATTGTGCTGGAACGAGTGGTCGTTTTCTTTGAGAAAGAAGTTTGACCCTTGCCTTATACTTTGTATTCCTGGAAAAATAGTAACAGAAATAAAAGCAAACTTGCTGAATGCCAGGCCCAATTCTAAACACTTCATATATAGTAACTAATTTAATCCACACAACAACCCATTAGGTAGGTGCTATAATTATCCCCATTCTACAAATAAGAAACTAGAGGCACAGAAAGGTTTAGTAACTCGCCCAAGATCCTACAGCTATTGAATGGCAGAGGAGCATTCACACTTGGATAATCTGGCTCTACGCTGACCTCTGTCTCTACTCTGAACTGTCTCTACACTGACCTCTGTTTGTCCTACTGTACTATTCTTTTAGTTTGCTGATAGAGTCTATTTAATATTATTGTATTTAAACTTTTCCCATTTATATTTACTCATAGGTGAAAATTGTTTTCAGTTTTCCTTTTTGCACTACCTTTGTATGGTTTGGGTATGGCTGCTATTCTGGCTTCATAAAAAGACATAGGAGGGCTTCCCTGGTGGCGCAGTGGTTGAGAGTCCGCCTGCCGATGCAGGGGACACGGGTTCGTGCCCCGGTCCGGGAAGATCCCACATGCCGCGGAGCGGCTGGGCCTGTGAGCCATGGCCGCTGAGCCTGTGCATCCGGAACCTGTGCTCCACAACGGGAGAGGCCACAGTAGTGAGAGGCCCGCGTACCTCAAAAAAAAAAAAAAAAAAATTCCTGACCAGGGATCGAACCTGGGCCATGGCAGTGAAAGCCTGGAATCCTAACCACTAGACCACCAGGGAACTCCCCATAGATTTTTAAGAAAGTGAGAAATGTCTTCCCAAGTGATCGTATCGTTTTGTGTTACCATTAGCAATGAATGAGAGTATCAGAGTTCCTGTTGCTCTGCATTATCTCTAGCAATTGGTGTTGTTAATGTTTTACAATTTAGTCATTATAATATGTGCATAGTGGTAGCCCATTATTGTTTTAATTTGCAATTATTGACATATTAACACTACTATATATAAAATAGATAACTAATGAGAACCTACTGTATAGCACAGGGAACTCTACTCAATGCTCTGTGGTGACCAAAATGGGAAGGAAATCTAAAAAAGAGGGGATATATATATATATGTATAAATGATTCACTTTGCTGAACAGCAGGAACTAACACAACATTGTAAAGCAACTAGACTCCAATAAAAATTAATAAAATAAAAAATAGACTTTGGAAGCTTTCCATCATTCCATTCTAGAGTCAGAAAAGCATCATTTTGTTGAATAAATGGAAGGTATCGCAGAGTCATTCCTCACATTAATATCCTAAGAGGTGTTTCCATGAACATGATTCATGTTCCAAAGTGGAAGGGCGGGTGCACTGGCATGATCACGCAGCATCCCCTTTCCTGGAGCCATGCTGTTGGAATGTGAAATTGAACAGACCATCTGACAGGAGGGCAGAGGACTGAAAATCAGAGAGGCGTGTTCACTGCGCTGTCTCCTGACACTGGGTATAGCCTATGATCGACCACGCTGCCCTGGGGCACATCTCCTGCTGAAGTCGCTTCTCTGGATTCCAGGGGAAGGGCTCCTGTCAGAGCACAGCACGATCAGACCCATATTTAGAAGGAGGTGCCGCTGACTCAACCGCTGTCCGTGACTCCCGGGTTCTGCTAATCAGAGGTCTATTGTGAGGTGCTGTGGCTAAGCCATCACTCCAGCAACTCTGGCTTATGTGCAAAATCATGCCCGTCCCAGGAAGGTTCCTTCTGAGAAATGATCCGTAGATTGTGCAAAAAAGCTTCTCCAACGGGCCAAAACATTGTCCCCAAAACTGGTTCCTTGGACACATTTCTCACTGAGTGATGGAAAGAGGCATAGAAGGGTAGAACCAGTCATATCATTTTAACCCCAGAGGACTTATTACTCATCCATCCATTTTACAGATGAGGAAACTGAGGTCCAGAAAGTTGAAATCACTTTCTTAAGTTTTCTCAGTTATTAGTGACTCAGTGAAGTTTCAAAACCAGGTTTTCTGGTTTTCAGCCTTCCCTCTTCACTACTCTCTTGGTCCACCAGTGAGTAGAGTTGAATATTCTAGATAAGGACCCTTGTATTTGGCTGTACAATGGCAGGGGGTAGCCTTCATATAGACTAATATACAGAGAATGGATACTGCTGCTTCCTACTCATGGCCCTTGACTTGCACGAGGCCAGTTGACACCCTCGGTGAAAGTGGGTAAATACCTGTTCCCTGATTTTTGCTCTTATGTGAATTCTTTTCTATTTTAAAATTTTTTAAACATCTTTATTGGAGTATAACTGCTTTACAGTGTTGTGTTAGTTTCTGCTGTATAACAAAATCAATCAGCTACATGCGTACGTCTATCCCCCTTCCCTCCCTACAGTTACTCAAGAGGGATTGAGTTGTAAGATGTTTACTGACAGAAAATTCACCCTTTTCCTTAGAACATGATACATTCTTCTTAAAATTATTATTGAAGGGTAGTTGATTTACAGTATTGTGTTAGTTTCAGGTGTACAGCTTAGTAATTCAGTTATTTTTTTTCTGATTATATTCCATGATAGGTTATTACAAGATATTGAAGATAATTCCCTGTGCTCTACAGTAAATAGAACGTAATACATTCTTACTAGTCCTATTATGGGCCCTAATTCATGCCTCCTTAGGGTGAGTTATTTTGCAAAATCCTTGCTTCTTTGGCTGGTTCATGCTATTAGGCCATCAGACAGTCAGGTATGCCTGTATCTCAGCAGTGAATATAACTCAGGCTCAAGCTGAGAGCACCCTCAGCGTGATAGTAAAGCTGATTCTCTAAAAGGATAGCACCTGCTAAAAGAGGCTTCTTATGAGTCAGTGGGGAAAAGGTAGAGCAAAGGGTTCAGGGACTCTGGGTTCTTACCTGACTCCAGCACATGTAACCTGGCTGGTTGGGAAAGTTATTTCATCTCTCCAGACCTCACTTCCTCAACTCTGGAGCAATAAAATCAGATTCGCTATTCACTGTTACCTTCCCGCAATAAGTATATGACTCACATGTCATTTTTTTCTGTGGTATCTCATTCTCCAGAGACATTCCCGTCAACCAGAGGTGAGACCACTCAGACACCTAACTTTCCTATCATTCTGAATTAACAACTTTTGCAATGGGCGTGTCAGCTGTTGTCCCTCGAATTGGTGAAGTGTCAGTGCCCAGGGTCATGTGATCGGATCAGATAAGTCACTGGCACAGCTTTGAAGGACGGTGGAAACTCACCTGAAGGTCTGTTTATGACCCCAGTTGTAGGACACGGGGGTGATGGCCCCCTGCAGTGACTGAGGAGACACAATAAAACCTCTTCACCTGTAACATCCTTCCCTCCATCCTGTAGTGATACCAGGAGAGACTGGACCTTGAAAACAGATTCAGTCAGCAAGCATGCCCTGAAGAGGGATGGGGTGAGGCAGCATGTGAAACCTTTAGGACCCATGTGTTACACTGAGTCCAGTTCCAACGCCATTACGGTCCCACCCTGGCATAAGCAGAGCCAACATTAAAGGGACTGGGGCTCCTGAAACAAGAAAGCTCCAAACCCCAGCCTCACCCCCATTTCACAGTTCCCCCCCCAGAACTGGGAAGGCTTTCAGATGCCAAGGATTGGACAGGCAGAGCTGACCCAATTGTCTCCTCTCATAGAAGAAGCTCCCCTGCCATCTGCACATATTAATTTACAAATTTCAGGTTCACTTGGCAATCTGAATAGCTGGGTGCCTCCTCCCCGCACACGCCAGGCAACAGCTGAAGACACTTAAGGCTCAGTTCTGTGCCAGAGTCTGAGCAGCGCAGGCGGGGTGACTTCTGTTTCTGTGTTTTCTTCCCACTCGGCTGCTCTGAGCTCATCAGGAACCAGAACCTTCCAGAGGCTATTGTACCGATAATGCCAGCTCATCCTTATTTTTCAGTTTCAATTTTCATTGACTTAATACCAAGAGTGCTTTCTTCTTCTTCCTCTTCCCCATCAGGCCTTGAATGGCCACTTCCAACAAATTAGGTGAAGGATGAAAGCTAAGAAAAATATGGGCAAACGCAGTTATATGAAAGGGGAGAAGAAAATCCATGGACTCAGATATCAGTGCTTTGTGGCTACACATAATTTTCTTGTCTCACCAGCCATCCACAGAGAAGAGAGGGCAATGTGAAAGCTTTAAAATTTCACTGAAAGGTTATTCTACAATGTGTCAAACCTGGGAGAGCAAAAGGAATGTGTGTACTCAAAAGCCGTTTCCCTTTGACTGCGATTTCCCCCACTATTACTCATATTGCTAAAGATGAGTTTATATGACAGCTTTTTCCTGCTAAAACCACATACTGAAATTGGAAAACCCTGGTAAGATCCAATTAGAGTTTTTGACATTGTCGTATTCTCTGAAGATAAGCCCTCACGTGGGTGACGGGAAAAGGACAAAATAAACAAAGCAAACCCTTCAACTCAGACTTTGTTTTTGTGTTCCTGAGATTGTGCTGCTTTGAACCAGGGGCTTCTGTGGAATAAATTCTCGAGATGAATGTGAGTCAGAAGCAGGCGGTGAGGCAAGAGCTATTAATTCAAAGGGATGGGAAATTAGGATTGGCGCTTGCATTTAGTTATCTCCACGACATTTTTCACTAGTGTTAAAATCAGGCTAAGTAATGAACCTTTTGATGGGAATTTTGCCCATTAAATAATGTTGAATTAAGAGCTGTCAAGGATAAGCACAGGCAATATTCAGTCATTAGTTCTCTACTCCCCCTTTTAAGACTTAAAAGATTTCTTTTTTAAAAAAATTAATTTATCTATTTATTTTTGGCTACGTTGGGTCTTCATTGCTGCACGTGGGCTTTCTTTAACTGTGGTGCGCGGGCTTCTCATTGTGGTGGCTTCTCTTGTTGCGGAGCATGGGCTCTAGGCACGCGGGCTTCAGTAGTTGTGGTGCGTGAGCTCAGTAGTTGTGGCTCGTGGGCTCTAGAGCGTAGGTTCAGTAGCTGTGGTGCACAGACTTAGTTGCTTGGCGGCATGTGGGATCTTCCTCACGAGGGCTCGAACCCGTGTCCTCTGCATTGACAGGTGGATTCTTAACCACTGCACCACAAGGGAAGTCCCTAAAAAACTCCTGTTTGAGGAAAGTTTCTCTCTCCTTCAAAGAGTAAGATCCAAAATATAAAACAGACTATAATCAAGCCACTGGGATTTCATGGAATATCTTCAAAAACTGGGGAATGAATATTTTCCTTTTTCTGGGGTAGTTGGATTTAGTTTTCTGTATCTCCCCATTGGCAGTAGAATACCAGAAAAAGGGTTAAAGTGACTGTGGGCCAGGATCTGTCCTCCATTAGGTAGTAGCAAGTGCTAGGCTGCAAGTCTCAAGTCTGGAGCCCTGAAATATTACAAGGCTGCCTGCAGATCCTGTCCAGGGAATCGAGTAGGCATTTCATTCATCCATTTAAAAACTGATGTACTGAATAGCTGCTACGTATCAGGTACCTTTTCAGACAGTTGAGACCCATCAGTGGAATAAAGATCCTTGTCTTCGTGGAACATACATTCTAGGGGTGGGAGGAGACAATATACAACAAAGGATAGAAGCCCTGACCCCCATTGCGATGGTATTTGGAGATATATGGGGTCTTTAACAGGTAATTAAGGTTGAAGGAGGGTCATAAGGGTTGGCCCTAATCCAGTTGGACTGATGGCCCCTTAGGAAGAGGAACGGAGAGAGATCTTCCCACACTGGTGCACATAGGAAAGGCCATTTGGGGAACAAATGAGAAGGTGGTCCTCTACAAGCCCCGAAGAGAGCTCTCGCCAGAAACCAAAGGAGCTAGAACCTTGGACTCCTTAGTCTCCAGAACTGCAGGAAAATAACTTTCTGTTGTTTAATCTACTCTACCTCTGGTGTTTTGCTATGGCAGCCCTAACAGACTAATGCAGTGACAGAGCTTGCGTACGCTGTGCACAGGTCAGGCCTAAATACACAGTTAGCCCCTCGCGGGCCCCTCCCCTCAGCAGCAGGCCCACGGCCCAGGCTTCAGCAGTGAGGCAGCCCCTCATCTTGGCAAGCATTTCAATTAATTAGCCACGTTAAGATAAAAGCAAAACACCCGTGTGTAAGGACAAAGTGAAAAGCAAAATAGTTGATACAGAGCATGGGAGCCAATCATTGGAATTTCCATGTGGCTCTTTGCCTCCCTGTCTATTAGGACAGGTAAGTGGGATGGGAGAACTGCCTGTTCTCCCCGACACTGCATCATAGTAAAAGCACTTTTGGTTATTTTAAGGTGGGTTTTTGGCATTTTAAAAATCATCATCATCATAGCTACGTGTTCGTTATCTTACGTCATTCTCATACCAGTTCTAAAACCGAGATGCTATTTCCACCCCTTTTTACATAGGGGGAAACCAAATTTTAGAAAATCTGAGAAACTTTCCCATTGGTGCCGCTAGCGCATAGCAGTATCTGACTTCGAGCCCTGCACTCAGCTTCCCTCTCCTGTCCCACTTCATTCCACTACAGATAACAGCTGGGTTCCACGCCCAATACAGTTCCTGTAAACTCTTAATAAATAGAATATATGCCTTGGTCGGTTTTGCTTAGTATTTTCTTAAGATAAAATAGTCTTGGAATTTACATGTCTGTTATTCACTGTGAAAACGGACATAGTCCCTATTTTCCTCTTACCGCTAAATGACATAGGTGGCATCAGTGACTGCCCTGTGACATCCAAGATGAAATGAAATGTTTTGCGACCAACACTAGGTAAATTTCATCTTGTCCCTTCTGCCTTTTCATTTTGCGTTGATATGATCATTGCCCTCAGAATACAGCAGCCAAAATCTTGCAGCATTCGGGTGGGGAAAAGTCCATTCTGGAGAAGTCGGATTACCCAGATGGAGCAGAGAAATCTGTTACCGGCCTCCAAATATCAACAGCGCATAATTAGCAGCTGCTAAAATAATAGAAGTCAATTGAACAAAAATATGGTACGTTCAGCATCGATTTATTAAATACCTTATGTTTCCAAACACTGCTTTCCACAGTGGCTAAAAAGCCTTTGCAGGGCATTACAGCATGTATCCCTGGGCACCAAACACAGAGAACAGACAGAGAGGTTTTCCGGATTTTCTTAGGTTTTTTTTTTTTAAACAAACTTCTAAAATGAGCTATTACTACGTCCCACAGACAGGCACAGACATGACTGTTTTACATCTGCCTGATGAAAAAATACATTTGTCAAAAGCAACTTTAAGAGGGCTGCCGTTCTCAAAGGCATCAGCGGCCTGTCTCCCTGGGAGACAGCAAAACCCCACATTTATCTAAATTATCCCAGTAATATGACAGAGTGATTGCTCACTAATGGTCAGTAACAGTTTTCTTTGTCATTTTCCTAGTCATTACCTCCTCAGAATGAACTCCAGAATAAACTGCTTGCCATTGTGACCTGAATGCTAATTTCCTCCTTACATTCGTGGCTGGTTCCCTGAAACACCTCTACTTGGCTTTGACATTTCTGACATTTTCCATTTTGTGAAAAAAGAATACCTGCCTCAAGCTTGATGAACGCAGAGGTACTTTCCATGCAAACAAAAAAATGCTGTTTGCATGTTCCCAGGTTGTGAATTCCGTCTTTCATCTGATAAAGCCTGCAGGGCCTGCGTGTTCAGAGGGGGCTGCCAGAGGTATTTGCAGGGGTGCGCTTCACTCCTGTGGCTTTATCAAACTATACCTCAGATTTCCATATTTCAAGCCATCATCCTTTGAAGATATCGATGATACAGTAAAACCAAATGCCCTTGAGAGAAGATTCCGTGGGTATTTGGCTGCAGCCTCGCCAGTACCCAAAGCCCTGGTCCTTTTTGGGGTGCGGGGTGACCACCTCTTTGTTGTATGTGTTTTTCTATCCATTAAAAGTTAGATCAGAATTCAAAAAGGCCAAGCCAAAGGGAGAATGGTAAGAAAGCAGAACTTTTTTTCTTCCAATAAATGGAACTGAGGACTTTTTAAATGAAGATTTTTAAATGTCAAACAACTGGCCGTACTAGGGAAAGTTGGTCTCTGTAGTTCAAATGGCCCCTACACTGGGTGATTCAGTAATAGGAGCCAAAACAATTAGCCAGGACTCAGAACAGGAGCTGCAGTAGCCTCTACAGGCGGGACAGGCGGTGTCTGCTGTGCCCCCGTCCTGGGCAGAACTGCCCGCTCATGGAAGATGAAATGAAGTGAAGGAAGACGCTGCAGAAATAAATAACTGGGAATATTACCACCGGAGCATTTATGTGCAAAGGAAATGGTGAGCAATTCAACAGACTCCTTTGCAACTCAGCCCCACGCTTCTCTGGTTGTTTTCACCACTTGTTTATTCACTTCCAAAGCAACAAAATGACCAATATTTTCTGGGACAGTCTTGATTTGAAAAGATTTGTCTCATAATACTTGGTTATACTGGGACATGCTTGTCAGAAAAAAGCATCCCACTTTGGGCTGGGGAAATTATGGTTACTAAACTTGCACTAGACTAGTCTGTGTTCAAACACAGGCTCACTCCCTGTCACCTCGTTGTTACCTCTCCCTGACCCACCTGGTCCATGTGACCAGACATTTAACCTCACTCCCCAGAGCATGCATGTTTCCAACCACCAGAACAATAAACTCAACTTGTGTTATAGTCTGTTAAGTCTCACAAATCAGCAAACAAGTAGTTATCCTAGAACCCATTTTCTCCTTCCCTTCCAATCTGACCCCAGCCAATTCTGCTTTACTCTCTGGAATACATTCTCATCTCTGCATGGCTGGTACCACTGTACATCAGGCCTTCTCTGTCACTTGTGTAAACTATTCCAGCAAACTCTCAGCTGGTCTCTCTACTTCCAGTTTCTTCAATTCCTGACTCTTTTCAACACTGCTTTCACTTCTTTTTAAGTTAAAAAACTAAAACTTACCTTGTCATTCTCCTAATTTAAAATACATAATGTCCTCCCCGCAATTTTCCAAATGACCTCCCATGGCATTTGATGTAAGCCCAGCTCAGTCTCTGCCATTCAGTCTCCAAACCCCACTCCAAAAACCTTATGCCCTCATCACACTTGTGGTGTAGATTTCACTTGTTTTGCTTCTGTTGTCGCTTTTGTCAAAATTGTCCTTCCCTCTCTCCTCCACTGTCATGCATCTTTTAAAAACAACCTTAAATCCCATCTTCTTTGCTAAATTCCATTGCATCCCTTAAGTAAGTTAACCTTACTTAACACTTTCTCCATTGGGTTTTTTTCTCTTCTCCATGCTTTCCTAGCTCAATTTGCATGCCTGTTATAGCACTTAACACACTGAATTGTAGTTGTAGGCTTATGTGTTTGTTTCCCTTTTAGTCTGTCAGCCCCTCAAGGGCAGAAACTATTTTAACTCATCTGTGTATCTCAGTACCTGGCATATCACAGACCCACAATGTATGTTAGATTGAATGAGTACAGATGGTCACATTTGATATTCTAACTTGAGTTTATATTTTTCTCTTAAAACAAGACATAAACCCTTTTTAAAAAAAAAAAAAAAAAGACACTACTTTTCTCATATGATAGTATTTCAACTTCGAAGGTTTGTTCTATCTTAATGATAATAACCCATCTTTTCTTAGTGGTCAGATGTCAGGTAGTTCAATCACTCAGCAAGAATCCCAAGTAAGAGTGTCTCTGAATAGCAGAATCAAGAATAAGGAAAGGGGGCTTCCCTGGTGGCGCAGTGGTTGAGAGTCCGCCTGCCGATGCAGGGGGCACGGGTTCGTGCCCCGGTCCGGGAGGATCCCACATGCCGCAGAGCGGCTGGGCCCGTGAGCCATGGCCGCTGAGCCTGCGCGTCCGGAGCCTGTGCTCCGCCACGGGAGAGGCCACAGCAGTGAGAGGCCCACGTACCGCAAAAAAAAAAAAAAAAAAAAGAAAAAGAAACTGAGTAGACAGGAAGATAAAAAAAGAGGTAAGAGAGAGAAAGATAGTCCTATTTTCAGGCCTTCTGTGGGGAAATTTATAAAAGTGATTCCTCTCATTAGTAAGAGATCACACTAGATTACATCCAATGTCCTTCCCAACTCCCGATTCCATGATTCCATGTCTGGATGCTTATTTGACTCAGAAGGGAATGAGTGATTGGCAGAAATAATGACTCAGCTCCAAATGGAACCTTAACAGCTATTTTTTGTTGTCATAGCTATTCAACCTCCAGCTTCTTCAAAAAATCCGGTGGCAGCACCCAGACAATAAGTCTCCTTGGGTGTCCTTCCGTCAGACAGCAGCAGTGTTCCGTGGTACGCCACGGGCACAAGTGTGATCGTTTTCCTCAGCAGTCTCTGCAGAGTATGCTGGCCAGCTGCTCTACACACTCACACAAACTCATTTCAACACAAGTGACACAATCTGAGTCCTGCAAACAGCCTGCAGTCACATCGCCTCTGTGCTGCCTGCCTGTGCTTCCAGATCGCACCACACTGTTGTCTGCATCTGTTAGTAGGCAAGCAGCTTGGTTTAAATACCTGTTTACTGTGCAGAGATACATTCTCTAGGATTTGAACTGAGGCTGATTTCACCAGCTTGGAGAATGAGAGTGCAGTACAAATGATGGATCACTCCTGGAAAATAAACCATGGCTTGGAGGTTAGTAACCTAATCAGTTTGGTATGAGCCAGGAATCTTCCTCGTGAAATAATCCTACAATCCCAGGGGCATCCAGCCTCCATAGGAAATGACAACAGTGCATTTCCATATGGAGGCACTGGGCATATTGTGGCGATATATCCATACAGCATGCGCTATAACCACAATCTACCCACAAACTGCTTGTTCCTAGCCCATCGGCTTCTATGAAACATTGACATTCTTTTCCTCTTTGTTTAAAGATTCGGAGGTCAGAAAACAATAGCTGGTAAAATAAAGCCCGTCAATCTAGACATTCAGAGACTATTTACTGCTATTCAGAGCAGAAGAACAGGCAGTTTGTAAGAAGATTGCAACTCCAATATCATAGAATGGCCTGTAGTTGACATGGGATGTAGAAGTCAACAACACATTGGCACCCCCAGATCTATCAGAGCCAACAGGCCTGCCTGCCATTCTCCGATGAACCAAATCTTTGTCGTTCTAAAATAGGCCTGAGTCACCACTTTAATCAGCCGTCAGCCACAGTAGATTGTCTCCCCAGGGTCATTTTTCTCTAAGGGTATATGTTCTTATGGGCAAGGCAGGACTCCCTCCTCAGTTGAGGGCCCAGTGGAGTGCCGCGTGCATGTAATAGACACGTACTGTATACGAATACTGTTAGATAACAAGAGTTGGATGCTTTTATCACACAGCCGTGACTGTTTTGATGACATAGAACAGCAGTACTCTTCTTATGGATATTTCATTTGGATTATATTCAACTAGAACAAGGTTGAGTTTTTCCTGAACAAGGTCCTTGCTGGAGAAGGTCAGGGCCATGTTCCAGGCAGACAGAGATTCTCTCTGATTTCCAGGGCAGTTTTTTTTTTTTTTTAATCATATAAGTTTGTGCCTGCAAGTGGTGTTTTAGCCTTTCCTTCTCCACGTCAACCAAGATCAGCAGCTGCCAGGCTACTTGCTGCACAGAGTCTCTTTCCTCCCCTGCATCGTAGATAGATTTCTTCATAAAAGGTAGTTATAGCAGACACGTATACAGCACGTACTTTGTGCTAGGCTTTGTTCTATGTGCTTCCCAAGCATTAATTCATTTAATATTCATGAAGTAATGAATATTATGGCGTATACTACATTAATCCCCATTTTAGTGAAATAAGAGACACTCAGATTTAGTGATTTACCCCCAAAATCACACAGCTGGTAAGTGGCAGAGCCAGGATTCAAACCCAGACAAGCAAGCTCTAGAGCCTTAGTTCCTTCATTACTGTATGATATTGTCTCTCACCGATTTTCTGGTGACAGATTATCTCCTTGATCAAACTCTAGCCTGGCTTCTCTGAGCACTCTCTTCAACTATCCCTCATCCTTGGCCTATAAAAGCTTGAACCAACATTAACTACTAGCAGTGCAAAACTGCACCCCTAGGATGACCTAGCCCTCCTTAAAAGTACCTGCCTGAGATAACTCAAGGCTGCCCAACCAACTGACTGTTTGTTCTAGCAACTCTTGAAGACAAGGCCCCGTCTCCCTGTCTCTGTGGAAGAGTAGGAACCTAACTTTTTTTTTTTTTTTTTGCGGTACGCGGGCCTCTCACTGTCGTGGCCCCTCCCGTTACAGAGCACAGGCTCCGGACACGCAGGCTCAGCAGCCATGGCTCACGGGCCCAGCCGCTCCGCGGCATGTGGGATCTGCCTGGACCGGGGCACGAACCTGCGTCCCCTGCATCGGCAGGCGGACTCCCAACCACTGCGCCACCAGGGAAGCCCTGAAGTCATCTTTTAATGTCAAATGGAAGAAACCAAAGAAAATAATTACATTCTTAAAATGCCTTTTTTCAACCTAAGTATGCTTATTTGTCATTAGACATGATCTAAACTATAGAAGAAAGACAGTTGGAATTTAAGGAAATCAGGTCTGGACCCCAGGCTGACCCTTCATGAACTAAACATGTAGATGCAGGCAAGTCAGTTAAACATACTTCTTCACTTTTCTCATCTCAGTTTGGGAGAAATAATATCTATTGTGCACACCTCACAGAGGGTCCTTGTTACAGGGTAAAAATGTAGATATTCTATATATGCAACGATATGAGATTTGTTATTACTTCTCAAAAGATTTCCGAGCAAAGCAGTTTGGGATTTGAGGGAAATGCCGACTATGCCCTGTTCCATCCGACTCCCATTTAAAACACAGTTGGAGACTACTGTCTGGTGATTTTTTTCAGTTACCTCTTTTTAAAGCTTGTCATATCCAACATAGTGAAATCATAAATATATACACTAGTTGATTTCTTTTAATTCCTGAAGAAGAAAAAAGTGCAAGGATTACTTAAATAGATATACAATTAGCCCAATTTTCCAGTTTTTCCAAAAATGTGTAGATTAATATAAACTTCCAGTAATCTCAAGTATCCATCCAGCACTTCTACACGGCTACACAGAGACCTTTTCCAAATCACAGAAGCACACAGCTCATTCTCTGAGAAAACTCCATTCTTTTCAAGGCCAGACAAAAGAAAATGAATTTCAGTTGAGGCCAAAGACATTTTAAGTGAGACCTCAGAGAAACTCTCTAAAAGTACTTATTTCTGTCTAATGCTAGAGTGCCTTAGAAACCGCATACTGAGGGACAGAGCAGTTCCATGGATTAGTCTAATTCTTGCTTTTAATGGGGCATATCAGTATGTTCTGTCTCCCTGTTCTGGTTCTGTCTGTCCGGAATAGTCCCTGCTCAGTCTCTCTGCCCCTCTGGCTCTTCACCGTCACTGCCTTGGGACCAGATGCCCCATCCTGTCAGGATCTGCCCCCTGCTTTTAAAGCAACCCAGACATCGTTCCCTTCGGCAGCCTAGTCAGACCTTTCATTCAGAGCCTTGGGTAGACCTGGGGAATTAGTCTTCTCTAAAAGCTTGCCAGGTGCTTTTAGAAAGTGTCACCAGTGTTACACAGGAGTCACAAGGAGGAAACAGGGAGAAGAGTCCTCAGAGCCCGCGCGCTGCTGGGTACAAGCTTAGACTCCCCTCCCCGGAGAGGGGTCAGGGTAGCATTTACTTTGCTGGGTTGTTTCGGTCAACTTTGCAAGTAGCCACTTCTCCTTGGCCAGAATGAGAGAACTGGTTAATGTCAGGGGAGTGGTGAGGAGGCCAAGTTCATGGTCTCCAATCTCCCAGGGATAAGGTGGTCATTAATGAGGAGGAAAAATTGGGCTGGAAAGAATGGCTTTGTAAAGCAATGGAAGTGAACCACGTGAGTCTATGTCTCCCTTATTACTGTTATTACTGGTGCTTTGAGTCTACGAGGCCTCTGTCTTGGTACAATTGAAGAGGTATTTTTCTCTTCTTAAAATGTAAAGTACATTTCTAGGATGTCACACATAGAACTTTCAGCTTTATTGGTGTTTCTCAGAGGCAGCACGGGGACTGCCTGCATCAGTGCCACCAGGTACTTCATGAAATTCAGTTTCTGGACCCCACCCCAGGTAAATGAACAAGAATCGCTGGGATGGCGTTGGAGAATCTTCATTTAAATTAGATTTTACTTGTTCATGTGTCCTCAGGGTGTTTTTCAAAGAAAACGCCCTCTCAATAAATTGCATTTGCTTTTTTTTTTTTTTTTTTTAACAAAGCTGGAGGCAAGAGAAGATGGTCTGTCTTAAAGTACTAAGAAAAGTACATGCAAATGACATAGTTCCTGGTTTGTCGAGGAATGTGAGGGCCCAGACAGCGGACCCATGGTGATACTGGAAATGAGGCTCCTTCTGCTGCCATAATCTGCCATATTAATAGCCAACAGTCTCCTGTTCCAGAGTGTTACTGTTTCACAGAGGAGCGAGAGTCTGTGTTACATGACTTAGCATCACTTTGGAGCAAATGATTTTGTTTGACTGCAGGTGTTCCCCAGGAAGGCTTCAGAAATCAGTTCAGCCAAAAGGCAGGAGGAGGTAGTGTCACTTTAAGAAGCCAGCCTGATGGAGAGGGTGTAGACCCCAGCCCAGTGAAGTAATTCAGGGCCACAAAGTTAGTCCCTCTAACCAGGCAGAGGTCACACACTCCACTGCAGAGATTCTCCCTTCACTAGGGAAAACCCCCAATGTCTCAGAGCTGGCCCTGCTCTCAAGAAGCACTGAGAAACAGCAGAAGCAACAACAGGGGTTGGAATCCACTGCCAGCCACTCCCTAGTAGAGCTCCAAGGAGGAAAGGAACCAGGCTTGTCTATAAAAAAGTGAAAAGAGGCGTTTCTCGTCCTACAAACCACACGTGAGTTCACATGGTTCGGGTTTATAGGATTTTAGAATTGAATCCACACATTGGAGAATAAAGCTCATCCGCAAGGGCTCACTTACAATGAGCCTAAGGACGGGGAAAAAGAACAGTACCTGCTCTGCCACTGGCCACCGGAGGCCACCTCCAGAGGCCGGAGTGACAGGCAGCGTGGCAACTCCACCGGCCACGAACATGGCACAGAGCCCTAGGCCAAATGTAAGCACAAGGACCACCTTTTAAATGTTCCATTTGCAAGCTCTGAGTAGGCACTTACTGAATACTCGCGGATGTGATGGATGTAGCAGTTGGCAATGAGACAGAACTCCCGTCCCAGCCAGGCAGCTAGCTGCTGTCTACTTCTCACGGCCTGTCTGTCAGGATCTGTTCTGCGATAGACAGAGCCTCACAATAGCTAGTACCGAGCCTTGATTTGAAACCAAATGGAAAAGAACCGAACATGTGGGAAATATCCAGGTGTTTCTGGAGTTACACTGATATCGCCCTTGTCATCATCAGAGAGAAGGAAACTTGAGGTTAAACAGTAAGTTGCTCACAAGAAGGTCAGAGGCTGGAACTGAAAGCAGAAGGAGCAGCTTGTTAAAATTAATCCAATCCGAGTAACTTAAATAGACTTAAAAAAGCACACAAAGGGGGCTTCCCTGGTGGCGCAGTGGTTGGGAGTCTGCCTGCCGATGCAGGGGACGTGGGTTCGTGCCCCGGTCCGGGAGAATCCCGCGTGCCCGCGGAGCAGCTGGGCCCGTGGGCCGTGGCCGCTGGGCCTACGCGTCCAGAGCCTGTGCTCTGCGGCGGGAGGGACCACAGCGGTGAGAGGCCCGCGTACCGCAAAAAAAAAAAAAAAAAAGCACACACAGGAGCTCTACAGAGCATGTGGGGATATACCAATGTAACTTTTATGGGTGGTTTAAATTGTTTAATTAGTATAAATCTTCCTTTAAGATGAAATGCATCAAAGGATAAACAGATGGCTGTCGACTGAGCACATTCAATAAACTGGCTTACTACTCTTTAATGTTAGCCGTGCAAGCAGAATGCCTGCTTGATTCATTAATCCAATTGTTTTTATCCATTGTGTCATGAATGAGAGTGGTTCTGAAAAGATCCCATTCATACACTGCTGCCGGCCTTTCATGGCATTGATGTTTGCTGTTAATCCATATTCTCTTACAGGCAAATGTAATTATCCTTTATTATGCAGCTATAAGTGCACAGACCCACGTAATCAGGAATGGCTTCCTTCAAAATACAGCATTAAGAATGCATACACATAAGCTCGAATCGAACATTAAAAAACAACTACTCTGTCATGAGACAAATTTTATATGAGCAGTTAACTAAAATGAAATGGCTAAACCATCATAAGCTCTGAGGTTTCTGGATCCTCTTGCATCAGGCCAGTCACCCGATCTCCAGTTCACGCCTCCTTTTCTTGTCTAAGAGTTGCCAGTGAAAGCAGCATGTCTTGGGAACATCAGAGAGAAGGACGCACACTTAGAGAGCGAAGGGAGCAGGTGACCTGCACAGAGAATGGGGATGCCCAAAATTGGAAAGGAAGAGACTTCTAATCATAATAACAATCAAGATGGGTCACGGAACTTGGAAATGATGACATGTAGCGCAACAAAGGTATATAGGCTACTGAGTAAGGGGATATTTTCTTATGAAATTAATTTTCCAGATATGCAGAATATGAATTACTCTTTAAAAGAGGGAAGAGCAGGGAAGGCTAGATGAGACCCAGACTTAGAGGGTATTTTCGTCTTGTAAGGAAGGACGTAGACTAGTGGATAATGATGTTCTTCCCTGGTTTTGACCATAGCCTAGTCTAAACAAGTAAATAAGGCATAAAAGTAGAACGAAATAAAACATCTTGATAAGCATAATAAATAACTAAAAAGAAAGAAAGTAGAAGATGATTTAAGAGAAATGGCGATACTGATTTCATATAAATGAGGATTATGCCTAGGAAGATTAACATAGTGTCTAGGTACGCGATCCTCTTCGGGAGTAGCAGAAAAATGTCCTGGGAGCTTTTCCCCCCTGGAGCTCACAGAAAGTAATTCTCTACGTTAGGCAGGGGTACAGTGCAAGCAAGAACAGCCGATGCTTCGGCAACTTGTGTTGAATTGGTTGAGAAGTTTGCTTTTTGGGTCCTTGAAACTTTATCAAATGTCAATGCCATTTAGAGATGTAAATAAATAAATAATGAATGAATGAATGTTTATCACAGAATGATAATGCTCCATCACACCTGAAAAATTGAAGCCTGTGGCACCAGAACATTAGAGTCCTCTCTTTTGTATGATCTACTTGGTGCAGAACCAGGAGATAGGCTTAAAATTAATCAATTTGAATCAAGTAATGCAAAAAATAAGGTTCACTCATCTTCTGCTTGTTTATTCTATATAGTTCATCAGAGCGTGAATTCATGAAGCTGGCCAGAGAAGGCACCACAGAGTGTGTTTGCTTATATCAGATAAGTCAACTAGCGAAAGAAGGAGAGAGAAAAATAAACCCTGAGCACATCATCAAATAATCAAAGACCAGGCTGTCCTGCCTTCCCAGTTTCATTTACTCTAGATATCTCTAAGGCCAATGATGCTGAGCGCGTATAAACTACAGACTCAGAGAACAAGAACGACTCCACAGGCTGTCTCACCCAGTCATCATCTTTCACAGATGAAGAAACAGGTCCCCGAAAAGGTGAAGAGCCTTGTACAAGATCACACAACAATTTAACAGCAATCAACACGAGAACTCTGGGCTTCTGACTGCCAGGCCACCCTCATTCCACTGCAACACACTGTTTTTCAGTGAGAAATGTCTCGTTTGATCTGTTTCATTTATGTATCTGGTCATGGAATGCCCACACTGACCACAGCAAATGAGGCTGGGTGGCAGTTATAATAAACAGCACATTCTCTAAACATGTCGCCTTCCTGTGCGAGTCACGTTTATCCACTCTGATAAGTCACCTTCACCTTGTGCATTATAAAACATCTCTTAGAATTAATTTTTAAAAAAACTTAAAAGTCACCATTTTCCAGCATGACCTGTGCCACCAAAATCCTGCTCTCTATATTTAAAGTAATATTTTATAGAAGAGTAGTGACTTTTTCCAGCTAAAAACCACAGGCTTTTCATAGATATCAAATGTTGGTTAAATGGGATTTTTACAGCCTGGCCTGAGAGATCAGACACATCTAGATTGTAAAAGTTAAGACACAGCCAGGTAGTAAATCAACCATATCTCAAAAAAATCTGGAAATGTTTTTAAGGCAAATATAAGAATAAAATATATATAAGAATAGCTAATGTGTATTGAGCTTACACCCTTCACGAAATGGATCACAGACCTAAATGTAAAACACAAAATATACAATTCATAAAAGATATCATAGGAGAAAACCTAGATGGCCTTGGGTATGACAATGACCTTTAGATCTAACACCAAAGGTACAATCCATGAAAGAAATAATTGATAAGCTGGACTTCATTAACATTTAAAACTCCTGCTCCGCAAAAGGTAATGTCAAGAGAATAAGAAGACAAGCCACAGACTGGCTTGCAAAAAATACATCTGATAAAGTACTGTTAACCAAAATATACAAAGAACTCTTAAAACAACAACAAGAAAACAACCCAATTAAAAAATGGACTAAAAATCCTTCACAGACATCTCACCAAAGAAGACGCACAGATGGCAAATGAACATATGAAAAGATGCTCCACGTTATATGTCATCAGGGAAACGCAAGTGAAAACAACAATGAGATACCAAAATACACTTTTAGAATGGCCAAAATCCAAAACACTGGCAACGTCAAATGCTGGCGAGGGTGTGGAACAACAACTGTCACTCATCGCTGGTGGGAATGCAAAATGGTGCAGCCGCTTTGGAAGACAGTTTTGTGTTTTCTTACAAAACTAAACATTCTCTTATAGAATCCAGTCATCATGGTTCTTGGTGTTTACCCTCTGGAGTTGAAAACTTATGCCCACACAAAATCCTGAAAACGGATGTTTATAGCAACCTTATACAAAACTTGGACGCAATCAAGATGTTCTTCAGTAGGTAAATGGATGAAAAAAAAACTGTGGTCCATCCAGACAATGGAATATTATTCAGTGCTAAAAAGAAATGAGCTCTCAAGCCATGAAAGGACATAGAGGAACCTTATGTTCATTTTACTAAGTGAAAGAAGCCAATCTGAAAAGGTTACATACTGCATGATTCCAACTATATGACATTCTGGAAAGGGCAAAACTATGGAAACAATAAAAAGATCAGTGGTTGCAGGGGTGATATGGGGGTGATGGATGAATAGGTGGAGGACAGAGGATTTTTAGGACAGTGAAAATACCCTGTATGATACTATAATGATGGATACATATCATTATACATTTATCCAAAGTCAAAGGAAAGTACGACACCAAGAGTGAACCCTAATATAAACTGTGGACTTTGAGTGGTTATGATGTGTCAGTGTAGGTTCATCAGGTGTAACGAATGTACCACTCTGGTGGGGGACGTTGATAATGGGGATTACGCACGTGGGGGGCAGGTGGTATATGGGGAATCTCTGCATCTTAATTTTGCTGTGAACCTAAAACTGCTCTTAAAAATTATCTTAAAAAAAAAACAGGTTAATGATGATACTTTGCCGTGTTGTTTTGAGGATTAGATATATTAGATTTGGTCAAGTGACAAAGTACACTCAATAAGCACTCAATAAATAAATAAATTATTTTATCATTACTTTTATTTATGCAACTGTTTTTATTCCAACTGATAGATTTTAAGTTCCTTGATGAAAGGCACTATGTTTTACTTCCAGCATGTGCTGGAAGTTGACACGTGATAAATGATAAAAATTTGCTGGAATAATTCATTCTTAATCAAACTAAATTGCCCCTAAATGTCTATTTGCAGAAAAAAAAAACCCTGGTTGCTTCAATTCAGATGCAGAATATACACTGCTTAGCTGTGCCCAGATCAAAGATATGTCTGTTTTAAAACTAAAGCACTGACAAATAAGAACCGTATCTAATTCTCCGATTAAGTCAAGGTACCCTCCACTTCTACTACATCCTAATTAGTGAGACTGTTGATGCTTCCTCTCAGTGATCCTGGTAATAATGATCTGTTCTTTCACAGGAGAAATTTCCAAAGAAGAGGCTGTGTTGGGTAATGTGGCATATAATTCTCTTAGGGATTCCTTTTTTCTCCATGTCCCTTATTTCCTTCTTCTAGATATTTTGTCTAAGCCATTTCTAAATACTGCTGGAAATTGATTTACAGAGTCATACAGTTTAAGAGCTGCATGGGATCTTAGCAATTATGCTTCATTTTGCAAGTCACTGAGATCAAAAAAGTTGAAGGACTAAAGGTCACACAGTGAGGAACAAGTTTTGCAATGGAATCGAAACTACTTTTTTTTGTCGTTAAATACAAGACAACAGGCCCCAAAGGAAGTCACTGGTGCTAAGCCCCAAGTCACCAAACTGAGACTTACTACCTTAGCTTCAGCCTTTCCCAGGAATGGAATCTTAAACCTGGAAGGACCCGGTGAGCAGTAAGGAGTTCATATGTCTGATAGGTCCCTGCTGTTCCCTAAAAGAAGGTGACCTTGACACAAACCGCTCTTTGCTGGTGTAACTTCCTTGCCCTCTTTGATCCTCCACACCTTCTGCCTATAAAAGTCTTCCATTTTGTACAGCACCTTGGGTTGCCTTTCTAGCTGCTAGCTAGGATACTGCTGGATTCGTGAATCACATCTTTGAATAAAGCCAATAAGATCTTTAAAATTTACTGAGTTGAATTTTGTTTTTTAAACACTATGTAAAAAATTCTTAGGGAAATAATAAAATATAAGTTATAAAAATAGTCCCAAGGGGCTTCCCTGGTGGCACAGTGGTTGAGAGTCCGCCTGCCGATGCAGGGGACACGGGTTCGTGCCCCGGTCCGGGAAGATCCCACATGCCGCGGAGCGGCTGGGCCCGTGAGCCATGGCCACTGAGCCTGCGCGTCCGGAGCCTGTGCTCCGCAACGGGAGAGGCCACAGCAGTGAGAGGCCCGCGTACAGCAAAAAAAAAAAAAAAAATTGTCCCATGAAGCCATTACAGAAAACAAAGCAAAACCAAAAACCTCTCTCTGCTGATTTGGAAATCATAGAAGCAGCAAAATATGAAAAAACAAATGAAAAATAAGGACAATGAATAAGATTAAATGTAATTCCACTAGCAAAATATAAACACACAAGAGGAAAAGTTTCGTGTGTTTTTTTTTTTCCTTCAGAACGCGTGTGAATGACCCAAGTGAAGCAATGGGCATCCTGTTCTCTTTTAAGTCGCCTTTTTTCCTCCCATGTTTCAGTTCTAATCCTGCATCTTTCTTGTATTTGAAAACCAAATCAGGCGCCGAACACGACACACACTTGGGTCTGCTGCCATGGATCAGGGTACCTCACACAGAGCGGCTTCCTCTTTCCCTTGTTTAACCTTTTCTTTCTTAATCCTTTCCGATCTGAGTCCACCCATTTTTTTATTTCTAAGCAATTAATTTCTTGGCTGGGGCGCCATCCACAGGTGTGGATGGCTGGCAGCGCGCTGATGGGCTCCATCTGTTGGCTCCTGATAACGGCCTCCTGGGGGCTCCCGGGTGCTGTCTCCACACTCAGAAAAGCCAGCAGCATCCCTGTCTATTTGCAGGCAGGCGACAAAAGCCCTGCAGCTCACGCAGTTATTCAACAGGAACAACTGGTTACAGACAGCACGTTTAGGGAGACAGTTGGGAGTCTCTGGAAGAGGGGGGACAATGGTCCCACATTGAGTGATGCTTCCTACCAAGTCCACGGTACTTTTTTCCCTCTTTGGGAAAAAAAAGACTGGATGGAGAAACGGGAAATTTGTGATCATTCTAGGGGGAAAAGTTGTAATTCCTGACTCTCCTTGGCTTCACACTTTAAAAAAGAAAGATGAGGGAAGGGGGAATTATAATAATTATAATTGAGTTGTGATGTAAATAAATGAATACAGAAATGGTAGGGCTGGCGTCAGAGCCTCTGGAAAGATTTGGTTGGAATGGTGGGTTTTTCTCGGAAAAAGCATTGGATGTTGTCTGAGGGGCACCAAAATGCAGGTGACACTCCACTTCTACAAGAAGGTGAGTTAGGTGTGCGTTCAGGGTGGGTGGGTGGAGATAAAATGAAAATCACTTTAACTGTAAAACAGATATTCCATAGGCTATGGAGGATCGAGCCAAAGATTTTCAAATCAGATAGATTTTTAACTTGTTCTTAAATTATTTATAATTAGCAAATATTTTAGATTGAGGCAAATGGCTGAAGTATAATATTTGGAGGGAGTACCTGAAGCCTTAAAAAGCAAAAGATTTGTGCCTTTCTTGTCTCATTATTTTGTTCCCTTAGAAACCATGTAGGGACAATTTAGCCTCATCTGAATGTACCATCCCACCCTTGCCAAAAAAAGCAATGATATTGAAGCAGTCAGTTCTTCTGCTTTGATGTATGAAGCTGATGTTTTAAAAAGAAGCAGTCTTCAATGTATTCAGTTGGATATTTCCCCTTTCCTTATATGCCTTCTCTCTCCGTCTCTCTCTCTCTCTCTCTCCCCCTCTCCCTCTTTTCTCTTTGGAACTCAGTAAATGTTAAGTCCTCTTCTAAGAGACAAGCACATCTGAGACCTTTTCGAATCCAAGCTTCTGATAACAGCCTGTCCTCATGGACACTTCAGACCCTCTATTGCACCCTCTGACATGTATCCAAACTCCTCCCTTAGTGCTTTCATCTACTTCAGAAGACAATCTATATGGAGATTTGAGAATCCCTAATGGGTAAGGAATTTAAATGCATATTGGCTAATAATCATATAAAATGACTTCTTAACCCCTTTCACAGCTGATGGTTAGAAGGTGAATATATTTCAATAAGCCTTTCTTTTCTACTCTTAGATTTAGGACTAACGCCATCTACTGGAAAGAATCTGAGGTGAAACAAACAGAACAGACAATTAAATTCGTCTAAACAGCACCAACCCTTCTGGACTTTAAGTGTAAAAACAGATTCAAGATGCAATCAGCCACATCCACACTAGGGAGTAGGATGGTGCGGGGCAGGTATTTTGGGTGATATGGCACTAAATAACTAATTTACGTTTACAATCGGTTATTTGCATGAGAGACATACATTTTCATGGTCGTGATAATTGACAAGATTCAGGTGTCTGTAAATACTGCTTTCTTTTTTTAATCTCTATGATTCAATTTGATATTTGCTTCTTGGTGTCCAATTCTGTTCTTGGCAGAAAGTATAATCTGGTCGCTTCTGAGTTGTTCTTCTATCCAATTTCTGTCAATCCATCTCTATACCTTAATTTGTTTTCTATTCTACATTCCAATCCGAGGTCTGATTTCCACAACTCTCAAATGCAGTCAAAGTGAAAGTTCTGCCTTTTTCCTACCTCTTCCTAGAGGGCGAAGAGAGGGAAGTATCAAAGTTCAGGGGAAATGGATGTATCAGTGCATAGGGTTCGTCCATAGTCACATGTCTCTCACTATAGATGGTAATTGCTTTGCCTGAGACTCTGCCCCAACCTCAGCTCTGAGAACATGGGAAACTCAGGGTTATCAAGGGGTACAACACTGCCCTCTAAGCCCCTCACCATCATCTCTGTGAGATACCAACTACCAGAGAAGGAACTGAACAGACACTAGTGTTCTAGTTTTCTCAATGTGTAGAGCACTTTCCCTTCATCTCCTGTCCCCACGAGAATTTGAGGGGGCTGAGTGGAAGAGAGAAATTTTCTTCTACCATAAAATCTCCCTCCCTTGTTTCAGGCCTTATTGTCTCATGCCCAAAGTATCTCCTTACAAAGCTAAAGAGTATGGAACAGTCTCTATAGTATCATGGGTGTTCTTGGTTTAGCTGCCAGTTGGGTTTGCGGGGTGCGCCCACATATTCCAGACAGGCAGAAAAAAGCACACTTCCCCATGTTACATCAGAAGCGTTGCTAATATACGCTGTTAAGAATGAAAAGTCTGAGGTCCCACATTAGAATAAAATATATTACTATGTATTTGAGACAGTATGTGTACTTTATAATCTAAATTCCAAAAGTAGAATAAAAACTTCCAGGACAGTGAAGAAACCAGGCAGATCTGCTTAGAGATGTAATTTAAAGGTAGATTTTTATAAAAGCATAATGGAAAGTAAACATATGAGTCGTTATGTAGCTTTGAACACTTTGCACTTTTGGTTTGCTCATATTTGGGAGAAAATCGGCCTGTTTAGGATTACTACCATACATGACATAGGGGACATTCAAAGACTCCCGCGTTAAATAAAGCAACACTGTACTGAAAGGTCAGGCCTGAGGTGGTCCCCAGGTAGACGACACTGTAAAAAGAACTTCCCTAAAGCAGGTGGAAACCTGGGAGGACTCAGGAAAGGAAATAAATGAAGGTTTTTTTTCTGGTCTTGAATCCACATCTAAGTCTAAGCTTGATGTTTGAGAACTTCTGGGGACTGTGGTTTCCCAGCTGACTCAGGTTGAGCTGATGGTGGCAATAAAGCCTGACACTAAAGAATTTCCCCTAAGAAAAGGCAGCAGCTTCTTCTCCTGAGTTTTGGATTGCAGCCACTAGCTCAGAGAGAGGCTTATATCTCTCCCTCACTCTTCCTACAGCCCCCAGAGTCAGGGAGTAGAATGGGGCGTTGATATTTGCATAATGTTCTACAGAATGAATATCTTAATGTAAATTCTTTTCCTTTCTACATTACTTGAGATCCCTTCCTAAATATGTCAATTTGTAGGAACAAAGAAAAAGATTCTCAGTAAATACCCATTGTATTAGTAAGCTGGGGCTAACAAATTACCATAGACTGGATGCCTTAAACAACAGACATTTATTTCTCACTGTTCTGGAGGCTGAGAAATCAGTGATGAAGATGCTGGCAGATTGCATTCCATTGAGAACCTGCTTTCTGGCTGGCCATCTTCCTCCTGTGTCCTTACATAGCAGAGGAAGAGAGACAGAGAGAGAGAGGGAGGGAGAGAAAGTGAGAGGGAGGGAGGGAGGAAGAGAGAGAGAAAGAGAGAGGAAGCTCTCTGGTCTCTTCTTATAAGGTCACTAATCCCATTCACAGGGGCTCCACCCTCATGACCTCATCACCTCCCAAAGATTCCACCTCCTAGCACCATGACATTGGAAGTTAGAATTTCAACATATGACTCTTAGGAGGACACAAACACCCACTGACTGACTGACTGAGCAAATGCTTGAATAAAGTTGCTGCTCAAGCCAGTCTCTGCTGTCAAATTGTTCTCCTTGTCCTTGCACCATCCTCTTTGGCTCCTGAATTATAACATTTAAGCCTGGTTTGATTAGCTAAGCTGGGAGGGATCTGTTGGTTTTTACAATCAAGCCTCCACTTATCATTTTAGCCAGAAGTTTCTCAACTATGTTCACAAAGAGGATCACTGGTGAGTGTGTATTTTATCAGATGAGTGTAATTGCTTGCCCCCTTTCTCTTATATCTTTATTAATTCAATAAGTTAATTTAATAATTTTTTTTCCTATCTTCCTACCAAGTTCAAATTGTGTCTTAAAATTAGGCCTGTTGTTGGTTGTACTTAACCAAACCCACAAGCCAAACCCAGTACTCTCTCTGCACCAATACCTCCATCACTTGAAATTGACCATGGTGAAGGTATTTACACCATGGAAACTGTCAAATGCCACTCATCAGGATTCTGTCCTCTCCTAGACCTTATTGTCAGACATTTCCCTTGGATGTGCAGAAGTACAAATTAACCAACAGGCTTCTTTTGTGATATGGCCTCAAACGATGAATCCCAAGGATGCGGGTCCAGGGAGATGTTGTTGGTTGGAAATAGGTTGGGAAAGCATGAAAGGTGACACAAGATGAAATTCAGATGCTCTAGTATCTGAATGCCCACTGGCATCTCCTCAATTTCCAACTCAAGGCTTGGAAAACTGAATGTTTATGAAGAGAAAGTGGTTGCTTTGATCAACTGCTAACAGTCTCAGAGACTAAGCAAGTTAAAAGTTACCTGGTTTATGAGAGACATCATAATGCTGGGAGTTGTAGCTGGACAAATGACAGCATGAGAGATATTAAAGTAAAATGAATACACAAATGCTCATTCACAACTTACACTAGGGACTTAGAATATACAAATTATACTATGTTAGACACGCTATATGTTAATAATGTATATAATGATATGTATTATCCAAATATTATATAATAATACACTACTATATTTATCTTGAATATACTACAATATAGACATAGAAATATCTTTAATAGAAATATCTTTAATAAAATATATCTCTACTAAAGATATTAAGGTAAAATCAATAAGCAAATGCCCATTGATGATTTATACAAGGGATAAGAAATAGAAACTGTAATGCCTTTTCTCAAGGGTGATGCTACTATATGTGGTGGAAACATATCAGGTTCTTCCTGTGACTTTGCGCTCACTGGCTGTGACCTTGGTCATATCTTTTAACATCTCTGGATTTCACTTTTCTCATCTGTTAAGTGAGATCCATGCTCTCTGAGATTATACTCTGAGGAGTAATTTTGTTTAGCTATAAAAAGAATCATAGATTCCAAGCCTAAAAGAAATCAGTATGATTGCAATTATTTACAGGTGTGTTTGTGTGTGTGTGTGTTCATTTCTCCCTAAACTTTGAACTTCTTTAAAATACAGATAATGTGTCTTTCATCCGTATAGTCCCAGTACTGGACTCGTTGGATGTTCAATGAATGTTGAATGAATAAATGAAGAAAAAATGCTTCCATAATAAATCAGGGAACAGGTATAACAGAAGTGAAGTTGTGGACCTATGGAGAAACTGGGCAATCCTCTTGCACTTTGCCATTTAGTTTTCATGGAGACCCTATTGGTATAAAAAATGTATGCTGTTTCCTCAGATTCTGGGGAAAGTTGCTGAGCAAAGGTATTTTTCTATGAGCTTTCTTTGTACCTTTCGTCAAATATTTTTAAAAGAAATTCTGAAGTGAAGTGCCTGAGTTTACTTTGTTTTTTGCAAACAATTAGCCCATTAGTTTTGACCTTGCAATACCCAGGGGTAAACATTCTGAACATCAATAGAAGATCTAAGCAAACAGCTCTGTGAGAGAGTGGGTAGAATCTGCACTGGGTGTAGAGCATTTTAGGAAGTTCCTTGGCCAACTGAACCTCTGCTATTAACTTTGCCACAACACTTACCTTTCTTCTCTTTAGTGTGGCAGGACCAAGATCTGGCTAATGGAGCATTTTATTTCAGTGTTTCGTCAAACTGATTTAATTGATTCCAATTACACAGGTCATATTCAACCCTAGCTGTAAATGTGCCTTTTCACATCAACGCCTGCTGAATTTGTCTTCCTTTGTGATGCAGCTCACACATTTGCTCCATTCTGCTGGGTGAGCAAACAGTTAAGTGTCTTGCAGTTTGCTTTGACACCCGGGGTTAGAAAGGAAACAAGTCATTTATCCTCAAAAGCCCCCATGAGACATGAAAGAGAGTGTGCTGCTTTTAAATAGATTTCTGTAGCAAAGTGCGCAGTCATTTTAAAGCTAGTGACAGTGACGTACTTTGAGAATTATTCATTTCTTTTCTGTCAGCCTCTACCTTTCGATTTCTTTTATCTTTCCTTCTAGTTCCCAACAGTGAAGGCCAAGTTGACTCAATGCTGCCCCCAAGTGTGATTTCAGAACATGGGCCCAGAAAGAAAAAAGCAAAACAAAGAGCATAAAAAAAGAAACACATTGTCAGAATTCATGGTATATCTTGAATTGTTCTTCATTGCTATTTAAAGAGAATACGTTATGCAATGAAATAAACAACAAATATCTTTGGAGAAGCTTCTCTCTGCAAAGCCCTGGGCTATGTATAGTGGATATAAAGAAATAAAAGATGATCCAAGCTTTTAAAGGCTTTTAAACAAATTAGACAAGAATGGATGAAAGGTTAAATAAAAACGACTAACAGATGTCACCAGATCTATTAGATGAACTGTTAAAATAATGGCAGAGCAATCTAACCAGTGTAGCTGATTTTTAAAAATACAATATACGATACTATTTTCCTAGGCACTATGCTAAGTCCTTTGCATTCATTATCTCATTGAATCCACACAATAACCCCGTGGAGAAGGTAATAGCGTACCTTCTAATTTTTTCCTTGAATTAAACTGAGGCTTTTAGCTGAGAGCAAGGTCACCTAGCAAAGGCGTGGGAGAGCTGGGACTCGCCTCAGGTCTCACTGGCCCTTTGCTCTTCCCTGAGATGCTTTAGGGCCTCAGATGCTAGGGAAGGGCGCCATCACCCAAGCAGAGGTGGCCCAATGGGGTTTTCCATGGATGTGGGGTTTCCGTGGCTGTTTAAGCTCCCATAAAACTCGGAAAGCTTTGAAAAAATGAAGTGAGGAATCAGGGAGGCCCCAGCTTTTAAAACGAAGCCAGCAGCACTGTTTGGTTGTTCAAAGGAACAAGAGGTGTTTTTGTTTTTGTTTTTTTAAGATTGATTGATTAATTGACTGATTTATCGCTGCATTGCATCTTCGTTGCTGCACGCGGGCTTTCTCTAGTTGCAGCCAGCGGGGGCCACTCTTCGTTGCAGTCCGCAGGCTTCCCATTGCAGTGGTTTCTCTTGTTGCAGAGCATGGGCTCCAGGTGCTCGGGCTTCAGTAGTTGTGGCTCACAGGCTCAGTAGTTGTGGTTCACGGGCTTTAGAGTGCAGGCTCAGTAGTTGTGGCACACAGGCTTAGTTGCTCCGCGGCATGTGGGATCTTCCCGGACCAGGGCTCGAACCTGTGTCCCTTGCATTGGCAGGCGAGCAAGATGTTTTTAATCAGGCAGACCTATGAGACTGGGTTTGAATCCCAGCTCAGCCACTTACTTAATTTGTGACTTGGGCAAAGTTCTTGAACCCAGCTTCCTCTCCTGAGGAGTGAGGATATAATCATCCCTATCCCTACTAAGCATCAAATGTGTATGAGATGCGTCTGGTCCCAAGACCATGAGGGCCAAAGATGTGATTTCAGAACATGGAATCTCTCTAGGGGAATATTTATAACACATTCAGGCTACTGGAGATGTCACAATTTTATAGATTATGCTACTATAGATTTATACTTTCAAACCACAGCCTAGAATGTATTAGTTTCTTTCCATATATGCATCTGATCTAATCCCTACACAACTGGGAATGTAGCTGAGGAAAACACACAAGACGACCATAAAAGATAAAAAGAAAAATCACCAAGATCTTTATAGATGAGATTTATAGCTTATATTTATGAGTATCTCTAAGCCATTCATTGCCATATGTAAAGTTAAGTCGTATCTGGGGAAACACAGATTATTACATTGTTCTGCTTTGCTCAAATATTTTCTAAGATCTTATTGCCTTAACATGGTGCTGTGGGCCCCTGGGTCCTATTCTGTATTGTGGCAAAGTGCTTCTCTTGGAAAGCATATTGTCAGTGCTATACAACTTCAGCATTTTAAAAATTGCTTTTGTTAGATGTGCGATTTCCCCGCTGACTTGAAATAGTTAATTTGCTTTGTGAAGTACCCAGTTTGGGCCTGCGCCGTGACTCAGGCTGTGCCTGCATGCGGAGATGGAAATGATCTAAGCAGTTTGGTCAACTGCTCTTGACATCACGGGGCTCTTTCTGCCTGGGTGAAACTTCCCTTTTGCTGAAAATTGCAGAAACCAATAGGCCTCAAATCATCCCAGTGAGATTTGCTTGAATTTATAGTTCCCCTTTTAAAATAATTTTTTATTTTGAAAATAACCCAATAAACAGTTTTACAAAGTCTAGCTGAGAGAGTCGGTATTTATGTCTGTTTACCAGGGGCGTTCAATTCATAGATTCATGTTTTTCATCAGTGAAGAGTCTATTTAGTTTACATGAACTTTCTAGAAGAAGGAGAAGAGGGCGGGGAGGGGGGGGCGGTGGGGAGGGAGGAAGAATTCCCTGACATTGTACTTTCATTCCAAAGGAAGGTGGAATTTTGGTCCCTACTGCATTAGAATTCCCTGTGTAATCTGTGAAATTCCCATAGATTTCTAACCCACTCACCTTATTCTTCCACAGATTTTGTATCCCTTCAGGGCTCACTTCTCTTCTTCCTCAGATTAGATTCCATGGCCCATCTTGCACGCATTACAAAATCTCTTGCTCCTTTTTCCCTTCAACCATACTTGCCTGGCCAAACCTCTATGTGGATTCAACCTGCTTCTCCGCCTATTCCACTCTTGTATCCAAGGGGCTGAGTACGGCTGAAGAAAAACACAACAACGCTGGCTGCATGGCTGTGAATTTATGAACCCAAACTTCCAGGGGCCTCAGCATTGCCCATCCATCCTGCATCCTGATTCCCTCACCTAGACTCCCAGAGGGCTATTCACGCCTTCTCTCTAACAAAACTTCCTTCTCACTCTGATTATTTGCCTGATGACGGAAATGATCAGAAAAGACCTTTCACTTCTTCCTGTCTTTAACTTTACTAATCCACCTGCATCTTTGCCCATAATCCTCTCTTCCCTCCCCTGACGATGGATGAACTGCCTGTAGCTTTGTCTGAGGTCAGCCCCTCCTCTCGTGCACTGCCTCCCATCCCCTCCCTCCTCCTCAAGGTTGATGCTCCTACAAAGAAATTAGTTTCCTTTCTTCTTACCTCCTCTTCAAGCTACTTTTCCATTTCTTTGTTTCTTTTATGGAGAAATTCCCTAAAACATTTGTCTTTGCCTGCTCTGAATACTTCCTCACTTCCCATGCTCTCTTAAATACATTCCAACACTTTTCACCCGCATCTTGCCGAGAAATCACTCTCATCCGGGTCTCAAGGACTCCGCGGTACAGAGCCAACACTGGGGTCTCGGCCCTGCCCTGCCTTGGCATCTCAGGCCCATCCGACACAACGCACAGACGTGGAGACTCCACAGATCTTCATGAATGAATGACTGGACGAGCGTTGGGAATGTGTTCTTTCTCTCTATCAATATAAAGCTCCTCTACTGAGACGTGTTCTATAAACATTCAATCCATAGTAATTATTACGATCTATAGCCTCTTTTGATGGTTTTGAAGATGGTCTTTGTCTATGGACCCCGTACATCTAACTCTCGTTTAGAGAGCTTGATCTTACCAACTCAAGATTTGGGTTTAAGAGTATTCTAATCAGGGACTTCCCTAGAGGTCCAGTAGTTAAGACTCCAAGCTTCCACTGCAGGGGGCACGGGTTCCATCCCTGGTCGGGGAACTAAGATCCTGCCTGCCTGCCTTAAGGCGGGGCCCCCCCCACCCCCCGCCAAAAAAGAATATTCTAATCAGTAAGTGTTATTTACTAACATAATTAGTGTCAAAAGTTCAGAAATAGCAGAAGTAAAACTAATGAATCACTAAAGTAGTAGGAAGAGGTCATTGTGCAGACACCAAAAACCCAGTCTGCAAACCAGGACTACTCAGACAAAACATGGAATTTGTTATAAAGTAGCTTATACAGCAGGAAGGCAGTAGCTGTTCATTCTTCACAGTGATTGGTCATAACATTAGAGTTTTCTTCAAAGATAGGGAATTGATTAGTGGTTATCTCCTATCAATTTGGGGAAGTAGTTTGTTTTGCTTATGATTTCCAGAGGCAGAAGCAAGAAATGACCCAGGTCAAATTAGTCTTGCAAAATAAGTGACATCAAGCTTTGCTTGTATGACAAAGCTGGTTTTGTCTGCTCAGGGAATTTTCAAGGCTGGTCTCTGTTTTTTTATTTTAGCATTAGTAGTTGAATTTCATGCAATTGCTCATCTTGCTATGGGAAACACCTAGAGTTTAGCTCACTCCAGAAAACCTGACTATTCTGTTATACATGTTTATTTTTTCACTTTAAGAAATGTTAATTTTAATAAACTGTTTTGTGGATTGCTACCTTCATTGCTATTAACTGTGATTTTATTTAACTAACTAAAAAAGAATAATTTTAAACAGGGAAATTGAAATATCAAGATCTCTAATGTCCCTAGAGTGACAACTGAAATAAAAATTCAGTAAGAATAAACCATTTGTGAACTGCTCCCAATTACAGAAACATCCAATTCTGAGAGGTGAGAAGCAACCTCCCCCTTCATTTGCTAATATTTCCCTTAGTATTTCCCTCTGAAACCTGAGAACAGCATCTCATTGCCCCGGCCTACCCTTTTGTCCTTCTCCAGATTCAGGTTCAAGAAAGACAGAGATGGGTTCTTGTGACTTGAGTCATTCTGTCATTTCTAATCACAGAATACCAGCTCAGAAAGTGGCTGGAATGCAGAGGAGCTGACCTGCTTTGACTCTGAGTCACTAAGAGAAAAATCCACATAAAAACAGGAGAAACAATTATTTGTGAAGGTGTTCCCTGTGGAGAGATACGTTTATGCAACCCAACCCTCACCTTGCTCATGAAATGTGTGCCTAGGGTCACATATAAATTGATTTCTTGGAATTCAAACACTTTTCCCCAAAAAAAGTGCTGTTATTTATGGTCCTAGGTGAGGGAAGATCCATTTATTTCAGCCATAACAATATTGGTTGAGTTGATGTCAAAGAACAAATGCTGAAGTGAAGAGAGAGAGAGAAGAGGGAATTTCAAACTTTCTTGAGTCCAGGGCCAACCTAAATTAAAAAATACTTAGCATTTGGCATTGGTTTTCCCCACCTCCTTTTTTGAACCCTCCTCCCTGCTGTCCTGAGCACTGCATTGTTGCTCTTACCCTTTCTTCCAAAGGGACTCAGACTCCAAAATTATTTCCTGTGCTCCCCCTTATCCAAATGATCATTCCCTGGGCACTTTTGGTCCCCATTAAGGCATCAGGAGCTGTGCAGATTGATTCAACTAATTAACTTTACAGTAATAGCTCTTTCAACATCCCAGAAATAGACCATTTTTTCTTTAAATGCATTTCTAAATGTCTGGAATATCAGAGTTTCTCAAAGCAAAGTGAGAAAGGAAGTTTTGCAGGTCAATTTCGCTTATGCTATTTCTGTCCGTTTTAGTTCTGTTCTTCCCTTTCCTTCTGAAATATGTAAACATGTAGGTCATCTTCACAACTTGGCAGCAGTACTAGGTGGTGAAGCGGGGGTGAGAGGTGGGGGTGTGAGGACCTAGCAGCATCTTCTCTGAAGGAATGAGTTGTTTCTAAGTTAGATACCGCTTCAGTCCCTTCGGCTCTGAAAGTCTCCCTGTATTGATACAACTTTCCAGCCTAAGAGGCTAAGTATTTAGGTTTCTCTTCAAATTCTTTCTACAGCTTCATTAGATAACTACTGTCGGAGGAGTGAAGTGAACACACAGAAAAACGAGCTTCCTTAGTGATTGAGATTGGTCCATATTTAATCCTGGCTCTCAACTCAGACTTTATAATTTAAACATCACTAATACTCTTGATTTGTCAACCACTTCTACAGGCTTTGAACTAAGAGCCTAGGTTAGCTTTCGAATTAAGTAGGCAGCCTTAGCCTCAGGTCTTCAATTTGGTGTGAGGGACTCGGTGGCTAAATCAAACAATGTGTCAGGAAGCAAATTGGCTTCCCTGGACCTCAGTCACTGATAGTAAACCAGACAATTTTTCTTTAACTTCTTTGGGCTAATTCCCCAGTACCCTGACATGCTAATTTCCATAAATATATTTGGGGTCTCAAGTACACAAGTCACTTTCGGTATTACTATAGAAGAATGTGTGTGACATCCCATAACACTTTTTGGAAATACGTATGTAACCAAAAGGTGATAATTTAGATGGCCTTCCTCACATCACATATTTTTGGTGACTCTGGTACCACCTGTTCACTAGGAGAACACATCATACTTATTTGTGATCTTCAGCAGAGTGGGAATGGCAATTTTATATTAAGAGGACAATTTCCCCAACTACATTTTCATCTTGAAGACCTGCCTTAAACTCTTTGTCTGTGAATGAGGTTACTCAGCTAAAAAGCAGTTGTATTTGCTTAAATATTACAGGGAGGCAAGCCATCAAATTCTGATAGACTCCTTAGAGAAACGTAAGTAGCATTTACTTACTCAGATAGTTAAATCAAATTTAGATGGAAAGAATGTACTTGTAGTTCTGAAATAGGATTTTAGCACCATAATATCTTTTTGAAAACTCCTAATGCTAATGTTCATAAAATATAAATCCAACATGATCTGAAGTAGCAAGAATGATTTGAAATTAAGTCACTTCTCATAATTCAATATCATACTCATCCATATAAATAAGAACATTTGAATTTTCATGACTTCTTTGTCAATCTGAATTTAACATCGTCATCTCAATTCTGTGTCAGAGTTAACTGAAAAACAAAAACTCTAGGCTGAATGCTATTCTATAAAATACTAAAATGTCAATTCATTGTACTTGAGGGATGGCAGGAAGAAAATTTGACATCTGTGGCTAATAAGGTGCCCTGCGTAATGGATAAACTTTGAATAATTATTCGTCATGATGATGAAGAATAATTAAATCAGCTATCACACCATTTTCAGCAGTGCAAAATTATTAAAATATAAGGAGAAGAATTTAAGTTTTTCCTAAGGAAAAATGTCAGGAAGAAAGTATCACCTGGGATTTGGCTTGGAAATTAAACACTGGCAAATAACTTGTGGAATGAGTGGAATACACAGGACACACAAACTAAACAAACCAGTGGCTTTGTATAGACATGTTTATTGAAAATGTCTCACCTTTGAAAATTTTTCTCTTGCCTTTGATGTTCTCCCGGCAGAACAATAAAATTCTTTCTGTACGTACTTAACAGAATAGTAAAGTTTTCACTCTAGAAGTTAATGGAAATCACTGTTGGGGAGAGTAGAGGGAACATTGCCTATGACCTTGTTTTTACAGGTTTGTTCTTCTTGAAAACAAGTTTCATGATCCATCACCAATTGTCCAGGTATTTTTCTAGAGTGAAACTTTTAAGATGATTCCTTCTTATCACTCTCCAACCTGCAATTTTTATATGTTACATTCATTTTCACCTCATGATAACAAATGCATCTCAGTTCCTATGAAGAGTTAGCTCCATATTGTAAATCTGCCTTTTAGAGCTCCACAAAGCCATGAAATCATCAGTTTCCCCAATTTCACATTTCAATCAAATCAATTGTGTGGAAAATCAAGCAGTCTGGCAACATTGCTAAAGGGTATGGTCCAAGTTCCATGTGTTTTTTTTTTTTTAAATAAACTTTTAATTTTAGAATAGTTTTAGGTTTATAGAAAAACTCTAAAGATAGTACAGAGTTCCCATATACCCCACACTGTTTCCCCTATTATTAACATCTTATATCGCTACAGTACATTTATCAGAATTAATGATCCAATATTGACATATTATTATTATCTAAATTCCATACTTTATTCAGATTTCTGTAGTGTCTACCTAATGTCCTTCTCTGTTTTAGGATTCCATCCAGGATACCACGTTACATTTAGTTCTCTGTTTCCTTAGACTCCTCTGGACTGTGACAGTTTTTTTTAGATTTCCCTTATTTTTGATTGATGTTAGCAGTTTTGAGGAATACTTAATGGCTGGGTGTTTGTAAACTGTCCTTCAATCTGAGTTTGTCTGATGTGATTATCGTGATTAAATGTGTCATGGGTTTTTGGGAGGAAGACTTTGGAGATAAAGTGCCATTCTATCTTGATTACTGTAGCTTTGTAGTATAGTCTGAAGTCAGGGAGCCTGATTCCTCCAGCTCCGTTTTTCGTTCTCAAGATTGCTTTGGCTATTCAGGGTCTTTTGTGTTTCCATACAAATTGTGAAATTTTTTGTTCTAGTTCTGTGAAAAATGCCAGTGGTAGTTTGATAGGGATTGCATTGAATCTGTAGATTGCTTTGGGTAGTATAGTCATTTTCACAATGTTGATTCTTCCAATCCAAGAACATGGTATATCTCTCCATCTATTTGTATCATCTTTAATTTCTTTCATCAGTGTCTTATAATTTTCTGCATACAGGTCTTTTGTCTCCTTAGGTAGGTTTATTCCTAGATATTTTATTCTTTTTGTTGCAATGGTAAATGGGAGTGTTTTCTTGGGGAGATCAGCTCGGTGCTTTGTGACCACCTAGAGGGGTGGGATAGGGAGGGAGGGAGACGCGAGGGGGAAGGGATATGGGAACATGTGTGTGTGTGTGACTGATTCACTTTGTTATGAAGCAGAAACTAGCACACCATTGTAAAGCAATTATACTCCAATAAAGATGTAAAAAAAAGAAAAGTGCCATTCTATCAACATGATTTATCCCTGATGTTCACCTTGACCATGTGCCTGAATATGTCAAGTTTCTCCACTATAAAGATGCTCTTAATATGTGTGCAGCCCACACATAAGGAGTAGAGAGTCATCCTCCACTTCCTTGAGAATTAAACTTTTTACATTAAAAAACAATTCTATTTAAGATAGCATCCAAATAAAATACCTGAAACTGTAACACTATTAGGAAAAAAATAAGAGAAAAGCTTCGTGACATTAAATTTGGCAGTGATTTCTTAAATATGACATCAAAAGCGTAGGCAACAACAGAAAAAAAGGATAAAATGCACACCATCAAAATTAAAAATTTTGTGCATCAAAGGACAGTATTAAGAGAGTGAAAAGACAACCAATGGAATGGGAGAGGATGTTTTAAAATCATATATTTGATCAGGGATTAATGTTTACTGTACATGAAGAAGTCCTACAACTCAACAACAACAAAAACCAAAAACCAAACAGCCCAATCAAAAACGGGCAAAGGACCTGAATAGACATTCCTCCAAAAAAAGATATATGAATGTCCAATACGCACATAAAGAGGTGCTCGACAACACTAATCATTAGGAAAATGCAAGTGCAAATCAAGACCACCATGACATACCACTTCACTGTTAGTAGGCTTATTATATATATAATCAGGAGAAATTGGAACCCTTGTGTATTGCTGGTGAAAGTGTAAAGGGGTGCAGCCACTGTGGAAAATAATTCAACAGTTCCTCAAAAAGCCAAATGTATAATTAACATATGATCCCACAATTTTACTCCTACTTATGTATCCAAAAGAATTGAAAGCAGGACTCAAACAGATATTGTTCACCAATGTTTATAGCAGCATCCTTTACAATAGCCCAAAGGTGGAAATGCCTCAAATATCCATCAACTGATGAATGGAGAAACAAAATGTGCTATATACATACAGTGGAATATTATTTTAAGAAATGAAATTCTGGTACATGCTACAACAGGGATGAACCTTGAAAACATTGTGCTAAGTGAAATAAGCCAGACACAAAAGGACATATATTCTATGAGTCCACCTATATGAGGTACCTAGAATGGACTAATTCATAGAGACAGAAAGTAGGATAGAGGCTACCAGGGTCTGGGAGGAGGGGAATTATTGTTTAATGGGTGTAGACTTTCTGCTTAAGACGATGACAAAATTCTAGAAATGGGTAGAATTCTAGAAATTCTAGAAATGGTTGTAACAATGTTATGAATGTAATTAACATCCCTGAACTGTATGCGCAAATATAGTTTAAACGGTAAATTTTCTACTATGTGTATTTTGCCACAATAAAAAAAAAATCTGTTGACTATATTTGTGTGGGTTTATTTTTGGAATCTCTATTCTGTTCCACTGATCTGTGTGTCTGGTTTGGTTTTTTTTTTTTTTAATTTTGTCTATTTATTTTTGGCTGTGTTGGGTCTTCGTCGCTGCGTGAGGGCTTTCTCTAGTTGTGGCAAGCGGGGACTACTCTTCGTTGTGGTGCGCGGGCTTCTCATTGCGGTGGCTTCTCTTGTTGCAGAGCACGGGCTCTAGAGCACAGGCTCAGTAGTTGTGGCTCGTGGGCTCTAGAGCACAGGCTCAGTAGTTGTGGCGCTTGGGCTTAGCTGCCCTGCGACATGTGGGATCTTCCCGGACCAGGGCTCAAACCCTTGTCCCCTGCAATGGCAGGCGGATTCTTAACCACTGAGCCACCAGGGAAGCCCCTGTGTGTCTGTTCTTTCATAAATATCACTCTATCTTGATTACTGTAGCTTTAAAGTAAGTCTTGAAATCAGGAGGGGTGTGTCCTGCACCTTCAATATTGTGCCCCAAGTTCTTTTCAGTCATTAATTTCATTTTGCTCTGATAGGATGATAGGAACAGAGCATTTTATTACCTGCAGGCCACCAGCCACCCTGCAAATGAAGTGTACAAACTCTATGATTCTGTTTGTATGAAACAGAATTGGTTTCATACAAACAAACAGGCAAAACCAATCTAGGGGAGAAAGAGATCAGAACAGTGATTGCCTCCGATGGTACGGCTGGGAATGACTGCAGGTTGTGTGGTGGAAGTGAAGAGTCTGTGACAGAATCCTTCCTTTCCCCAAATTCTATAACCTGACTGAGACAGAGGAGTCATATAGGAGATGGAAGCAGTGCCAGAAAAGTAGCAAGAAACCTAGGAGAATGTGGCTTCATAAAAGTCAAGACGAGAAGTTGCTTTGAAAGGGAGTGGCCCATAAGCTTCAGACCTGTTTTGTGAGTTCAGGACTGAACGTTCTCCACTCTCCATGAGGCTTAACAATAAGAAGGTCATTGCAAACCTTGTAAAAACAGTTTAAAGGCCCTCGAGGTTCAGGAACAAAGCAGGGTGTCTTATGCAAATGTAAACCTGTGATTTCTGAAAATCTGACAAGGAAGCCTGAAGCAATGAAAATAATTATCAGAAATAATACAGTGTGACTGTCGAGAATAGTAGTTTTGATTTCTGAACATGGCTCCTTCTGTTGAAAACAACCCAAGCTTGTCCCCTGTTCTATGAGATATTTCCACAACATACCAGAAAATGTCTCCTAAGAATAGAGGATGTCCAAGAAGCCTTATGTATAATCACAGTTAATGACAAAGTATGGCATCACGTCCTTAAAATATATTTAGTTTACCTTTCTTCTTATTCTGGAAATGGAAACATAAGGCCAGTTCCAGGACAAGGCTATGATCTCTACATTTTCTGTAACTCCCCCTGCAGAAAAGAATAGCCATTTCTCCTCACATGTGAAAGATGTTATTCTAGGACCAAAAAAAAAAAAACTCTTCAAATTTTAAGACAATTACATACCATCTGGAAGCAGGGTAGCAGGGTCCTTACTGTGGCGTACACGCTATCACCCTGTACTCTGCCCTGGTAAGCAGGCCTTTTTAACCAAGGAAAAGACCCTAGTCCTCAGTCCAAAGAGATTTTTAAGACAAAGGCTGAGGAGAAAGAACTATAAGTCATCTCATCTGCTACTTGTTAGTCTTGATTTTCTTTTAACTTTATGTCAGCCTGTGTTAATAATAGTAGTCATTAGGATTATCGTTGCTAACATTTATTGACCATCTACTATGTCTCAGGTGTGGTTCTAAGTACTTTACTCATTTTCTATTCACAAACATCAGATGAAGTAGGTAAAATGATTATCTTCCCTTTACAGATAAAGAAACTCTGACACAGAGAGGTTAGGTAACTTGCTTGTGGGCACAGAGCCAGGGGGTGATCCTGATAAAGATGTGATTGGAGCACTCGATCTAGATTTCCTTCTGCCTGAACCACGCCCAGCCCCTGACTTCCTTGTGTGTAAGTGACTCAGAGGCAGTTGTTTCAGCTGCTGGACAACATCAAGGAACCTGTGGTTCGGGTAAAAGAACAGCCTTCCAGTTCCGCAGGCGCTGTAAGACTCAGCCCGGAGGAGAAGATTGCTAGTGTGGCTAGAACAGAAACTGCATGTCAGTGCCGTTTGCCCCAGGGTGCAGGCCTCTAATTTCTTTTACTTGCTACGCTCTGGAGCCAGAACCCCACGGCACCAAGGAAATGAAGAAACAAGTATGAAGTGCTGAAAAAAAGAAAGGAAAAAAGGAAGAAAGAGAGTCAGAGGGAGAGGGAGAGAGACAGAAAGGGAGAAAGAGAGAGAAAGACAGAGACAGAAAGAAATAGGAAGGAAGGAAGGGAGGGAGGGAGGGAGGGAGGGAGGGACAAAGGAACGAAGGATGCACCTTTCAGTGAACTGCCTGACCCAGCAGAATATTCCTGCTGTAACAAATGTTCCCTTAGTTTAAAATAATACATATTTTGTCCAAGTATTTATGTACTCAGCGTTACTACTTTTGTTCTTTGCAAACCCATAAAGAGGAAAACTCAACACATATATGTTGGAAGGGAGAAAACAGGTCAAATACTCACGTGACTGCTTAGCATTGTGGAAGGAAGAACCTGCAAAGCCAGTGTTTTCTAGTAGAGAGCCACCTAGTGGCCAAGAATGGATGCACTTATATATTTATTAAAAGCAATCGCCTCAGAGTTAAGGGTAAAAACTGGCCAGACAAGAAGCAGTGAACAGAGAGGCCTTGGCAATTTCCATCACAGTTCCCTCTTGGTCAGTCTTCAGGGACATATTTTTACAACTGTAGCTGTACAATTTATCATTCAAAATGCAAAATGTTTTTTTCGAAAGGGCCAAATTTAGAAATTATTGTTAGAGGTAATTTAATGGCATTATCTTGTCTCAGATCACATGTATAATGGTAAAGGTGGTAACAAATAATTTTAAAAAATAGGTAGACTCTCGGAGATGATGAAACTGGGAAAGGAATCATCAGTCAGTAGGAGATTTCCACAAATTTCTGCAAGACGGCAAACAAATGAAGATACGGTAACTGCTCCATCCAAGGAACATTACCGTCATGCCCACAGAAAGCCTGCTGCTTTTTCTATTTGTTTCCTTTTATTCCCATTCCCCACTCCTTTCTTCTTTACCCACATGGGTGTAAGAGCTTCACCCTCAAAAAAGAACAAATAACCAAACATCCCATTTGAGGAAATCATTCAACCTTGTGGCCAAGACTGTTCCTTGCTTCTCAATATTAAGTCTCCCCCCATTTTATGGATATGTTCTTGCAAAATATGTTTTGTTGTTTTGTGTGAAAGTTTTTCGTTCTTTTGTGTTTCTTCATTTTAAAGTGAAGTAAATTTTGCATATAGAAAATGCACAGATCTTAAATCTACAGTCAGAGTTTTTACAAATCTCTTGCAAGCAGCATATGTTTGTTGTTTAAATGATGTCATCAGCTCTATCAAGGTCTAATTTATGTACAATAACCTGCCTCCATTTCAAGTGTATAGTTCAGTACAGTTCAGGGATTTGACAGATGGATACACCCATGAAAACACAACCATAATCAAGACTCAGATTCCCCTTGTCCCCAGACCAGCTTCATGCCACACGCAGTTCATCTCTCCCCTACTCCCAGCCCCAAACAACCACTGATTTCCTTTTCATCACTCCAGATTAGTTTGTGTTCAATAGAATTTTGCATAAAAGGAATCCTATAGTATGTACTCTTCTGTGATAAACTATTTCACTCAGAATAATGATTTTGATATTCATCCCTGTGATATGTGAATCGGTAGTTTGTTCTTTTTGCCGCTGAGTCGTATACTTTTACACGGACGCACCACAGATTGTTAACACATACGTATGTCTAGGTTGTTTCCAGTCAGGGCTATGATGAAAAAAAATTTGCTATGAACATTCATAGATAAGTCTTTGTGTAAAAACATTTTTGTATGGACTTGGGGTTAATCCCTAGGAATGGGATGGCCGGATCCTATGATGGGAGCATGTTTAACTTTCTAACAGACTGTCAGTGGCAGTTCCACATTACATTCCTGTCAACCAGCTATGAGGGTTACCACTGCTCATCTTTACCTACATCCCACCTACATCTTCACCTAAAATTAAGACTTTTTAATTTTAGCCCTACTAACAGGCTATCTCATCGTTGTGTGGGGCATCTCTTTGCGGTTTTCATTTTTTGCCCTAATCAACAATAATACTGAACCTCTTTTCATTTATTTATTTGTGGGTGTGTAGACAAAAAGGAAAATAAACTAAAATCATTCACGAAAGCCCCCATCTCCCATCCCTGGCATCAGGGTGACAGACATTCATGGATGGGGGTATTTTTCCTCTTAGAATAGATATTTTGATTCCTGAGGCAAATGGTCTCAGTGTCTGAATCTTAAACAACAGCGGGGCCCTGGCATTTATATTTTCTATAAAATAATAAATAGGGTAATAAAGTCATCTGAATACTCCCAACTTATCTTTGTTTTATCTCAAATATAATGAGATAATTACAGACTGAACTGTTTAAAAAAATCCTCTCTAATTCTAAAGAAGTAATCTGACAATTTTTCAGGAAAACATGAAAAATGGCAGCATGGTTGATAGCCACAAAAACTGCAAACAAGACTGAAATTTCAAAGTGTCCAATAAATGACAATTGATTTTATAAATTATGATGCCTCTATAGCATGGAAAACTGTGCAACCCGTAAGAATAATGCAGTGCAACATTTAATCACGTGGAAAGTTTTTCATAACGTATTCAGCCATTAAAGCTAAGTTTTAGAACTATATTTCAATATACTTTATTATGTATTTGTGTATATGTTCATTTGTGCATAGGCTAATGTATTTGCTTGTGTGTGCATTTGTTTTGCATTTATTCAGTCACGTTTGTTGCAGGATCAACCCTTTTGACTGAACACTCCATGGTAGTATAACTGGGTCCAGGTGCTCCAATCCCATGGTCAGACCTCAAACTCTTCATTTCCTGCCTTGGTTTCCTCTGGGCTCCTTCACTCCCAGGCGTGCTCTCCCAACATCATGGCAGCCAGTTATCAGAAGATCCAGGTTGACAAGCAACCAGCAGATCTTCCCTCTAGATCAAACAAAAGTTTGGAAGTGAACCCCCTTGATTTTGACCTTGTTTGGATCCTGTGCTCCTGATAGAATATGAGGAATGGAGGGGCCTACAGCCAGAGGGGTTGACCAGCAGTCCTAGCCCAACATATAGACAATGAGTGAGGGTGGGATGACCCCAAAGCAAAACTGAGCCGAGGGACTGAAAAACCACAGACGCCTATTATATCTGTACTTATAATTTCTTACAAGATGACCTGGATTTCTTGTGTGCAAGTAAATAAAACAAGGCCTGGCCATATTAAAATGTTCAATCTCTTTCTATTGTGATAGATTTTTCAAAACACGATTTATGTTTCATTCATCTTTTTACCCCCTGCATAGAAAACAATTACTAACACACTGTAACCACTATATTTGAATCAAAGTATCTTATTAAAAATTAAAAATCCTTAATAAAATTGGCCACAAGATGTCCCTACTGTTCCAGAAGATATATTCTATGTGCACCTCCCCCCCCACCCCCAAGACAGATTTTTCATTTCAATTGATTTACTTTGAGGATGTTAGCCAGGTGCACTGGCTAACATTTAAATTAAATAGCTACTGGCTATTTAATGAGATTTTTGTTCTAAATCTGGTTTTAAAATGCTATGCCTCTAAGAAATCAGGTACTAAATGTTCAGAGTAGTAGACATCTTTAAACCAGGGTTAAAGGAATACTCCCAAACGGCAGTCGTACACTTGTCTTTAAAAGATCCACATTAAACTGTGGTTTTTTTCTTTAATTGTGGAAGTCCTTTGCAGCCACTTTGAGTTCTTAAGTTATCAGAAAATATTACAACTGTAATATGGAATTTACAGCAATATTATTCTCTGTAAAAGCTAATGAAAAGTGAAGAATTAAAGTATTGTGTTGGCCAAAAAGTTTGTTTGGGTTTTTCCGTAAGATGGTATGGAAAAAGCCAGACGAACTTTTTGACAAACCCAGCATGTCCTATTAACGTTTTCTTGTTAAGATACAAGAGGAATACAAATGTTGCATTTGTTTTATTTATAAGTATGTGCTCTGAGGAATGCTGAGTGAGTCTAGACTGGAAGGAGGGAGACTCCACTTAGTTTTACCAACCGAGTCTATATCATGGTTACTCCTAGTCACCACTGAGAGTCAATTCTCTTCCTTACAGATGCCTTACAAACCCCTGAATCACAACAGGTGGTCTAAAAGAAGTACTTCGTTGCATCAAGAATTCCTCAATGGAGTGTTCTGAAAATAACTTCTACATCTAATGCATACATGAGTTGGAAGAGAAACACAGATATACCCGAAGGACCAGGAAAATTCTAGAGGCAAACAGATTTTCTGCACCCCTGAAGCAGGATCCAATTTATAATCAAGACTTTTTTTTTAGTTGACTTAAGAGCTTTCTTTTAATTGCTTTTGAGTTAATTATTGATTAAAAGTATCATTACAGAAATATAGGTGAATGTTGATTAAGCCTGAGTCTCTCTTTTGAAAGGGAAGAGGTGGAAGAGTTAAAGGTCTCATTATTTTTTAACCCACTGATGGGCAGGGTTATGGGTTGAATTATGTCTCCCCTAAAATTCATATATTGAAGTCCTAACCCCAGTACCCCGGAAGGTGACCTTCTTTGGAAATAGGCTGGTTATAGATGTGATGAGTGAAAATGAGGTTATACTGGAGTAGGGTGGGTCCCTGGTGTTCTTTTTTTTATATGTATATAAATTTATTTATTTATTTTTGGCTGCATTGCATCTTCGTTGCTGCGCACAGGCTTTCTCTATTTGCGGCGAGCGGGGGCTACTCTTCTCTGTGGTGCGGGGTCTTCTCACTGCGGTGGCTTCTCTTGTTGCGGAGCACGGGCTCTAGGCGTGTGGGCTTCAGTAGTTGTGGCTCACGGGCTCAGTAGTTGTGGCTCGTGGGCTCTAGAGTGCAGGCTCAGTAGTTGTGGCGCACGGGCTTAGTTGCTCTGTGGCATGTGGGATCTTCCCGGACCAGGGCTCGAACCCGTGTCCCCTGCATTGACAGGCGGATTCTTAACCACTGTGCAATAAGTCCAATAATGCAATCTTAGAATCATCATATCTTGTCTTATTACAGATGAGGAAATTAGGTAGAAAGGTTTACTGACAAAGCTATAATATGGCAGACTTTTCCGTCCCCAAAGAGGTAAAGTGGGGGAACTTGCAGATCTCTTCCATTTTGACTGATTGCCTCATGACAGAAGGTTAAAGATAGCATTTTCTAGTCATGGAGGGAAACACGTATTCTAGGTACTCTTGAGATGTGGGTGTGCTGTTAAGTGCTACAACAAGCAGAACATAGATTAAAGAAGACCTGAAAACCTTGAAACTAAACTTTTATTAGTGAATCATCCAGAGGCATCTGGAAGCTCCTTACTATCTTTTTTTTCTTTTCTTTCCTTTTTCTGGCTGCACAGCACGTGGGATCTTAGCTCCCCACCCAGGGATCGAACCCGCGCCCCCTGCAGTGGAAGCGTGAAGTCTTAACCGCTGGACGCCAGGGAAGGCCTGCCCCTTACTATCTTGTCTCCCTGTAGCTGGTGTCTCTCCCTCGAATCAAAGGCAAGTTAAACTCTCTTTCACCCAAGTTACAGCTTATCTCTTGAGCCTTCCCTTCCAAATACTTGCATTCGCCCCTCCTGCGCCTCCGTTTCTCCTCCTCTTTGCTTGACGAAGTCCTACATTTCTGTTACGGGCTGAACTGTGTGTCTCCAAAATTTCCACGTTGAAGTCCTAACCCCTAGGAGCTCAGAATGTGACAGTATTTGGAGGGAAGGTCTTTAAAGAAGTTAATTAACTGAGGTCATTAGAGTGGGCCCTGAGCCAATAAGGTTAGTGTCCCTATAACAGGAGTCGATTAGGACACAGGCAAGCTCAGAAGAAGACCACGTGAAGACACAGGGAGAAGATGGTCACCTAGGAGCCAAGGACAGAGCCCTCAGACTACAACTTGCTCTTAAACTTCTAGCCTCCCGAACTGTGAGGAAATACATTTCTGTTATTTAAACCCCCCGGTCTGTGATCCTTTGTTATGACAGCCCCAGCGAATTAATACAACTTCCTTGAAGGCTCAGCCAGCTTTTAACTACCACATTATTCCCAACTCACTTAGGACAGGGCATGTATTAAACTACTTTTACTCTTAGCTTTATACAGACTTTCTCCCCACTTCCAAGCCAAGGACCTACTAAGTGCCCTGTTGTCACTAGAGGTAAATCATGAGAAAAATACAAGATTACATGTAAACATACATGTAAGGACTTCAACATAGCTGAGTCTGTTATTGGACGCTGTCTCCAGCTTACACATTTCATGCAGAGATAATTGATGTAAGTTTAATTTTTTTTTTTTTGTCTTTTCTGAAGTCTGGAGCTGGGCTTAGAAAGTCCCAAGTTCTGAGTATTATTATGTGAATTCCTTCCAACGTGTATTAATTGTAGCACCTCTTAATCACAGGGAGTTTGATAAACCAACACCTCACCTTTGATGATAGGTGATGGACGTTATAGAAACATGCTATTTGTCTCTCACGTTATATACTTCTATGGTAGTGGGAGTTTTCTGGAAGCCATGCCTTAATGCAGAGGAATTACCTTAAGAACTTTAGCTGCTGTGGCAGAATCAGGGGTGTATGGTTTTATCCCATAAGGCCCTTCAGTATCTCTAACCGTGGAGTTGCCACCCTGACTTCCAAAAATCTGGCAATGGCCTTACTTGTTTTGGGAGGTACAATGATGTCCCCCCAAAGATCCCAATCCTGGAACCTATGAATACATTCTCTCACATGGCAAAAGGGACGTGGCCGCGGGGATTAAGTTAAGGCTATCGAGATGGAGAGATTATCCTGGATTATCTAGGTGGGCCCCATGTAATCACAAGAGTCTTTATAAGTGAAAGAGGGAGGCAGGAGGGTCATGTGACTGATGACATCAGAGTGATGAGGTCATAAGCCAAAGAGAGCAGGTGGCCCCTGGGGGCTGGGAAAGATGAGGATGAATTCTCCCTCCGGCCTCCAGAGGGCGCACAGTCCTGCCGACTCCTTGATTTTATCCCCATAAGACCCATTTCAGACTCTGACCTCCAGAATTGCAAGATCATAAATTTGTGTTGTTTTAAGCTACTAAGGTTGTGATAATTTTTTACAGCAGCAGCAGGAAACTCATACAGCTGCCCAGTAACCTGGTTACTCAGCTTGGTGTCTGAAATTGCAGGGCTCCTAAAAGCTGAGCTGGGACATCTCCCAGGATCCCAGAAGTCCTCCGCACCAGCCCAGCCCCCAAACACACGCTGTGGGCAGGACCCGGGGTGCTTCTGAAGAGCAATTTGAGTGACCTGATCTAATCAGCTGATATTTCTAGTCCCTAATTTAACCAGGCCAGATCCAACCGGCTTGTTATCTACTTGATCGGACTTTTCAGCTAAATTGACTGATTAATTTAGTAAATTAATTCATAAAGACACATTAATGTCGGTCGATGCCTAAATGAATTACTTCATTTAGAAAAATTTTTTCAGGTTTTTTTTTTTTTTTCCCCCAAAAAAACTTTAAGATAAAGTGTCAGGCACCACAGGGGACTTTGTGGTTGTCTGATTCTTTGTTGTCTGGGAGGGTGAGGGTTTGGGGAGAGCCATTCATAAATCGCAGCAGCCTCTGCTGGAGACAGGATCAATGTGGGGAAAGGTTAAAGGAAGACCAAGCCCTGGACTCATTAAAAGGCCGCAACAGAAGGCCAGTTTGGGGGAAGGAAATTCTGAGACCCGAGGTGATGAGTCCTAAGATCCTGAATTTCCTCTGCTTCAGTGAAGTTTTAAAACTCCTGTCCGGAGTCCACTCTTGGGCAGAGATGCTTTTGAACTATGTGTACACGGTAGATGTACTGTAGACATCAAGTGAGCACTCTGTGTGCCCCAATATAGGAGCAAAGTGTGAGTGCACGCGTGTGTATGTGTGTGAGTGTGTGAGTGATGAAGAGGAGAGGAAGCCTGGCTTTAACTACCAGTGGTACCTGACACCAGCAGGACAGACAGTGAGTTTTGGGATGTGTGCCTTTCAATGCCTGTGGGGCCTGGCAAGTACCTGAACCCTGAGCTAGGAGCAGACAACTATGAGCTGGTCCCTGCCTGCCCGGGGAAGCGTATCCAGTCCCCAGCCTCCAGTCTGTGACCTCTGAGCCTGTTTAGACGAGACACATGCAAATCTCATAATGCAGTGCCAGGCCCTTAGGAGGCAGTCAGTAAACGGTTGTGATGCAGGTGATGGTGGCAATCGTTGATGGCGACGGTGCTAGTGAGGTGAAGGGCTTGCCCTCCCATTAGTTTTCTCTTTTTTTTCTCCCTCTCCTTTTGTCCATCCTATCATCACTTTCTTGTTTCCTTTCAAGCAACCCAGTGCCTTTCAAAGTCTTTCAGGTTTAAAAGTCTCTGGAGCACCCATGACCTTCAGGAGAAAATCCAAAGTGAAAAGTCTTTCAACTCCCACTCGTTTTCAGTTCTCATTCACCCAAGACATATCGATTAGCTTATTCTCAAAAGTTATGGACTGTTCACAAAATCTCTACCTGATATTCACATGTCCTCCTGGCCATCTAGCTTCTGCCCTTCTCTGGACATAGGCAGTGATGCTTAGATCTTCTATATGAGGCTTTAGGACAGAATTCACAGAGTTTTCAGAGGTACAGGGATCACAACACCTTTGCAAGCCACATAGTTACAAGTGCAGTTTCATAATAGGTCTATGATGCTCTGAAATTGCTAGTTTTTTAAGTTACATTTTGGGGGAAATCAGCACTGAAGACAAACTATAGATTAAAATTTAGAAAAAATTAGTTATATAGAAATGTCAGTAATGATAATAATTTGTTTATTAAGCATTTCTATGAGCTGGGTATGTTCTAAGCCCTTTACAGATCTTAAGCCATTTTGTGGATAAGGAAACTGAGGCCCAGAGAGGTCAGGTAGCCTGCCCAAGATTATCCAGCTACAAGTGGTGACGCTTGGGATAAAATTCTAAAAGCATATACTTTTGACCCTTATAAGTGGCATGTTTTTCACTAAAGACATACTATAGTACTACACGATCCCCGGCTGGTTGAATCCATGGATGCAGAACCGTAGATACAGAGGGCCGCCTGTAAAATTATACGCTGCTTTTCGACTCCTCGGAGGGTCAGCGCCCCTAACCCCTGAGTTGTTGAAAAGTCAGCTGTATCACAACCACAGTCCCAACCATGGAAACAAGAGAGCAAATGAATGGCTGTATTTGTTATCGATTGCGGTGTAACAAAATCCCCCCAAACTTAGCTGCCAGAAACCATAAACATTCATCATCTCAGTCTCTGTGGGGCGGGACTCCGGTTGCAGAGGTTGCAGTGAAGCTGAGGCTGCTGCCACCTCAAGGCTCCACCAGGTCTAGAATACCCACTGTCATGGCTGCTGGCGGACCTCAGTTCCTTGCCATGTGGCATCTCCATACGCTGCCCGTGTGTCCTAATGACAAGGCAGTTAGTGACCCCAGCCCACAGAGAGCACCCGAGGCAGAACCCACAGTCTCTTTATCCTCACTTCAGAAGTGAGGATTCCAGTCATCAGAAGCAGATCAGTAAGTCTGGCCACACTGAAGGGAAGGGATGGCCAGGGTACCAGGAGACAGGGCTGCCAGGGATACCTGCCACAAGAGCCTCTGGAAACTGAATGCATCAGTATGAGCAGAAGAGGTAAACTTAAATCTCAATGGCCAGGGATGCTTTCCCCATATTTTCCATTACAATTTTCAGTACAGGGGAATACAGCTTGCTTTGTTTTGTTTTCCTCTTTGGGGAAGTAAGATCATTTTAAGTTCATACTTTCCTTAAAGCATGGAAAAAGAATTCCATATTTATGCCTTTTCTGAAATGTCCCCACTGTTTGGGAGACATGTGCCCTAATTTTCGTGTTGAGCTCTGTCTCCTTGGAAGATGAGGCAATAACGCGGGATGAGATCTTTGCCTCCGTAGCCTTACACATCTTTCTGGTACCCGCTATCTTTTTCTTTTCAGTAACACCTCACGTCCCTGCCATTTCATTGTGTAGCATTAAAACTAGGTCAACCTGTTCTTTCATTAAATTTCCCTCAAACATAGCACTGTCAATCTCAGAATGGTTTTTCCAGGCGTGGTCAGTCAATGAGAAAGCCTGAGGAACCTTGGGGGTTGCCATGGCAACCGCCGGAGAGATGAGGACACACAGGTTAAATGAGCTGTCTCCTGTCACCCGGTGCTGCCTGGGGCAGGGCCTCTTTCTGGAGCCTGGAGCCGGACTGGGATGCTGGATGCATACAGAGCAGCAGGGAAGGACCAGCAAAGCGGCCACAGATGGGAGCTGGTCGGAGGGAACCCTCCTCACGGGGCAGAGCCCACCCCTTCCTGGGGCTGAGAATCGGGGGCAACCTTCCGTGCCACCCGTACCTTCATCTCCCTTTCTCAGAAACCCCCAGTCTGTATGTGCTGTGAATGTAACATCTCCTGTAAACAACTTCTCCTGAGCAATGACTAAGAGGCGTGAGCTAGAAAGAGAGGCAGGGGCTGCAGGAAACAAGGGACTTGGGGCTGGGACCCCGAGCAGGTCCTATAATGAGTGCGCTTCCGCGTCCTGCAAGGTAGACGGGATTTGGTCTCCGTCTGCTACTGCTTCTGCATATGTCCTGTTTTCTTTCTCTCCCTTCTCTTTATTTTTAACTCAACCTAAATAATTTCTTTTTTTCCTCGCAAGATGTTCGTTGCCATCTGCTGACCAGACTCAGTCACTGCAAATAAAACTGCAAACCTGATACCCAGGCAAGAGGTGACTGCGTGTCACTGTGTCCTGGTGCTTCCGAATTAATTAAGCTAAGACTGAGGTCCCTGTTTAAACAGGATCGTGGTGGTTTTAGGACCAGGAAGCAACAATAGTCCAGGGTGGCTGGATAGCAGATTGGAAAAATAGGAAAGAACACAGATGCCAAATCAGTGAGTTAATGACAAAAGGACATCACCATTTTGCCTCTTCAGATATGTAAACAAAGGGCACGTATCACAAATCCCAATATTTCATTATAAAAAGTTAGTTGAGAATATCACCATTTAATGCTTTAAGGAGGAAACGATAAGTGCAGACATAATGATATAGAATAAAGGGGAAATGAATAAACCCGTGAGTCGTTAGGACAGATCTTCGCGGGGACTAGACTGGGGGAAGGTCAGTGACAGAGGACAGAGGCGGAGACGAGGCCAGGCTGCCCCCCACATGTACAGATGGAGGTCCACATGTGTCCAATATTTAAAATAATAATCCCAGCCAGACACTGCTATAGAAGACATATCTCATCTTCCTCCCTTGATGAATACAGCATGTCAGGATGACGTGAAATGTCAGGCTGGAATTCAGCCCTCAGATTCTTCAGTTTTAAGTGCCAGAATGCCGACCTGCAAAGACGCCCAGCGTCTGTGCCCCCGGCTTTGAACCTGGTGCCTTCTCTCCTCACCTCTGGCTCCCTCCTGCGGGACGAGCTGGCTTCAATGTGTGGTTATCTCAGCTTCACATCCAAGTCTGTCCAGCCTCAGGTACGCACGTAGAAACCCACTCAGCCCTCTAGAGGATGGCTGGGGCCGGGGCGGGGGGTGGGTGCAGAGACAGGCGTAGATGCTGGTGCCGGCTTGAGGCTGCAGGGTAGATGGTTCCAGGGTCCCAGGTCCCCGACTGTGTGGTCCACAAGGGGAACATGGCCCCCGGCCCCTTGGGCTCTTAGCTGGTGGCAAGGAGCTTGGCTGCGGGGAGGAAGAGCAGTCCTTCTAAAGTGTGGGGCTGGGGCTGGGGGGCCTCTTGCCCCCACTTCTGGGCACTGCTGATGTGAGAGGAGGTGAAGGGTTGGAAGGCATGGCAGGCAGCTGGGGCTGGGGATATCCACTCTGCTCCCCCTACACTCCCAGCATGGATCCCTTTGCCGACCCTCCTCAAATTACACTTTTTTTAAATTAATTTGTTTATTTATTTATTTATTTAGGGCTGCATCGGTCATTGCTGCTGCTGCGCACAGGCTCAGTAGTTGTGGCTCGCGGGCTCAGTAGTTGTGGCTCGCAGGCTCAGTAGTTGTGGCAGGCGGGCTCAGTAGTTGTGGCTCGTGGGCTCAGTAGTTGTGGCTTGCAGGCTCAATAGTTGTGGCGCACGGGCTCAGTTGCTCTGTGGCACGTGGGATCTTCACGGACCAGCGCTCGAACCCATGTCCCCTGCATTGGCAGGCGGATTCTTAACCACTGTGCCACCAGGGAAGTCCCAAATTACACTTACTGTTGAAAGTTATTCGTGCCAAAACCCTTTCACAGTCTCCTGGTATGATATCATCAGACTTCTCTGCCTAGCTGCACCCCTCTTTTTTTTTTTTGTAGTTTATTTTTTTAATTGGAGTCTAGTTGCTTTACAATGTTGTGTTAGTTTCTGCTGTACAGCAAAGTGAATCAGATATGCATATATCCCCTCTTTTTTGGATTTCCTTCCCATTTAGGTCACCACAGAGCACTGAGTAGAGTTCCCTGTGTTATACAGTAGGTTCTCATTAGTTACCTGTTTTATACATAGTATCAATAGTGTATATATGTCAATCCCCATCTCCCAATTCGTCCCACCCCTCCCTTCCCCCCTTGGTAACCATAAGTTTGTTCTCTACATCTGTGACTCTATTTCTGCTTTGCCAGTGAGTTCATCTGTACCATTTTTCCAGATGCCACATATAGGCGATATTATATGATATTTGTTTTTCTCTTTCTGCCCCACTTTCTGGAGAGTTTTTATCATAAATGGGTGTTGAATTTTGTCGAAAGCTTTTTCTGCATCTATTGAGATGATCATATGGTGTTTATTCTTCAATTTGTTAACATGGTGTATCACATTGATTTGCATATATTAAAGAATCCTTGCATCCCTGGGATAAATTCCACTTGAACATGGTGCATGATCATTTTAATGTGTTGTTGGATTCTGTTTCTGGTTCATTTTCTTAGGTTTAAAAATATTAAACCTACAAGAATTAACATAAAAGAATTTGACTGTTGGCTGCTTTTAATTCTTATTAAATCCTAAAATTACTTAAACCTTATAAAGTTAATAAATATTTTGCTTCCCCAAATTATTCCATTATCTTTGGAGGCAATTATGTTGAATTTAGACAAGATCAGGCACATGCAGGGTTGTATGGCCGTAGTATTATGTCAAATTTAGATTAGAATCTTCAAATTAATTTTTATTACAGTTCCATATAGATATACATAACTGGAGCAAGTAACATGGACTCCTGTTATTTCAGATATAGAGAAATGGTATTATGTATATCTTAAATGTGATTTTAAAATTTGCCATTAGAGTTTAAGATCTATCCTTGTCAATATATATATGTATGATGTGTGTGAAGCATCTGTATGTGTACATACGTATTTATATTTATCTATCATCTATCAATCATTCATCTATCTACCTATCTATCTCTAGAAAACATATTCACTCTTTTTACTTCAGAATCTCAGTCCAACACATAAATATATCACAATTAGTTATTTACCCCTTTGTTGATGGGTTTTTTCCAATGAACATCATTTTACATGTTTCCTTATGTACATACATAACACTTTTCTTTGGGTCTATTCTTGGAAGTGTATTTGTTAGGTCATTTTGAGGCTTAAGAAAACGGAATTTTGTGTAAAGATACATGGGGGAGGGGGCTGAAGCTGGAACAGAAAGGGGGGATGACAGGTCCCACCCACTCCACGTGTCTCCCCAGGCTCTGGGTCTCTCCTGTGGCATCCCTGCTTCTGTCTGCACAGCTGCTCCATCCCCTGCTATCTGACGCTCCCTCAGCCTCTCCGCAGCTCTCACAGGGCTGGGCTGTCATTGCCCAGCCTCCGTCTCTTGCTACCTTTAGAGCTCCTGACCTCTCGGCTCACCCCATCTCTCTGTGTTTATCAATCCAGCTCTTGAGAACCACTGTCTGGTTGGCCTTTCTGAACCAGGCTCTGTGGAAGGATGCTGACTTCCTAGGGCTGATTTGGACTGGGGAGGGACTGGGGGCAGGGTGGGGACTGTGACACTGATCTTTGCAGCAACAGGGCCATGGATGGGGGGCAGTTTCCCTGAGTGAGTGGTGAGCCCTGGCAAGCACTGGAGGCTTGGTCCATGAATTACACGTCTATTTCCCCCCACACTCCCCTAAATCCTCTCTTCCAGCAGCCCTCCCTGACCTTCCTGTCAGATTTAGATGACCTTCTCTTTCCTTTCATGACCCCAACACGAACCTCTACGGTAACATTAATGACTTTGATCTGCTACTTCTGCTAGATGTTTAGTCACCCTGATGGCAGGAACCACATCGCATTTTGCTTTGTCTGGTGCCCAGCACAGCACCTGACATGCGTCAGATAATTCATAAATGCATGAGGCTGAGTGCATTAAAAATGCCCAGGAGACTGGCAGAGTCTGAGAATGCCTCATGCATGAATTACAGCTTGAGCTGGGCCTACATTTAATCGGGTTGCGTTGGACAATTTTTCTCCCTTAATTTCAGGCAAGCAGATCCTGACCTCATGGTGAGGTGAGCACACCTTCCCCTGACCCCTTCCTTAAGCTCTTTGCTGCATCTCCGCCATCTCCAACCACCACTCTGCCCCGACACCAGTCCCACATCTACACTCCCAAACTTCGCCCCAGCTTGGGACCCATCCAAATTCTATCCAGGAGTCTAGAGCCCTTGAAGCCAAGGGGAAAACAAAATGTCAACAGAGCGTCAAAGAATTCTTGAAGGCAGATAGTAAACCGAGTCAGAAAGGAGGTGGAGGTGGTCTAAGTGTGGAACGTTTGCCACTGAGGCGGTGACAGGCGGCCCAGCAGCACGATTCAGTGCCAGGCGTGATGGGGAGACGGGAAGTAGGGCACCGATCGCTGGGGGAGGGGAGGGGATGGAGGGGGAGACGTGGCGTCTGTGGACCTCAGCAAGAATTCTGATGAGCACTGTGCGGAAGAAAGCGCCGGGGGAAGGCGATCCCCTCCTGGGGAAGTGACAGGGTTGGCGACTCTGTTATCCGTAAAGGGCAGCAGCAAGAAGGGATAGGGGGTCCTCCCCGCAATTTTACGGGGAAAAGGGCGGGCGGTCTGGAGTTGCCCTGAGGGCAGTAGAGGGCGCTACCCCACCTCCAGGGCCAGGGTGGAGGGTAAGCAGCTGCCCCCTTGAAGGGAATATAAAGGCAGCGGCCTGGGCAGCAAAACAGTCAAGGGACCTTCCAGAGAGGCGACTGAAGATACAGGGATATGGCCCAAGGCTGGCCGCGATCCCAAAGGGTGCAGGGGAAGGATAGCAAAGCTGGAATTGATGGAAGGCGGGGTCAGGTGGCAGCGAGCCAAGGCCCACGGGGAGCCCGGGTGACAGGGGTCCAGGCCTTCCTGTGCAGACGACTCCGACAGGGGAAAGGGCGCCACGAGATGCCACCGACGGCCGCAACACAGACTGCGGCCGTGAGGATGGCGGGCTGTGGGCAGGGACGGAGCTCTTCCCAGGGACGCGCAGAGTTTCGGGGGCCCCTGTTCCCTTCCACCAATGGCTGGCTGGGGAAGTCTCAAGGCCCTGGGAACACGTCGCCAGGCTGAGAGCAGTGGCCCCGAGACCCAGGAGGCGCCAGACCCGTGATGATTAACCAACCCCGGGGGCTGGCTCTGGCCTTCGCTCCAGCCTGGAGGCTCCCACACGCCTCCTGATGTCACCTGCGGACCTGAAGGCGCAGAGACCCCAGAGCCACAGGACAGGTCGGCAGGGGGCTGCTTCCCTCCCCTCCAGCTTCGCCCCTGCTCTTCTCGGGCCCCAGGGTCCCTCACCCAGCTCCCCCCTCCACTTGGTTTTATTTTGTTTCCACTGGTGTCAAGACAACATACACGTGTTTCCTAATTTCACAGAGAAGGGCCCACCACTTCTGTCTCCTCCCAGAAGATAAAGCCTCTCTTTATAACCACTTAAAAATGAAAAACAAAATTATCAGGGACAAGTTAATTTTACTATAATTAACCTATTTACCACAGTTAGGATTTAAATTTCCTATGCAGGACTTCCCCAACTGTAACTTGGGGAAGTTTCCATTTGATGAGGCCGCAAACCCTAATAGCCAAACAGCCACAGTTAGGACCCCCTTTCTCTTTTTCACCGGTCATGGGTTAGATTTTTAGCTCATGAAATCTTAAATGTTTGGCATATTTTCTACCACCTGTGGCTCGTTCATCTAATGGGTCCAGCCATGCCTCACTCAGGGGCAGGGCCACATCGCCCCCAAAAGCCAAGCTGTGCTCGCTGTATGCATTCCACACCCTCCAGCCCCTGGGAACTATCTGGAAGCTTTTGCTGATCTTCCAGAGCCACATCGTCCTGGAAATCCACCAGGGATCTAGTCCAGGCTTATGGTGGAGACACAGGAGGTCAGATTTGGAGGAAGAAGGGCTCCTGGGAGGTCAGGTTCTCCAGGTGGGCATCGGGGGTCACAAATCCCAAAGCTTTCTCCCCTGAAATACACATGGGTCCCTGAAGAACCAAGGCTCCTTGGGCTCTTGCCTCAGGAGATGAACCAGCATCAGGCAGGATGTGAGGGTATATATGTACACGCATAGCTGATTCACTTCGCTGTACGGCAGAAACTAACACAGCAGTGTAAAACGACTATACTCCGAGAAGAATTTTAAAAAAAGATGTGGCCCTGTTTTCAGTTCCTGTGGAAAGCGCTGGCCCTGCCCTCCCCAGACTCAGGCCTGAGGGGCTGGGGGGGCTGCTGGTGGGAGGGGCTGCTGTGGAGACCCAGGGACCTTCTGGGCAGCACAGACGGGCCTAGTTCTTCCCTGACCTCTTGCCATTTGTGTGACAGCCTGTTATTTCAAAAGACGCTTTTTGACGTTGTCCATACTCTCCCTGTTGGTCATCCTCGCTGCTTTGAGAGAGGCGTTGGAGTAGCTTTTTTTTTTAACTTTCTCTCTCTGTCTCTCTTTTTTGTACTTTTAAGCATTGCTGAGATTCTTTAAAAGGAGCATGTCCCGTTTTTTTTCAAAACAATAAGGGAGTTTCTGAGAAGAAGGAAAAAGAAAGAGGATTGAGGCAAAAGAAGAGGAGACATATATCGAAGATGTTAGGACCCATTTCTGTTCAGATTTCACGGCCCATTGGGCACTGAGGGGCCAAACAAATCCGGCCTCAGTTAGAAGGGCCGCCTAGAGGCTGTCTCTCTGTCCATTCATGTTGCTTGTCTGTAGCTGCCGTACAATGAACTCAGAATCTGCCCCCCTCAAGGGGAAGCCTGGCATGGAGTGGAGGGGTTTCAATGTTATTTTTTGGCTTAAAAAATCCGCTGTGATTTTTTTTTAATTGCGTTGGTCTCATGAATCCGCCCTCAGTAACCTTTGATGTGCATTTTCTGGACTCTTGGTTTCCCCTTACATTGCATGTTCCTTCCTTGACTTACTTCTATTAAGGAGATCAGAATGTTTTGTGGCTTTTGCGTAGCTTTTCTGAGCAGCGAGAACTTGCCATCAGCTTCTCGGCATTCATTCCCACTCTCCTCCCAGCAGCCTTAGTGACCCTTTTTAACAAGCACATCTGTCACATCTCTCTCCTGCTCAAATTCTCCTGTGGCTTTCCATCTTGCTGAGATGAAACCCCAAGTCCTTCCGGTTGTCTCCGAGGTCCGTCACGGGCTGTTCCGGATGTCCCGGACGCCCCTCCGAGTCTATGGGCATTGCTTTCCTGCCTGGTTTATGCTGTTCCAGCCCCACCAGCCCCCTTGACGTCGCTTCATCCCTTGAAGAACATGCCCACTTCTAGGCCACGACACTTACGCCCTCGTTCTTTCTGATCTCTCCTCAAATGCCCACTTTCAGAAAGATCTTCCAATTGCCCTACATAAACCTCCCAACTGTCATGCTCTATCTCCTGTAACTTACTTTATTTTTCTTTAAAGAACTTATCTTCGACTGTCATCTCTCTTTCCATCTATTTATCAATCATCTATCTAGCTATCTATCTTTATTTTTTATTGTCTCTATCCTCTAGACTTTAAGCTCCACGAGATCAGAAACTTTCTTTTTTTTAACTGCTGTATCTGCTATATCTTTACTACGCAGCGTAAGTGCTCAATAAATATTTGGTGAATGAATTAATACATGAACGACAATAAAACAATGATATTCCAGTTAAAAGCAGCCTATCTATTCCTATGTGTCTATAGAAAACAGTGTTTCTAAACTTGAGGACCAGAGGATGGCTGCTTTAGAGTGACTGTTTATAACGCATATTTCTGGGCAGAGCTACTGAGTCTGAAAGCCTGGGGGTGGGCTCTGACATCTGCATTTTGAGCTCAAGCGATCCTCTCACCCAAGCTTGAAATCTGTGGGTCTGTCACGTCCTGTCAAAGAATGAGTACGAGAGAGAATGGGGACAATGCAGACGACTGAGCTCCTTCTCAGTCAAAGGCAGTTGGCTGCCTTTTTTTGAAGGAGAGAGAAAGAATAATGTAAAAAAAAAAAAAGTAGAAGCAAACAGTATCATGCAAACTGAACGCATCAGTGGTGACTGATACCGCGATTACGGTCAGCCCTTCTTTAAAAAACATTCAAGAGGTTCTAAGTCTCCTGGGTCTATGCAACCCCTGTTATAATTGAGTAATAAATAAGGCTCTTTGTCATTTCCCTGACTCTCAAATTTAGATAATTTAAGAAATATCCATGGCAGAAGAAACCACTATTATTCTGAGCCAACAGTGATACAACTAATGGCAACTTCTCTTCCTTCTGAGAAGAATTTAATATCTTTAGGTCTCTCCTGTTTAACTTTATCTGGCATCTTATCTAACAGGCATGCAAAACTTTGGAGGTCAGTACACAAACCTAACAAGCCACGATCCAGACTCTCCAGAGGAGCCCAGTGATGATGGAGTAGTTCTCAGAGGAGTCTGGCACTTAGGACTAACCGTGTTTTCAAGTCACCCGTGATTCTGGGTAATTAGTAATTACTTTTGCTATTTATTCATTCCAAAATATTTACTGAGGCTGTACCAGGGTAGCAGGATAACAGTGAACATTATCATCATAATTGCTAACTTTTGTGAACATTTATTATGTGTCTGGTTCTGTTCTAGGGCCTCATGTACATTAATTCATTTAATCATCATGGCAACGCATGAAGCAGATACTGTTGTTGTTTTTCCCAATTTTAGATGAAGAAAATAAAGCACAGGATGGTATTCATAGATGCTGAGGTAATAAGTATTAGTAATAAAATTAAGTCAAGGCACTTACATAACAGAAAATAACAAATTCTGTAGATGATCATTTCAAGCTATTACCAAGGACCAAGGATAAAAAGGTCTGTGACAGGGGCTTCCCTGGTGGCGCAGTGGTTGAGAGTCCGCCTGCCGATGCAGGGGACGCAGGTTCGTGCCCCGGTCCGGGAAGATCCCACATGCCGCGGAGCGGCTGGGCCCGTGAGCCATGGCCGCTGAGCCTGCGCGTCCGGAGCCTGTGCTCCGCAACGGGAGAGGCCACAACAGTGAGAGGCCCGCGTACCGCAAAAAAAAAGAAAAAAAAAGGCCTGTGACCAGGGAAAGCGGAGGAGGATGAAGTAGTCACTCCAGGCAGCAAAATCCTCAACATTTCAGTCATGCCAGAATTGCCACAGAGGCCCCTGTGTTGGAAGCGCCCGCGCCCGCCAAGGCTCAGTGTTTCTAGGGATGCAACATTTTGCTGGACTTGAGGCCTCACCTTGAACTCTGAATTGGTCTCTTCACCAGTCAGTTCAACTGGCTGACTGCATTTCCCAAATTGCCAGGGAACGGACCATAAAGTATGGGAATGAGATCTTTGTAAAAGGTTGTATTATTTTTTAGGCATACAACAAATTATGGAAACCAAGTCCTATCTTGACTATGGAGCACTTTCATTGTCTGGTCCTGGATATCACCAGGGAAATCTCTAACAGCTTCTCCAGTAACTTTCCTCGGGCCCAAGGTCATCACAGTAAGGTGTGCAAGTAGGGAAGCTCACCCCACATTTGTGCAATGTTTGCTCACAGGCGGCTGCCTTCCCTCTGATTAACCCAGGAGTGGGATCCGTGCGTCGGCTTGGGCTCCTAACCCAGGACTTGCTGCATGTCGTGGGCAAGGCCTCCGAGCTCTCGTTTATTCAGAAACCTCGCTACAGCTTAGCAGGGCTGCATCCTGAAATGCTGTCCTCCTTTGGCAGTACTTCCATGATCCATCCTCAAGACTAAGAACTTTCTCTTGCCCACCGTGCTGTATCTTTTCTTTCTTCATTTCGTCTTCCATCTGAAGCAGAGCCCTGTGGATCTTACCATAAGCAGTTCAAGTTGCTGCTCTGTCCTCTGTGTCCAAGAGCTGGATACAAATTCACCGATGGCTGATTTCAATAATCTTCCACGTTAGACCCGCATGGAAGAGTACAAGAAATATCTGGGTTGAGAAAGATTTTTGTCCTTTTATCAGAAACAACAGCTTGTTCACTTTAAACTTGTTAGGGAAAAAAAATTCCCTGGAACTAAAATAGTAATAGAATTCGACATCAAAAGAGGGGTAAAGAGTGAGGCGGAGATAGAGTGCAGGTTGGTTTACGGGATAGAAAAATCTGTGCGTTAGGAAAGGAAAAAACTGGATAAAAATTATGTATAAAGTTGGGCTCCCTTCCCGGGGCTGAGGGAAGAAGAATTTGACAAGTCTGAGTCCGTTTGTATAGGGGTCCGAGACCCTGGACACACGGGCAAAGGGTCTTTGTGGGGTGTTTTCCACTGCATTAACCCTGTCTAGGCATGGCTATTCGACTGGGGATAATTTTCCCTCCCAGTATATCAAAGTCAAAGTGGAAATATTTAGAGTCTAGCTGTCTTTTCAGAGAAAAGTTGGATACAGTCAACACTCGAGCTTCTATACTTAAATGACTTTCACCCCATAGGCCCACGGAGGGCAGGGTTGTGAGGATTGACCAACCACGCAGTGTATGTAGTTCCCAATCCTCTTTTTTGCCCCTCTAGGCAGTACAGACTGTGTGGACCTGGAGTGATAAGAAGGTTTTTCTTTGGGAACGTTATAAGGTGTGTGGCCATGCAAAAACAAGCTCAAGGGAGGGAGGCTCAAGAGGGAGGGGATATGGGGATATATGTGTACATGTAGCTGATTCATTTCGTTGTACAGCAGAAAATAACACAACATGGTAAAGCAACTATACTCCAATAAAGATTTAAAAAGAAAAAACAAAAACAAATCAAGCTAAACCATATGTAGAAGAAGTCACCCTGTTACACGTGATAAAAGGGTGGATGTAGGTTATGAACACCCAAGTCGAGAGACCAGGAGATGGTTAAGGAAAGGACTGGCCTCTAGGGGGCGCGCAAACATGAAGGTTGGTGGTGAGTAAGCCTGTGACGGGGTCCAGAGCGGTCCTGAGGAGGGTGCACGACCTTCCAGAGATGCTGCCCGCCATGCCCGAGCCCCGCACTTGGTCATCTGACGTGTTTTCCTTTCCAACAGCCGGCACATCATCTCTTCGCCTAACTGCTGACCCTAGGCCAGCACTGACCTTGAATTTCCGGTGCCAGAGCCTGCTTTGCCTGCACACGTGGGTGGCTCTTACCCAATGACTCTGGGTGTGGAAGTACAAGTACTCCAGCAGCCTCACCCCTGATTGGGACAGTCTGACGTGGGGACGACACCGTCCCTAGAGCGCTCCTGTGGGATTGCACCCAACCTGCCTGATAACCCATCTTCGCTTACCTTGCTGCCCATTCCTGATCCACTGCCCCCCTTACCTGCCAGTTTTTCCCGGACACACCTCCTAAAAAAATCGCTTTTGCATGAATTCTGTCTCAGGGTCTGTCTGCTTCTGGGAAGACCAACCTAAGACAACAGGCCACCCAGGGTGTTCGCAGGCACACGCCAGTCCAGACGGGGACCCAGGCTCTCACAGCTCCGTGATCTTAGCCTTTGAGATCCGTCCATTTCCTCCCGTCCCACACGCTTTGATTCCACGATCACCAAACCACCTTCCAGTTATAATTCATCTTCCCACTGGGCTTTTCTCTAAGTAGAGAAGATGTTTATCAGCTAGAAAGAGCATTTCAAGTTCATTTTGGCAGTTTTATTTCTCACCGTCCCTTTAGAGTTCTGGTGTCAGGAATGCAACTCTGTCGCCAAGAGTCAGACCATCCCTCAGAAACTGACAAATTGTATTTCAAAACCTGCAACTCAGACATCTTGGAAACACACCAGGTGCCACCTTGAGAGGGCGTGTTTTGAAAGACACCAGCTTCTCCTGGCACCTTCTTTATTGGGCTACTCTTTAACCAGCAGAAGCTTCAATGCGTTGGTCTCCTGACCCGGCAGAGCTGAGAACATGGATTGTAAATGTTTCCTTCACCTCCTTGAGAACGATCCCTTCCTTCTCTTATTCCTCTGAGAGGCAGACCAATTCTTCGGCTAGAATCTTTAGAGAGAGATCCAGATTTGGGGTCAAATCCCATGACTTGTGCAATTTATAAAATCCCCTGCTTACATCCTGTGAGGTTTATCATTTGGATATTAAGGGGAGAAATAAAACTTTTTTCTTGCGGATGCATCAAAGGTGTGGAATAAAACTAGAAACATGGCTAATTTGGAGCATGTTTCATCTCCAGCTCTTCCACAACAGGCAGAATCACAATCTACTCTTTTGCTTCTATGGTTTCATATTTATTCATACATAGAAAGGTTTTGTGGTGTTTTTTTTTTCAAAAAAAGAAGAAAGCTTGAGTTTCGATGGATGAGTGAGCGATAATGATTAATGAGGTAGGGTCACACACAATGAGCACAAAAGAACCACATTAATATATTTTCCCAAATAAACTTCGCTTCATAAGACTCTTATTTGCGTGGAAGGTAATACACTTTTCACTGAGTTTTTCTTTTTCTGGATGGAATTTCCAAATTCATGTGCAGCATGTAATTCCCTCGTCTTCCTCCTATGCATCTGGCACAAACCTGAAGGTCGGGTGGGGTCACTCCCATTGGATAATAAACTATAAAAAGTGGGTCGAGAGAGAAGCACAGAAGGCAGAAGCTACTCTGAGCTCCCCTGATGAGAGAGTCTTAACATTTTTGCCGCAGGTTTGAAATGTGGCCTCCGGGGACCGCTGTTTCCTCTTCTGAGTCATTGGCAGGCAGCCCTCTTCCCCCTGCAGTTCTGAGCTTCACCACTAAGAGCCGCTGCTGTATCGAATTCCACCTCGGAGAAAGCAAACTGAAAGTTGGGGGGAAAATGACGATGAGATCACTTCCTCCGTGTGTCTTTCCACTTCGGGGAATGTTTTTCAATTAAAACGCCAGACACAATCTCATCATTCATGGCCTGCCTCCTTCAGAGCTCGGTTGGAGGCCAGGGCCGGCAGGAGCAAGGCTCTTTATTTGAAGGAGCTGTCTGTGCCGTGGAAAGAGAAGCCAGAAATAGACCTGGGGAAAAATAAGAGAATGGGGACGTAGCAGATGCTCAGAGCCGTTTCTCTTTATAAATATTTCTGTCCACTTCCCATCCTCTTCCATGTCACGGCAGGCCATTAGCACTCTATTTCTGCTCCCGCGGGGTCTCTGGGCTGGGCCCACGCTGCTTCCCCTCATGAGGGCAGCTCTCCTTGGCCGAGGGTTTGACATCATGAGTTATTTTTATCCCAGTAGATTGCAGTATCATAACAGCATATATCTTGTGCCAAAGAATAGCCCCAAAGCTGATAAACAGGAGAAATTATCTCAAAGGTAAACTCCCGGATCTCAAAATGCTTCTCCAGATGGTCTATTTAAAGCCACTGCAAAACGAGTGACAAAAATATACACATCTTGACTGTGACCTGGAAAACAGTGTAGTATCTTCTCCAGTTTCATAATCACCCCCAAGAAGGCCTGTCCGACGTCTAGAGGAGATAAGTGGCCCCCTGGCTGTGACTACAATTAGGGTCCAAGAAAGGGGCCCCCATCAATCACCCTAGATGTAGCCAAAGGTATCCTTTCTACTTTCTTACCCTAATTAAAATTCTCCCACTGTGAATCCCTTTGGGTTAAATTGTGATCTGGGGGTGGAAGCTGAAGAGTGCCTGAAGCTGCAGCCTACCTCAGTGTGATCCCTAAGTGGAGAACCGTGAATCTGGATGTAGGGAAAGGAAACCAAGCTCAAGGGCAATGCAAACTAGAGGCTCCAGGGAAAGGCCACCCAGCCACCTGGCACGCGGAGATGGTTGGTGTCAGAGGGGGATGCAGGGAGCCCTGAGGGGCCTGAAAACACACCTCAGGCAGCAGAACTCAGCATGACATTGGACCATGTGAAACGGCTTTTTGTTGGCCAGGGTCAGTTGGCTCTGGATCCAAGCGATCCTGAATACACCACCCCTCCCAGGCGCCCTCACCTCACTGCACTTTCTCTAAACTCAGTGGGTTTTGGTGTCAATTATCCTGAAACTTTCTTCTGTAACACATCCAACAGATAACATCTCCATGGAAGACACCCCATCGGGTCGGCGTGGCCACAGTGCTGCTTGTTATACAATTAAACAAGGGGATAGTTGAGGCACATTTCCTGCCCTACTAGCTCTTGTTCCGCCTTTCTTGTTTCCAATAGTCAGATGACCCTGTGGCCTGGAGAGAGGCCATTGAAGAACCTCTGGTCTGTAAGATCAGGAATGCAGGAGAATCTGTAGGAACAAGGTTTTCTCAGGAGCATTTATCAGCCTATCTACTGCAGATCAATAAAAACTGCCATATAAAATCTAATTGGATTGGGCTTCATTTGGGGTCTCTGGAAGATGGAATCATGATATTGTCATCTGCACGGAGATGGGCTAAAATAAGTGGCTGTAGATAAGGAACACTCCAGAAAAGAGGCAGCTTCTGTGCAGGACACTGGACCCCTGGACCAAATGCCAGCTTCATGGGAGGCGTCCAGGGTGCCATGACAACCAGAGCTGCGGTGGACGGGAGGCTGTGCATTGGCTGACACACAGGCTGAACTGGGCGCTGCAACTTCCAGAAGGGAAGGAAAATAAAGAAGGGTCCACCTTCTAGTTCTCAACTCTATCTCCCGTTTGCCAGAAAGCCGAGTGGAGTATGTGGACACGCTGCTTGGTAGGTCCTGAGGAGGGACACCTCTGAGTGTCCCCAGGCAGGAAAAAACCCACAAACCTAAAAGGCTCCTGTAAGTCTGATCTGACAGATTCAAAGGCACTTTTTTTTTTTTTTTTTTTTTCCGGTACGCGGGCCTCTCACTGTTGTGGCCTCTCCTGTTGCGGAGCACAGGCTCCAGACGCGCAGGCCCAGCGGCCATGGCTCACAGGCCCAGCCACTCCGCGGCACGTGGAATCTTCCCAGACCAGGGCACGAACCCGTGTCCCCTGCATCGGCAGGCGGACTCTCAACCACTGCACCACCAGGGAAGCCCTCAAAGGCACTTTTATCCTTCCAGATTCAAATTTTAGAGAATTTCCCTACAGTCATAGAGGAAAATTTAAGAATTTCTTGGAAAATAGTACAGAATAGACACCAAATACCAAAATCCAATCACATTCACGATGATTTTTTTCCGGCTTATCTTCTTTCCATTCACTAGTGAATATTAATAGCCACGATTGTCCTGCTCAACTCATCTGTAAACACTCCCAGGATCCAGCCCTGAGTTGTTGAGCTCCAGAAAGCCTTCCTTTAAACTATGCTAAGTGGTCACACCTCTTGCTGGATTCATCACTATTAAAATATTCTGAGCCTGTGGTGTATGTTGTGCTGGCCTCCATTCAGATACCCCAAGGTAAACTGATTTATGAGACGTGAATGTAAGATGAAGAGGATGCTTTGTTTTTTGTTTTTTTTTTTGCGGTACGCGGGCCTCTCACTGCTGTGGCCTCGCCCGTTGCGGAGCACAGGCTCCGGACGCGCAGGCTCAGCGGCCATGGCTCACGGACCCAGCCGCTCCGCGGCATGTGGGATCTTCCCGGGCCGGGGCACAAACCCGCGTCCCCTGCATCGGCAGGCGGACTTTCAACTACCGCGCCAGCAGGGAAGCCCGAGGATGCTTTTTATAAACACCTTCTCAGGGTAGTATACCAACAGCGGTACCAACTATATTTTAAACAATAACCTTATCTTGGGAATGATTGTATAGGCTCCCACAGAGACTATGTTGAAGAAAAAATACGTTTGTTTGGTCAAGCTGTGTGCTCTGTGCATTCACATGTCAATTTCATTTCCCAAAGTTCACAAATTTCTGGACCTTGATAGGCATAGATCACTTTTGGAAAGTGAATATATTCCATTTGAAAGACTTCAAAAGTTAGCATTCAGCTTCTCTTTGCAGAGATTTCTCAAGTAACTAAGTTCAGCCCAGGAGGTTTCTAGCCCAGGGTTTTAGAGAGATGACATTTAAGAGGGTGATAAATGCAGGTACGACATTCAAGAGTTTAGAGGCGGACTTTGGGGCCAGGCGGCCTGGGCTTGGAGCAGAGCTCACTCACCGACGCTGGCAGGTCCCACCTGAATTCAGGAGTCCTTGGCTCCGGAGCTGATTTTTGACTGTTTCTGATTTCCAGAAATGGCAGCTTCATTGGATTCAACTCAACTTTAAGCTCTGCTGCCTTAGGCTCATGCCTAAAATTATAAGCACAAACCAGTATTTAATTTTCATGGGCGGGTTACCGTAGTTACGGTAGTACTATAGCACAGAAGATAGGTAACCATTTATTAGTTTAGGAGTACAGCCTATGCTTTTGAGTTCTAAGTAAATGTCATAAAATACAAATACCAAAGTTTGGATCTAAAGTAGCCTACGTGCCCCCAGGGGGTCCAAGCATAGTGGGTACCTGATACTTTCTCTACCATAAAAAGCCTAAAAAGAGTTATTTTCTCCAACTCCTCGGCCAGCGCAGTGTTAGACTGAGGGCTGATGTTGATTTGACAACGAGCTTGCATTAGGTACAAAGCAAAAGGACGACCCTCTGATATAATTACAGAGAGTTACACGCAGCACGGTAAAAGCCACTCAAAACCATACAGTCTGCAAAAATTCTATTCGGCCTACAGTGACGCATCAATCACACCAATATTTCTCTGTCATCTATTTAGCTCTTCTGTACCCCACACAATTTCTTTTGTCACGTCATCTCCCAGAGCTAAAAGGAAACGAACTTCTGCCCACGGAAAATATATTCAGATCGTTCATTAAGCAGCTTTATTTCAAAAAGCGTTATAAGGACAAACCAGAGCAGGAAGCCAGTTGCCACTGGGCTCAGACTGAGTAGTTGGATCTTTCATCTTATGTTGCGCTCCAAGGAGACAACTGAATCTAAAAAACGTAGGCTCTGTTAGATGGCATACTACACTCCCGCACTTTACTTCTAGTGAGACGATCAGTTTCTCCACAGCTTAAAAAGACAGCTGCACGCTTTTGTTGTTTAACTCCATACACGTGAATTGACTAGTTGCCAAAAAAAATCTTAAATTTTAAAATTTATTCTAATGATCTCCAAACTTTTAAAATGCACTGGTGCCATTCTATAATAAATCAAGGCATAATATATACTTGGGGTGAAATAATCAGTAATGAGAGCAGAAGTAATTTCTATTTCAAGTAGTCATTTTGATAAATGCACTTTCGGGGGCCTCTTTTTTGTGAGATGGATTGTATGGAGATTGCTTTTTTATTGGAGGTGTGGTTGGCAGAGGGATTGGGTAAAAATCAAAGCAAATAGTGACTCTGCCATTTTCTTGTTGTTTACCTTTGCTGAATGGTTAGCATTATCACTGATGTATAATTTCGTAGGAAAAACCTTCTTAGGTCAGTTGCTCATTTTATAAGGATACATCTATTTTTATTTATGTATGTATGTATGTATGTATGTATGTATGTATGTATGTATGTATGTATTCTTTGGCCACGCGGCAGGCACGTAGCATCTTAGTTTCCCGACCAGGGACTGAACAAGCACCCCCTGCAGGGGAAGCACAGAGTCTTAACCACTGGACTGCCAGGAAAGTCCCAGGATACATCTATTTTAAAACTAAGAAATGTAATCTATGAAGTCACTTCATCCAGTGTGAACCTAAATTGCAACGCATCACAATGCACTGAAAGTAAACCATCACTGAGGACACACCACCAGCCCTTATCTTGTGAGATTCCCATTCCTTCTGACAAGGGACTCCTCCAGCCCACAGTGTGGCATCCAAACCATGTGAGACCAATGAGGGCCTTGGACTCAACTAGTATTTTAAATAGTGCTAAAAGAATTTCTTATCTTTAGATAAAGAAGGCAAATGGAAATAGAATACAAACACTTCCTCCTACACCCCAGTGAATAATCTTATGTACTTGCTTGCCCACCCATCTTAAGACCACTGGTTTAAGATCACTGTCTCTTAAACTGCTCCATAAGTCACTGGCATCAGAATTGTGAGATATAATTATTTAAAATATAGATTTCCAGGGTCTATTTTGGATGAAACTTTTTCAAGTCTTTGAAAGTACAGTCATCTTTATTGAATAATAATAAATATTGAACGTGTGTTGTTAGATTTTTTGCAAAACTTTATATGTATATTAAACTATTTAATCCTTAGACCAACACTATGGGTTACATACTCTTCTTATGCCCATTTTACAAACGGAGAAATTGAGGCACAGAGAGGTTAAATAACTTGCCCAAGGCTACATGCTAATAACTGGCAAAATCTGGATTCAAAACCAGAACTGGAATTAAAAACACTCTTAGACACTATGAAACTAGTTCTTTAGATGATTCTTATACACATTAGGTTTAGAATCACTGATTTACGTGATTTTCTGAACATCTTGAAATTGAATGTATATGAAGATTATGCTTAGCTTGTTTCTGTGTCAAGTTATTTGTAAGATCAAAAAGGAATTTTTATTAAAAATCATTAACCTCTGACTATAGATTATTAAATGATATTCCCAGGAAATAGAAAATCAAATATGCCAGAATATACACAGTATTTGGTAATTTCCTTAATTAATTTACAAATAATGTCAATAGGTGTGACTAAAATTGCAGGTTTTTTTTTTTTTCTCTCACATAGTCTTTTAACAAAAAAAGAGGTCACACTGCTGTCTGAACCCACGTATCACTTCGCAGAGAAGGTAATTGAGAACAAATGTTTCTAGAGCAGTGTCCCTGGCATCAGAAAAAGAGAAGCAGCTCCATTTGGATGTTCAGTGCAGGTGGGGTCTATTTTTGGTCTCTCCAGCTATATTGTGGGGTGGGAGGATACAAGACAATCAAATCCCTTACCAGTGCTCAAACACCCCATCAAAACGGGGTAGCAAAGGAGGCACAGAGCTGTTGCCCTTAGGATCCCAGTGCAGATAGGATGTCTGGGTAGGTCTCACTTTAAGGTGTATGAGAGGTGGGTGTATGAGTGATATATAGTCAAGGACGTAGTCGCTCTTCTGTAGCCCAAAGTCCAGGTCAGTAGCCCTAAGGTGCTGCAGTATCACCAAGGGATCATGTTAAAAATACAAACCCTTGGGACTTACTTTAAGAGATTCTGTCCAATGGGGTCAAGGATCCAGCATTTTATGAAGGATTCCAGGTGAGTTCAATGCAGGTGGTATGATTACCACACTCTGAGAAAAAAAATGGTGGAGAAAAGAGTTATCACTAGGATGGATATAACTGGAACAGAAGATAACACTTTGAAAAATATCAATCACTCAGAGCAGCACAGAGATGGACCTCAAAATTGGAGGGAAAGAGGAGAAAACAAAAACTGAGGGAAATGATGAATGCAGAGGCAGGGAAAGGGATGAGGCTAATTCACAAAGGTCCTTCCTCTGCTGCCTCTTTCTTCGGCTGAGAACAAGAACAAAAGAGCCATTGGATATCACCCCTGGTCTGCATGACTTCTGATGGCCAAAAAAGGTGACCAGGGTATCATTTGGGGGCCATGGTTTGATCGCCATGCAGGGCCACACAGAGGTCGTACTGGGAACCAAAGTGAACAAGCAGGAGCCAAGGGAGGTCTACTCTGGTGCCCTCTGGTTCCTGCAGGAGGATATGATTGGATTGTTTGACTAATATCACCGTCTGGCAGAAAACTAAAACCCGCTACTCAGAGACTCGCCTGGTCCTCTTGATAAGGAGGGCTGTTTGGCAGTGGGTCTTATCCACAGGAGCAACACAGGGAAAGGAACTTGCAGTTAGGCCATCTGAGGCTCTGCCAGCTTCAGAGGTGAAGGTAGCTCGTAATATTTGTGATATTGTGATTATAATAAGAAATGTAGGTTTGGTCTTATCCTGTTCCTGGCACAGAGCCACTAAAATCCTTGGAATTTCCTAAGTATTGAGAGCAATAAAAGGTGTCTTTTGTTATGTTAATAAAGCGACTTTTGGAAAGCCTCTCCATCACTAAGGAGGGAGGCTTAGGTTGCCAGGGGAACCAACCACATGATTAAAGGTGGGAACTTTCAGTCCCAACCCTAGACCTCCAGGGAGAGGAGAGGGGCTGGAGATTGAGTTCAATCAATGGCCAATTATTTAATCAAACATGCCTGTGTATGAAACCTCTATAAAAATGCTAAAGGACTGGGTTTGGAGCACTTCCAGGTTGGTGACCGCATGGAGATTCAGGGAGACTGGTGAACTCAGAGAGCATGGAAGCTCTACATCCCTTTCCACATCCCTTGCCTATGCATCTCTTCTATCCGGATGTCCCTGAGCTATATCCTTTTATGATAAATTGGTAATCTATTGATAGTAAGTTTCTCTAAGTTTGTGAGCTACTCTAGAAAATTAATCAAACCCAAACAGAGGGGCTTGTGGCAACCTCCAATCTGTAGCCTGTGGATCAGAAGCCCAGGTGACCACCTGGATTGATGTCTAAAGAGGAGGGGGCAGCCTTGTGGGACTGAGCCCTTAACAGTGGAATGTGATACTGTCTCCAGGTAGATAGTGTCAGAGTTGAGTTGGATAGTAGGACCCCCAGCTGTGTCAGACAGTTGCTTGGTGGTGTGAAAAACAAACACACGCACACACTGGAATCAGCGTCAGAACATAATATTAACTTTATGCCTTTCACCACAGGTCTGTTGTCCACTTGCTTGTGTTCTAAGAGCAGGATTTGGTAGAGAGATGTGATGCCACACAGTTGAGAGTCCTGCTTAGGTGCCTCAGTTTTGTTTTTTGTTTTTTATAAATTTATTTATTTATTTGTTTTGGCTGCATTGGGTCTTTGTTGCTGCATGCGGGCTTTCTCTAGTTGCGGTGAGCGGGGGCTACTCTTCGTTGCGGTGCGTGGGCTTCTCATTGCGGTGGCTTCTCTTATTGTGGAGCATGGGCTGTAGGCGCGCGGGCTTCAGTAGTTGTGGCACACGGGCTCAGTAGTCGTGGCTCGTGGGCTCTAGAGCACAGGCTCAGTAGTTGTGGCTCATGGGCTTAGTTGCTCCGTGGCATGTGGGATCTTCCTGGACCAGGGCTCGAACCTCTGTCCTCTGCATCGGCAGGCGGATTCTTCACCACTGCTCCACCAGGGAAGCCCCAGGTGCCTCAGTTTTTTAAAATGTCTTATTAACAGATGGCCTCACCTTCAAATGCTGTGCTGTCACACACACGTACCCATACCTGCACTCCAGAGGAGAGTAACCTTGACCTGTCAGCAGCTCAGCTTCTTATCAAAAGTCTCCAAAGAAGGATCCAATATTTATGTGCAAATAAAAAATATGATTCAGCTAGAAAAACTATAATGTGTCCCTAGATAAAGCTGGAATTAAGAGATCTGCAGACTGAAACTACATTGTTTTAACATCCTGCAAACTTCTAGTTTGGCAATGGGCCTCTAGCTATCAGAAGAAAGCCGTACGTACTTTTCTGCTCATATATGGAAGGAAATGGCTAAGAATATCATCCACTTTTCACTCAGTGCTTCTCCATTTTAAGTTTCATGTGGGTTAAGAGTCCACACTCCCAGTGCAGGGGGTCCGGATTCAATCCCTGGTGAGGGAACTAGATCCCGCATGCCACAACTAAGAGTCTGAATGCTGCAACTAAAAGATCTCACATGCTGCAACTAAAGATCCCAAGTGCCGCAACTAAGACCTGGTGCAATCAAAATAAACAATAAATATTTTTTAAAAGAAGAAATGTATTGCAAGCTTAAGTGTAAGGAAACGTTTTCCTTTTGCTGATAAACCGGCATAACTTTTCTATATTCTCTAAGATATCCAGATATCTGTTCCGATCTTTAATCCGACTATTTCTCTTTTATCCATAGTTCCTCTAATTCTGAGTGGCTTGTATTTTTCTGTTTGTGAATGTTACTTACATCGTTTCAGGTTGCTTCAAATGTTTGGTGAAATTACGTATGTAGGTAGGTATGTGGATAGATGATAGGTAGATAGACAGATAGATAGATGATGGATGGAAGATAATTTTCCAAGTTAGGGAAGGTAGGTTTCTCTCCCTTGTCATTTGCTCCCTTCCTGAAAGCTTCAGGCTGTGAAGGAAGTCCAGGTCGTGCTGCTTTAGCTACCTGTGGTGCTGCACTGCTTATATCTGCTCTGTTTCCCTACCTGTTGACTTCTTTTACTCACATGCAGTTTTTACTGCTCAGTGTTGAAGGAGACAGATGAGGGCCAAGAAAAGAATGGGATGCAAGAAAGAACAAATGTAAGGGGTTCCACACTAGGAGTCTGGGGAGGTAATGAATGGATGCATTCTATTAGGGAAAATTCCCCAATCATGAGCCTTCCATGGAATTCTTCCTTGCCTTCAGCTGTCCTGACTCCTGAGTGTAAGAGAAAGGGAACACCTTTTTGAGTATGTTATTTTAGATCTTGTATATCTTCACATGTGCTAAAAGGCACAGTTGAGCTGCCAATGTATTTGCCTTATTCAAAAAAAAAAAAAAAAAACAGCTTTCACTGTGGTGTTTTCCAGGCAACTGTCTTCTGCTTTGATCTTCCCTTGACCCAAATTCATGAAGTCACTGAATTTTAGAGCTTTGTCTAACCTGAAAGATAAGCTAGTCTAACCAATCCATCTGGTGAAGAGCAAAGATTCTTTGAGTAAAGCAGATTTGGATAAAACCACTGCTCCGGGGCTTCCCTGGTGGCGCAGTGGTTGAGAATCTGCCTGCCAATGCAGGGGACATGGGTTCGAGCCCTGGTCTGGGAAGATCTCACATGCCATGGAGCAACTGGGCCCGTGAGCCACAACTACTGAGCCTGCGCGTCTGGAGCCTGTGCTCCGCAACAAGAGAGGCCACGATAGTGAGAGGCCCGCGCACCGCGATGAAGAGTGGCCCCCGCTCGCTGCATCTAGAGAAAGCCCTCGCACAGAAACGAAGACCCAACACAGCCAAGAATAAAAAAATAAATTTATTAAAACAAACAAAAAAAAACCCCACTGCTCTGTTGCTGAGAAACCTTAGACAATTAAGATCGTTTAGACTTGATTGCAAAACTAAAATAAATTTATATCAGAATGAATGTATAGTGCCTGGTACAGTAATTTCTCATCAGTAACTGTTATGATTATTATTTTTGTCAGGCCCAGGCAAACTAAGTGACTTGTTCAGGGCCACACAGCAAGTTGTGGAAGAATTCAGAGTAGTAAGGCAATTCCCAGACAGGTGCTCTTACCAGTATATAATACTAGTTTGTGGATCCCTCCCAAATAATATTTCATTTCTCAAAAAGAAAGAATCTTTTTAAAAAATTTATCTATTTATTTTTGGCTGCGTTGGGTCTTCGTTGCTGCACACGGGCTTTCTCTAGTTGCAGCGAGCAGGGGCTACTCTTCATTGCAGTGTGCAGGCTTCTCACTGCAGTGGCTTCTCTTTGTTGTGGAGTGTGGGCTCTAGGCACCCGGGCTTCAGTAGTTGTGGCATGCGGGCTCAGTAGTTGTGGCTCACGGGCTTAGTTGCCCGGCGGCATGTGCGATCTTCCCAGACCAGGGCTCGAACCTGTGTCCCCTGCATTGGCAGGCGGATTCTTAACCACTGTGCCATCAGGGAAGTCACCCCCCCAAAAAAAAACACCAAAAAGTGTAATTTATTGCACTCCAACTGTGTGCTCAAGTACTCTGTTAGGCGTTTGCAAATGTTATTTCATCTTTACCATAATCTGAAATATAGATACTGTTACACTTATTAAAAAACTGAGGCTCAGAGAAGTAACTCACCCAAAGTCACAAAACCTGGAAATGACAAAGCCAAGATCTGAACCTGGTCTCTCTGTCCCCCAAACCTATCAATGCATGAGCTACGCTGCATATCTGTGTTGTCTAAATGGAAACTGGGCTCAGGAAGTCTCCTAGTAGACCCAAGGAACATGTGACTTCACATAAAGGAGTGATGAAAACCACCAAGCAATCTTTATTTGGCTAAAAAGTTTGTTAAACAGACCCTCCCACTTTGAACATCTGCTCTGACTCATCCGATTCACAGAGATGCTGCTCTGTTAGATCTGAAATGAATAATTAAATGAGAAGACTGCTAACTGTCCACCAAAACACACTCTCCCTTTCTTATATGTTAACATATCTTGGCCATGGCTCTCGGGCTAGATTGCCTGTTTTTTAGCCTGTGGTTATATGTGGTTAGGTGTGGCCATAGGACTAGGTTCTCACCAATGAAGTGTGAGTTTTGGATGTAAGCCATATGGATGTGCTCTCTTCCACTGTATGCTCTCCCCTACAACTGGCTGTTCTGGAACAGAAAGTGGCAGAAGTCCAGCTTTGACCATTGAGGAGATGCCTCTAAGGGTGATAGCACCATGATTGGAGAGGAACCTTGGAAGGAACTGCCTTGCTTACCCTGAAACTCTCAACTGAGAGAGAAACTTCCATATCCTTCAAGGCACTGTGTTTCATGGTCTCTTTTCAGGCAGTTGTTTAGCTTTATCATAACTTAAACAGGGATGAAATAATTGGGTAAGACTCCATGGAGAAATGGACTTGAGTTGTACCTCAAAATATTTATTAAAGATTAATCAAATGCAAAGGAAAAAGGCAAAGACAGAGAAGAAAAACTGTCCTTTATCATTGTCTGTTAGTGATCAGACACTCCCTGTCCATTAAAATAGAACAATAAATTCTATCCTTAGTGAGAGTGTCACATTTTGACAGAATAGAATTGCTTAATAATGTAAAAAAAGACTCTAAATGCAAATGTCCAACAGGGTAAGTATCTTTAATTTTCATTTAAGTGTCTAGGCCTGGTTTCTCTATCCACAATTCGGGGAATTTTTAATGGAAAAAGAGGACTTACTGTGGTTCTATTTGTGGTTACGTAAAATTGTAGGATAAAACCAACTCTAATTCTATGGTGCAACTGGAAAAGGCACAAGCAACTACAATTTGACTATATCTGCTGTATCCTTAGTTATGTAACTCTACCTTTTATCTTTTTAAAAGGGACTTTTCACTCAAGACATGATGAAAATAACGGGTACCAGATTGCTGTCCTGCCATAAACAACTAGAAAACTGCTATGAGTCACTGGATGAAAACCAATATAGGACTGATAGCCTAGTGAAAAGAAAAACAAAGAAAGTGAGCCCTACCATCCTTTCGACTTTCTGCCTGGTGGCATTTTCGGGGCAGCATTCAGGCAGGAGAAACTTGAGAAGATCATGGTCTCAGTGAGTTGAGGAAGCAGAGATCAGAGTTTGCAGGGGTTGAGGTGTGACTGGGGTTTGCATTGTGAAGGACCAGAGGGGAGAAGGGCACGCAGGAAAAGAGTCCCAGAGATACGTTTGAGGTCCCTTAGTCTTGTGGAATACTAAATGGGTCATGCAAAAGGGTAAAAAGTCTATGAGGCTGAGAAAAGAATGGCATGGGATTTGTATGCTAAAAATCCCCAGTTCACCCAGGGCTGGGAGATGTCCAACTTTCAACCAGCCAGAGTGGACTGAGCAACTGGAACATTCAGGAGAGTCCCCTGAAAGCTCACAGTTTAGCAGTGGAGTGAAACCACCCCTGAAGTAAAGGTAGTGCCAGACTTGCCCTAACACAGCTTCAAAACAAGCTTCAAGAGTTTGAAAAAGAATGGATATATGTATATGTATAACTGAATCACTTTGCTGTACACCTAAAACTAACACAATATTGTAAATCAACTATACTCCAATATAAAATAAAAATTTAGATTAGAAAAAGAATTACTCTAAAACAAACAAACTTCAAAAAAAATCAAGCTGAGTCTCAAGTCATTTTAGTAGAAAACAAAGTCCAATACTGTATAAAGACATCAAAATCTAGCACTCAACATCACACTAATCACAAAGCCTAGCTTCCAATAAAAAATTTATTAGACATACGAAGAAGCATTAAAATGTCATTTGTAATTTGCAGAAAAATGCATCAAAGATCCAGGAAAGACAGACATAGTACAATTAGCAGACAAGGACTTTAAAATGTGTTTTCTAAATACACTAAAGGATTTAAAGGAAAATAGGAGATCATGAGGAGAGATATGTAAAATATATTTTAAAAGAACCTAATGAAACTTACAGAGTTAAAAAATGCAATATTTAAAATGAAATTTTTACTGAAAGCAATAAAAAGCAGATTAAGAACTACAAAAGAAAATAACAATGAATTTGCATACATGTTATCAGAAAGCTAGTACAGAGAGAATAAAAAGGAAAAGTTGAGTCTCAGTGACCTGTGAGAGAATATCAAGGAGTGAAACATGTGCAGTTTCATTCCCATAAAAATGAAGACTAGAAAAAGTATTTTTAAAAATTATAGCTGAAAAATATCCAAATTTTATTAAAACAACAAAACCACGGATCCAAGAAGCTCAACAAACTACAAGCAGACTAAACACCTGTAGGAAACTAAACCATGGCAGAGGCTACACCCAAATTGTTAAAAGACGGTGAGCGAGAAATATCTGGAGAGCAACCAGTTGCAGGGGAACAGGCATTGTATATAAGGGACAAAAATAAGAAAGAGCATGGATATCTCCATGGGAGCCAGAAGACAGTGGAGAAACATCTATAAGTATTGGGAAAAAAACCCAAACACTGTCAACCAAGAATTTCATATCCAGCAAAAATTTCCTTCAAGAATGAGGGCAAAGTAAAGAATTTTCAGGCAAATAGGAAGCCCAGATGATTCACTGCTAGCAATTCTGCCCTTCAAGAGGTTCTTGAGGCAGAAGAAAATGATGCCAGATGGAAAATGATCTGTACAAAGTAATTAAGATTGTCAGAAACCATAAATATGCAGTAACTTCAAAATTCTTTTTCAATATTCTTTAAAATACAATTGACTATAACTCAAAACAAAAAAGTGAACAACCTGATTTACAAAATGGCCAGAGAAACTGAATTGGTATTTTTCAAAGAAGATACACAAATGGGCACCAGGTACATGAAAAGATGCTCAGCATCACTAATCATCTGGAAAATGCAAATAAAATCTCAGTGAGATATCACCTCACACCTGTTAGAATGGCTGTCATCAAAAAGATGAGAGGCAACAAGTGTTGCTGAAAATGTGGAGAAAAGAGAACCCTGTGTACTGTTGGTGGGACTGTATATTGGTGCAGCCACTGTGCAAAACAGTATGGAGGCTCCACAAAAAATTAAAACTAGAACTGCCATATGATCTAGCAATCCCACTTTTGGGTATATACCCAAAGGAAAATGAAAACAGGATATCAAAAAGGTATCTGCGGGCTTCCCTGGTGGCACAGTGGTTGAGAGTCCGCCTGCCGATGCAGGGGACACGGGTTCGTGCCCTGGTCCGGGAAGATCCCACATGCTGCGGAGCGGCTGGGCCCGTGAGCCATGGCCGCTGAGCCTGTGCGTCCGGAGCCTGCGCTCCGCAACAGGAGAGGCCACAACAGTGAGAGGCCCGCATACCGCAAAAAAAAAACAAAGAGGTATCTGCACTGCCATGTTTATTGCAGCAACAGCTAAAATATAGAAACAATCTAAGTGTCCACCAATGGATGAATGGATAAAGAAGATATATACCACATCTATCACATCTTCTTTATATTTGTGTCAAGAATAAAGAATTCTCACAAAAAAAAAAAAAGAATTCTCACAAATCAATAATAATAATAATAGCACAAATAACCCTATTTTTTAAATGGGCAAAACATTTTAATAAATGTTAACTAAAGAACTTAATGGCCAATAAATACATGAAAAAATATTCAACATTACTAGTCATAAGGAAAGTGTAATTAAAACCATAATGAGATATAACTTTACACGCATTCCAGTGGCTCTGAACAAGTGGAAATCTTACACATTACTGACGGAAGTGTGAAGTGGTCAACCAGCTTGGAAAACAGTTGGCAGTTTTTTATAAAATTAAAAGTACACTGACTATAAAAACCATATGATCATCTCAATAGATGCAGAAAAAGATTTTGACAAAATTCAACACCGAGTTATGATAAAAACTCTCCAGAAAGTGGGCATAGAGGGAACCTACCTCAACATAATAAAGGCCATATACAACAAACCCACAGCCAACATCTTCTCAATGGTGAAAAACTGAAAGAATTTTCTCTAAGATCAGGAACAAGACAAGGATGTCCACTCTCGCCACTATTACTCAACATAGTTTTGGAAGTCCTAGCCACGGCAATCAGAGAAGAAAAAGAAATAAAAGGAATACAAGTTGGAAAAGGAGAAGCAAAACTGTCACTGTTTGCAGATGACATGATACCATACATAGATAATCCTAAAGATGTCACCAGAAAACTACTAGAGCTAATCAATGAATTTGGTAAAGTTGAAGGATAGAAAATTAATGCACAGAAATCTCTTGCATTCCTGTACACTAACAACAAAAGATCAGAAAGAGAAATTAAAGAAACATTCCCATTTACCATTGCAACAAAAAGAATAAAACACCTAGGTATAAACCTACCTAAGGAGGTAAAAGACCTGTACTCAGAAAACTATAAGACACTGATGAAAGAAACCAAAGATGACATAAACAGATGGAGAGATATACCATGCTCTTGGATTGGAAGGATCAATATTGTGTAAATGACTATATTACCCAAAGCAATCTACAGATTCAATGCAATCCCTATCAAATTACCAATGGCATTTTTTACAGAACTAGAACAAAAAAATCTTAAAATTTGTATGGAGACAAAAAAGACCCTGAATAGTCAAAGCAATCTTGAGGGAAAAAAACAATGGAGCTGGAGGAATCAGGCTCCCTGACTTCAGACTACACTACAAAGCTACAGTAATCAAGACAATATGGTACTGACACAAAAACCGAAATATAGATCAATGGAACAGGATAGAAAGCCCAGAGATAAACCCACGCACATATGGTCACCTTATCTTTGATAAAGGAGGCAAGAATGTACAGTGGAGCAAGGACAGACTCTTCAATAAGTGGTGCTGGGAAAACTGGACAGGTACATGAAAAGTATGAGATTAGAACACTCCCTAACACCATACACAAAAATAAGCCCAAAATGGATTAAAGACCTAAATGTAAGGCCAGAAACTCTCAAACTCTTAGAGGAAAACAGAGGCAGAACACTCTATGACATAAATCACAGCAAGATCCTTTCTGACCCACCTCCTAGAGAAATGGAAATAAAAACAAAAATAAACAAATGGGACCTAATGAAACTTAAAAGGTTTTGCACAACAAAGGAAACCATAAACAAGATGAAAAGACAGCCCTCAGAATGGGAGAAAATATCTGCAAATGAAGCAACTGACAAAGGATTAATCTCCAAAATATAAACAGCTCATGAAGCTCAATATCAAAAAAACAAAAGACCCAATAAAAAACTGGGCAGAAGACTTAAATAGACATTTCTCCACAGAAGACATACAGATGGCCAAGAGGCACATGAAAAGCTGCTCAACATCACTAATTATTAGAGAAATGCAAATCAGAACTACACTGAGGTATCACCTCACACCAGTTAGAATGGGCATCATCAGAAAATCTACAAACAATAAATGCTGGAGAGGGTGTGGAGAAAAGGGAACCCTCCTGCACTGTTGGTGGCAATGTAATTGATACAGCCACTATGGAGAACAGTACGGAGGTTCCTTAAAAAACTAAAAATAGAATTACCATATGACCCAGCAATCCCACTACTGGGCATATACCCTGAGAAAACCATAATTCAAAAAGAAACATGCACCCCAATGTTCATTGCAGCGCTATTTACAATAGCCAGGTCATGGAAGCAACCTAAATGCCCATCGACAGACAAATGGATAAAGAAGATGTGGTACATATATACAATGGAATATTACTCAGCCAGAAATTGGGTCATTTGTAAAGATGTGGATGGACCTAGAGACTGTCATACAGAGTGAAGTATGTCAGAAAGAGAAAAACAAGTATCGTTTACTAATGCATATATGTGGAATCTAGAAAAATGCTTCAGATGAACTGGTTTGCAAGGCAGAAATAAAGACACAGATGTAGAGAACAAACGTATGGACACCAAGGGGGGAAAGTGGGGGGAGGGGTGGTGGTGGGGTGATGAATTGGGAGATTGGGATTGACATGTATACAGTGATGTGTATAAAATAGGTAACTAATAAGAACCTGCTGTATAAAAGTAAAATAAAATTTTTTTTTAAAGTACACTTACTTTGTGACACAGCAATTCCATCTCTAGGTATTTATCCAAGAGAAATGAGAACATATGTCCACAAAAATAGTTGGATGGTAATATTCATAGTTGCTTTATTGATAATAGCCTAAAACATAAAATAACCCAAATGTCCATGGATAAACACATTGTGGTATATTCATGTAATAGAATAGTATGCAGCAATTTAGAAAAATGAGCTACATTCTATATTCATTCAACAACATGGACCGAATCTCAAAAACACTGAGTTTTTAAAAAGCCATGATACTACTTCATTTATATGAAATTCTAGAAAAGGCAACACTAATGTATAGTGACAGAAAGCAAGTCAGTGGAGTTCATGACCAGGATTTGGGGAAGGGATTACTGCAAAGGGAAACAATGGAATTTTTTGTTTCCAGTGCTCCATATCTTAATGTGGATGTGTTTACATGGGAGTACACGTTTGTCAAATTCATTATACTGTAAAACAAAGAAAGTTGATTTTTTTAAAGGCGTATGTTTCTCTTTTCTCTGTCTTTATTTTTTTCCTCCTTTCTTTTCCGAATAAGATGTACCCAGCAGAGTTGCCTGGTTACTTTAAATCAGAAACTCCTTGAAAATCTGTTGAAGAAGGGAGAATCACAGTGAGGTGATTAGAGCAGCTTGATTTGACATCTAAATGTAGAAGTTCTTAGGGGAGAAAAATCACCATTCGACTTGTTACCATGTAAAGAACGGCCTGAGGAGGAGGCCAAGTGGCATTACTACGGTAGGGGCCCCAGACTATGAACTCACCGTTAACAAGGATTCCGAAACTTCATCTTTTCATTAATAAGTCGATGTTTGCATGGCAGATGAATTGCTAGTCTGATTGGAAATTCTTTCCTGCACTGAAGAAATGGCACCAATTAACAATATTCATCTGTCGGGCTTCCCTGGTGGTGCAGTGGTTAAGAGTCTGCCTGCCAATGCAGGGGCCACGGGTTCGAGCCCTGGTCCGGGAAGATCCTGCATGCTGTGGAGCAACTAAGCCCATGTGCCACAACTGCTGAGCCTGTGCTCTGGAGCCCATGAGCCACAACTACTGAGCCAGCGTGCCACAACTACTGAAGCCCGTGCACCTAGAGCCTGTGCTCCCCAACAAATGAAGCCACCGCAATGAGAAGCCCGTGCACCGCAACGAGGGGTGGCCCCTGCTCGCCACAACCAGAGAAAAGCCTGCGTGTAGCAGCGGAGACCCAACGCAGCCAAAAATAGATAAATAAAATAAAAATACATAAATTAAAAAAATATTCGTCTGTCAGTTCAGCTCTGCAGGTTCAGGCTCATTTAACTTGATAAAAACAGCTCCTTTTTTTCTGAGTAGGGAGAGTTTTTCTCTGCCTCCACCTCTGGTTATGGGCAGAAGTGGTGAAGAGGCTTATTACATTGGTCACCTCCCTGTCTTGAATGCTCTCTTCCCAGCTGCAGTGTCACACGCCGCCCCATTTGTGGGTGCCCATTTCAAGACTACCCACTGGAAAAGGATGCACAACGTAAGAGCAGTGAGCTTCAGTTTTGCTGGGGGGCCTTACTGGGGACTCTAGCCCAGGAGATGATAGCTCTGAGGAACTGATGAAATTTTTTGGCTGGGATGTAGTTAAGTATGCATCTTGGTGAAAGAGGGCTGCTAATCACAGAAAACAGCTATCTCAAGATATTAATTTTAGTGCTTCTCATATATGGGAAGATGCAAGAATCTGAGGACCTCGAAACACTTCCTCAGGTATGCAGCTTAACTATCTAGGGGCCAGTATATCCAAAACACAAAATGCTTCCTTTTTTTTTTCTATCCTGAATGACCCACATGGCACACCGTCAGTGCATGACTTCAGTGGTTAATGACTGGATCCTTGTAGAACTGGAATGGTGGGCAACATCTGCTTGTTTGTTTACAAACAAGCTTCTTTGGTTTCTTTACTACAAAAGTCACTCTAAGCATATCTTTTACCCAAAAACCTTAATGCCGTGTTTTCTGTTTGTCTTTTTTCCTGTTATTTTTTATTTTTTTGGCCGCGCAGCATGTGGGATCTTAGTTCCCCGACCAGAGATTGAACCCACACCCCCTGCCATTGAAGCGTGCAGTCTTAGCCACTGGACTGCCAGGGAAGTCCCTCCTCTCTGTTATTCTTAATATCATCTTTGTCTCCTTCCCTCCCTCCCCCCACTTCATCCTTCCTTTTTTTCTCTTTTGTTTAGACCTTCACCAGTGCCTAGCATCTTTTAAAGTTTATGCCCCTTTTATGGTGAGATTATGGACTGGCTCCCGCCTAGCACTTCAGGCTTTGCGTATTTTTTCCCTACGCAGTTTCCTCAAACTGAGGGGGTACCATCTCCCCACAGCTGCTCACATCCTTTCCATTTTGAATGTTTTACTCCCATGCTGAGAGATAAGAGATGACTGGCTAGTTCTCCCAGTCATCTTAGCCCACCTTAAATACATAGAGACTAATTCACTTGAGGAGTCTACGTTTTCTGCCCAAGAGGAAATCCCTTTTACGATACCTATAAAAGTGACAGAATCATGAATCCCAATTTAAAAGGTAAATGATAACTATCCATCCAGTCGCAATGAACGTGGTGCTAAAAAGTAAATCATTTGCTATAGAGTGGAAACAGGCAGATAAAAAACAAGGATAATGAAAGATACAGTGTGAAAACGGTGAGCCAAACTTTTAAGGATGATAAAAAGGCTCATTGGGCTTCCTTGGTGGCGCAGTGGTTAAGAATCCGCCTGCCAGTGCAGGGGACACGGGTTCGAGCCCTGGCCCAGGAAGATCCCACATGCCGTGGAGCAACTCAGCTCCTACGCCACAACTACTGAGCCTGCGCTCTAGAGCCCGTGAGCCACAACTACTGAGCCCACGTGCCACAACTACTGAAGTCCACGTGCCTAGAGCCCATGCTCTGCAACAAGAGAAGCCACAGCGATGAGAAGCCCGCGCACTGCAACAAAGAGTAGCCCTTGCTCGCTGCAACTAGAGAAAGCCCACGTGCAGCAACAAAGACCCAACGCAGCCAAAAATAAATAAATAAAATAAATTAATTAATTAAATATCATAAAAAAAGAATAAACATAGTTATATTGTAGCACATAATCACAATCACCTACTGAGGCCAAGGTATACTCTTTAAAAAAAAAAAAGGCTCATTAACTGGACTGTAGTGATGGTTTCATGGGAGTTTATTATGTCAAAACTCATCAGATAATACACTTTAAATAGGGACAATTTATTTACATCAATTGTACCTCAAAAAAGTTGTAAAGCAAAGCAAACCAACAGTAAAATATATATATAAAAAAATATATATATATATACATATATATATATACATATATATATATACATATATATATATATGACTTAGGGGTCACTAGCCAGGCTATCCTCACACGCCGACTAGTGTACATGGAACTGTAGCCTTGTTATTAACCAGGTGCAGCTTTATTATATTAAAATTTCATTTTACCTTTAAAAAATTAGGGTGTGAGTACACACCGAATGAACGTTAAGTGGTTCTTGGTCAGCCTAAAAGCTGCATAATATCTCCTGATCAGACTCACTTCTGTAATTAAGATTGTTTTAACTCACTGTTCCTGTACTTTGAAGGGCACTGACTTCTGTGTAAATATATGAAGCAGAGGTACTATCCACCCCGAACCCCAGTGACTTTATTTCTATCCCTATGTTATCATGGATCATCCATATTCTATAAGCTGGACTCAGTACTCTTTTAATGGTCCGTGATTATGTTTTGTTCTGATTATGGCATATTACGGATTTCTGTTCAGCAAACCTATTGTTTGATAATACTAGGAAATGGCTAAAATGTAGATATGTTTGTCTTTTTAAATGGCTTTGTTGAGGTATACTTTGTATACAAAGAACTGCACGCATTTAATGTGTACAGTTTGATGAGTTTGGATATACATAAGCACCTGTGATACCAACACCACAATCAAGGTAATAGACGCATCTACACCTCCCAGGGTTTCCTTGTGTTCCTTTGTGCTTTTTGTTTGTTTGCTTCTTTTTTTTTTATTGGAGTACAATTGCTTTACAATGTTGTGTTAGCTTCTGCTGTACAATGAAGTGAATCAGCTATATATATATACTATACCCCCTCCCTCTTGGATCTCCCTCCCACCCCTGCCATCCCACCCATCTAGGTCATCACAGAGCGCCGAGCTCAGCTCCCTGTGCTATACAGCAGGTTCCCACTAGCTATTTTACACATGGTAGTGTATTTATGTCAAACCTAATCTCTCAATTCGTCCGACCCTCCTCTTTCCCCCTCTGTGGCCATATGTCCGTTCTCTATGTCTACGTCTCTATTCCTGACCTGCAAATAGGTTCATCTCTACCATTTTTCTAGATTCCACATATATGCGTTAATATACAGTATTTGTTTTTCTCTTTCTGGCTTACTTCACTCTGTATGACAGCCTCTAAGTCCATCCACATCTCTACAAATGACCCAATTTCATTCCTTTTTATGGCTGAGTAATATTCCATTGTACATATGTACCACATCTTCTCTATCCTTTCAACTATAGTTGGACATTTAGATTGTTTCCATGTCTTGGCTATTGTAAATAGTGCTGCAGTGAACATTGTGGTACATGACTCTTTTTGAATTATGGTTTTCTCAGGGTATATGCCCAGTAGTGGGATTGCTGGGTCGTATGGTAGTTCTATTTTCAGTTTTTTAAGGAAACTTCGTACTGTTCTCCATAGTGGCTGTATCAATTTACATTCCCACCAACAGTGCAGGAGGGCTCCCTTTTCTCCACACCCTCTCCAGCATTTATTGTTTGTAGATTTTTTTTTTTAGAGTTTTTGTTTTAACATCTTTATTGGAGTATAACTGCTTTACAATGGTGTGTTAGTTTCTGCTGTATAACAAAGTGAATCAGCTATACATATATATATATATATATCTCCATATCTCCTCCCCCTTTTGTCTCCCTCCCTGATGGCCATTCTGACTGGTGTGAGGTGATGCTTCATTGTAGCTTTGATTTGCATTTCTCTAATAATTAGTGATGTTGAGCATCTTTTCATGTGCCTCTTGGCCATCTGTATGTCTTCTTTGGCGAAATGTTTATTTAGGTCTTCCACCCATTTTTTTTTTGCGGTACGTGGGCCTCTCACTGCTGTGGCCTCTCCCGTTGCGGAGCACAGGCTCCGGACACACAGGCTCAGCGGCCACGGCTCACGGGCCCAGCCGCTCCGCGGCATGTGGGATCTTCCCGGACCGGGGCACGAACCCGTGTCCCCTGCATCGGCAGGCGGACTCTCAACCACTGCACCACCAGGGAAGCCCTCCACCCAGATTTTAATTGGGTTGTTTGTTTTTTTGGTATTGAGCTTCATGAGCTGTTTATATATCTTGGAGATTAATCCTTTGTCCGTTGCTTTATTTGCAAATATTTTCTCCCATTCTGAGGGTTGTCTTTTCAACTTGTTTATGGTTTCCTTGTTTTCTTTGTAGCTTTTCTTAAGAACACTTAACATGAGATTTTAAAACATCCCCTGAGCAACTATAAAAAACAAATGTTAGTGATAATAACCACTTCTCCATTTTTGCCCTGTAAGCTGGGGGGGCTATGAGTCAAATGTACAGCTCAGTTTCTTAGGATATTAGAAATACACTGTGGTTTCTATCCTTACCCTCACAGCAACTTACTTTTTCCCCATTGTTTTCTCTTTATCCTGATGTGTTTCTTTCTTTCTTTAACTCTGTTGTATTAGAACAAGCTTCCACCACTCCTTTTCCCACTAGCTATTCCCACTTTATTCCCACTAGGAATAAAGGAATAACAAACTTCCTTGAGATGTGAGAAATGTGAATCTTTTAAAGTGTTATTTTCCAGGGCCTCAAGGCAACACCCAGATAACAAGATAACATAAAAACTGTAGAGCTATATTGTGAGTCTAGGTGAGCCCCAGGGTAGCTTTTACTCACAAATCATGCTTATTTCTCAGAGCGCTGGACAGACATAAGCCCAGGATTCAGAGACAAAGAGGTTTGGGGTCAAAGCTTCCCTCTCCCACAATGGCATATTTGCGCAGAATATTCTATTAAGAGTCTTGGAGGACAAGGATACACTGGGAGGGTAGTAGAAGGAAAGGAAATCCATTTCAGAGGGAAATAATTACAAGATTACCTTCACTTTCAAGGTATAGCAATAGGTCATTATTATTAACTGGTGAACTTGGCAGAGAAAAAAAAATCAGTCATATGCAAGCATGTATTATGTCCAGAAAGGACTGATTATTGGCATTTTTCTAGTGGACATGAAGGCATTATAGACATATAATCTTGGTTTTCTTGGTTTCTATTTCTATGGATTTGCACACAGTTGTACATTAGAGGCATGGATGCTGTCCTAGGAACCAGCCTTGATGGACAGTGCTTAGCCTTGGCTGTCTTCACAATGCGTCATCCCTTTATCAGCGGGCCCCAAACACAGAAGGAGCCTGCAAGAACACACAAAGCAGCTCTGACAAGGGTCAAGTTTCAGTTCTACTGTATAACATTCACAGAAGGCACAGAAGGTGGCGGTTGGAGAGTGGCTGCTTTACTCCATTCAGTTGATTCCCAAGTTCCTTGATGGACAGGAAGAGTTTTTAAAGCTGCTAATCTCCCAATTTTTAATGTGACTTTTCTTGTTTTGTCCCCCATGGCCGCTCAATCTCTTTAATTCCTTTAGTCTTCCCAGGTTTACCCTGGCCCTGCACCTTTGGTCTCTGGAGCAGGCTGTCAGTCATTCAGTTCCATGGGTTTTGTTGCCAGCATGGGGTATCTACCAAACAATTGGACATATCCCAGTGCCATGATTGATCTGCTTTGATCATTACAACTCTTTAGTGCAAGTGACAGAAAGGCCATTCCAGGGGACTTGAGTCCTCAGGTGTTTGTTTATCCTTTCAGGTTCTAGTTTGCCCTTGTTCTCATCTACTCAGTGTTCTCCCGCTATTGCTGGCTGTTCTGTAGATACAGAGATACGAAGCCCTGCAGAGACTCCTCCACCAGCAGTCAAAATTCCATAAAATGCAACCCCATAATAAACCCCTTATTGTATCAATCCTAGTGCTTCTGCTTCCCATATTGAATCCTGACCAATAAATGCCTTTAAGTAAGACACCAAGATCTTGGAGAAGCCAAAGTCTCTGCAGATATAATTTATCTAATACTATCTCTTTGATTAAAAATGCTAAATCCAGTTTAGTTGGTTGTCCTTACCAATATAGGCATTTCCTTTTTATATTTTACTGAAGTCAAGTAATTATAAAGCTTGATTCACTATTTAATATCATATCATTAACATTATTCATACTGTTTTGTAGTCTTTATAAGCCTAATTTTAGAAAGATTTCATATTAGATTGAGTGGATGCTCCATAATTTAATCATTTCCCTGTTGTTAGATATATAGGTTTCTTCTAATTTTTTACTATTATGAATGATCTGAAATACTTCTTTATGCATGTGATTTTTCCCCGTATTTTGGAATATTTTATTAGGCTATAATTTCATTAGTTGAGGATAAAAGTATGTAAAAGGTATAAACTTTTTATTGCTTAATTGCTTTCAAAAAGGACTAGAATAATTAGTAATGCTATTAGCAATTGACAGTATTCTTACTATGAGTAATATCACTTAAAATAGTCTTTCTTTATTTAACCGAAAAAAATGTACCAATGCAATTTCAAAGGGACTCCACATTGCCCACTTTATATTGGTATCTATTTCCTGCTTTGCAATATCTAGAAAGCAAACACTGATCCCAAGTGGATTGGAAATATTCTAAAGACACTTTCCCTGAAACACAGCTGTTAATTTCTGACTTCTGAATGCGGCCTGCCCAAAATATAAGGATTCAACCATATACTTTCTCGTTAAACTGAGATTCTTTCACTTTGTGACTGGAGCAATTAAGAGGCTCATCAGTGGAGACAGTGTGGAGGCAATGGAATCACGTGCAATTAATGTTCTTATCTTTTTAATTTTAGGTAATAGCACTTCTTCAGAATAACATCTTCAGGGAAAACATATTGAATTCAATCTGTTGGGTGAATATTTTCAGTTAGAGAAGGTACAGTATGTATGTATAAATGAACGTACAGACTGCTGCTGGTGGTTTATTTTGGTCCTATAGCAGTCTTGGAAATAGAACTGAGTTTTATATAGCATCCTCCGGAATCAGGGGAGCCCTAAGCTCTTTATGGAGCAGTGATTTTGGCTATGTCTAAATAAACCTCATCCTTATAGTCAAAGACAAAAAATTCAGATGACAAACTGCTTCATCTTTCCATACAAGATCATGTAAATGGCTTGATTTGGGGCTTCCATAACTGCACGGCTATTCTGGCTTTATGGATGCATCTTTTTTCAACTCCCAGTGCCCTGTAGAAGGAGAAAGGCTGTCAAGGATGTCCTAGATGACTCCCTGGGTAGGAGTGGGAATGCTCCTCTTGGAAACAAGTCATGGCACCAGTCATGGGAGCAGCATGGTACTGGCAATTTCAAGATGCTGCCCAGATATACAAGGGCATTTCTGTCTCAAAAGGAGCCATCCTAGCCTTTCCATGGGGGGCAGGGAATGGAGCTACAGTGGTAACTCAGTGGTGGTAGTTGGAACAGTAATTATTGTGGATGATTTTTGTCCTGTCTACTGAATCGCCTGGTGGGTAAATGTATATATGGGACCCTTTCCTCCTTATGTTCAGGAATAAATTTAGCAGGCATGTTTACCAATAGTAGCATTTTATAGCCTGAACCACACACGTTTGGTCTGTGTTGTTATAGTAATAGCCATGTCTTGCATTTGTACAGATATTCAGAGTTTTTTAAACCCACTTATACGTCACTGGATTATCTATACAACATCTCAGCTCTTTGCTTCAAGTCTTGTCAGTTGTATCTCTTAACTACATCTCAATTGCCCACTACCCCCTTCTGCCCTTCTAGCTGAAATCATATCATGCTTGTTCCCACATCGTGAGCTGCCACCAAGCTGGTCTTCCTACTTATTACCCTCCTGAGGCTGTTGGCAACCTATTCTCCCTAGAACAGCTTGAGGAATCTTCAGGACATGTCTCTGCTTAAACTCCTTTATTGTTTTCAGAGTGCTGATAAAGACCTGAAATGCCTGACTGTGGCACAAAGGCCCTGCGTGATCTGGCCCCTTCCAACCTCTGCAACCCGCTCTGCTCTCTCCTCTCTCATGGCCCCCCCCAGCTCCTGTAAGCTCCTCAAGTACAACCCCAAGCTGCCTTCCCCGAGGACACTGGCACCTGCTGATGCGCCTGCCTGAAAACCTCTTCCCGGGGCTGAATTCTCATCTTCTGGGCTTTAGCTCAAATATCCCGTCTCTAAGAATCCTTCCCCCCAAAGTGGGGATTCACGGAGAATGTGAGACTCAGATGAGCACCCAAAGTGATGGAAGCATGAAGACTGGAAGAAACCGCGCGCTCCTGGCCCCTCGTTCATCACTCCTGCCGGAACTGAAGCCAGCCTGTGACCTACATCCATTTCTCATCCAGTCACAGGAAGATCATGGATTATAGGGACACTTTCTAGATTTGTTTTGTTTGCATTCTTTTGACTACGGTGTTTAGGAAAATGGGGAAGATATTGCTGACGTTAAGTAATTCCCGCGTGGTTGAGACTGATTCGGGCAGGAGGGACTTTGTTTGAGAATTGATACCAGCCCCCGTGGAGCCAGGCACCCTTGGGTTCCCTTTCAAAAGGGAGAGAGCTCCTCTTGCTACATAGTTGTTTGAAAGCACCCTGGAGACTTCCATTTGAAAGATGATCAGAAAACATCATCATGAGTTCTTTGATTTAAAATGGAATTTAAAACAGGACCAATTTCTACCCTTAAGTACAATGATATTTCCTCTAAACTAGGGTGTATACACAGATCACTTTTCCTCTGGGATATTTTTTCTCATCCAAACATTGTCCTGCAAATACAATTTTTTACATGAATCTGTGACTCACTCTCACCTTTTTAACCTAGAAGTCTCCCTGGTGTCGGCTGGCCTCCTCTGAGTTATTCATCTGGGTCTGAATCATACTGAACACATATGGCATGTGTCACCCTGGACAGGCAAAACCAAGAAAAGTCATGAAAAAAACCCAAACATTACTTTTCCTAACCATTAATACGTGCTACTCATTTGCATTTCAGACAGTTTCATGCCCCTTTATTTTAGAACAATTGAATCACAAAATAGAATCTTTAAAGACTATTTTAGCCTCATAGCCTCATAGATGCATTAGATGCCCTGGGCTGTGTTTCCACCAAGCTTCATCCAGCCTCTATTTAACCACCTTCAGCAGGGAGCACTGACTTTCTTCTGGAGCTGCACCATCTTTGCATGGAATTAATTGGTAGGAAGTTAAGTTGAGCCTAAATTTTTGGCTACTAACTTGATCAACAAAGAATGTATGCTTTCATCCAGGACATCAATTAAACACTAAAGAGTCAAGAATAGAGCAGTGGTCAGCTTCTAGAGAACTCTAGAACCATTAATCAACACAGGCTTTGTCCTAAAATCTGGTCGCAGTGATTGATGAGGAGACCATGGAAGTCTCGGGCAATCAAGGCGCACTATATATTCTATTAACATTCCTGGGTTACCCTCCCTAATCTAGAAAACTCTGGTCACCTCAGGTTGCCCTCTGACATCCTGGTGGTGGGTAATGTTATTAAATAAGCTCAGCCTAAGGCAGGGGTTTGACAAACATTTATATAGATTAAAACCCCTTCTCCCTTCACACCGATTTTTCAAACTCCTCTCCAAGTTCATCTATATCGCATCTCCATAATAATACATACCATGATTAACCGTGGGACAGCCTGACACTTTGATTTCATTACAAATTGAGAGATGTTCATCTCTGCATGTATCACCTGGTAATGATATCTTCCTTCCTTTCCTGGGGCTCTTGGCATTTAAGGATGCATGGTATTTTCCCAATAGCACTAGAAAAATCGAGTGAATCTAATGTTCCCATTGTCTTCCTCCACTCAGGATATTATATTTATGTGCCTTCTCCCCACTATTTAGTTTCACAAGCAAAACAAATTCTGCAAATATATAAGTCCCATATCTTTGATTTGGAAAAAGTTAAAGGATCCCAGCTGCACAAAGTTTCTATGAGAAAGGATGTAGATTCTCACTGGCTCCAGTCTTAGGTGAGGAAATGGAGGATTCTAGAGTTCTGAAAACAGCATGGGCCAGGGAAACAAGGAGAGGAAAAGTATAGACCAAGATAGGTTGGCTATGACCTTAAGCTGGGTAAATGGAGCTCACCTCAATTCTGTTGGAGTATCCCCCCGTTTTCACATCCTACAATAATGTGTACACTTGTTTGTAACCACATCAAAAAGGAAATGAGTTTAGCCTGGCATGACTTACTTATTCTCACTGAACCCATGCTGGCTGCTAATGATTGCTTTCCTTTTTAAATGCTCCCAAGCCATCTGTTTAATAATCTATTCTAGAATTTTGCCTGAGAAGAATCTCAATGCTAATGAAGTAGAAAGATCCCCAGGCAAAGATCAGGAGACCCAGGTTCTAGCCCGGGTTCTGTCATCAACTGACTGAATGTCGCTGGGCCAGCACCATACCCTGTCTTGTCCTGTTTCATCTCTAAACTGGGAGGGTCAGAATCGATGATCTCTATGCTGCTTCCAGCTATGAATCTAGGATTCCTTCATTACCTTAGTCTGTAGTTCTTGGAACCTTCTCTTCCCCCTGTTTAAAATCAGGAACTTAACCATATAGTCTTTGAGTATTTCTGCTCTGTGTGGTCTAGATGCTGTTACTTACTTATTAGTTGACTGGGGAAATTTGTTACAATTCTATGGGTATCAGTTCCTTCACTTTATTTTTTACATTTTTTTAAAGATTTTTTTTGATGTGGACCATTTTTAAAGTCTTTATTGGATTTGTTACCATATTGCTTCTGTTTTTTGTTTTGGCTTTTTGGCCACGAGGCATGTGGGATCTTAGCTCCCCGACCAGGGATCGAACCTGCACCCCCTGCATTGGAAGGTGAAGTCTTAACCACTGGACCGCTAGAGAAGTCTCATCAGTTACTTCACTTTAAAAATGAAGGGGTTTAAATCAGATGACATCTACATTTCTGAGTCCAAGTCCATAATACCTAGACGATATCGAATATTGTTTTTGTGTTCACATTCCATACATTCTTGAAGTAACCCAGTACTGTGTGTTTGGCCCTGGAAGATGAAAACAGACTCATCAATTCAGGTTGGGCAGAAAGCTTAGACATTATCAGTCAAACAACTGACTGAATAATATTTAGAGTGGCTGGTGCTTTCTTCCTTGCCTTGGATTTAAATACTCTTTAATTTCTAATCTGTACTGACTTTTTAAGTGCCGCCCTCCCCCGCTTTTCCCATTGAACAGCCAGCTCTGCTGCTGGGTTCATTTACACTGACTAAGGGCACCATGCTCATTTCAGTGAATGCTCCCAACGTCTAAGGGTATGGAGAGAGGAATCTCAAAATCTGCTTCTGTTTCTTTATTTCAGGTAATGAACGCTAGGGTTATAGAGCTATTTTATTCCGGCCTGATGATGTTGCATGAGTCAGTGTAGATGATTCCCACAGGAAGGTCTGATTTTTATTCTTTGACTCAAACCTAAAAATAGAGCCTTCAACTCGTCCTGTACTCTCAGCTGTCATCTGCCATCGAAACCTGGGCACTTGGCATGTTTGCCTGTGGCTTTGAAAGAATCACTGCCTTCTTTGGGTTAAAATAAGGAGCAAACAAATATACGTGTATGGACCTGAAATGTTGTTTCACTTCCTATTGTCTTTATTCTGGGTGAATTATGCAGCTGAAGGTGGTTTTTCTTTCAAATGTCTTTAAATGCAATTCTTTTCAAAGGTGAGCATGAGAGGTTATGGTCCAGAAGAGAGATATTCTGACTCATCACGTCTTTTTAAATATACCTTCTGAATAATCATGAACGCTGATGGAACTTGACTGTTTACAGAGTCTCATCTTGGGACGACAAATCATCTGTCATCATTCTCCCTTTGGGAATAAAGCAGGTTGAGGCTAAACAAGCGCTTTGCCTCAAGTCACAGAACTAATGAGTCAAGGAAGCAGAACTGGACCCCAGGATTTGTATTATCACCCACTTCAAGTCGTTCTTCTACTGGAACCCTCCACCCCACTCCACCACCAAAGAAAATACACCAAAACGTCAGACAAAATCTGGGCTGGTTTCTTCATGAGTCCTGCCCAGGGACAGTCACATACACTGGTTGTCCTTGTGTCTGAATATTTCTTGTCTTTATTGTTTGTGACACACAGTTGAGGCCCCTTCCTTAGTTCTTTGTAGCCTTCTCATCGTTTTATGTCCTGGCTAGACAGTTTCCCTCAACACTGGCACAGAGCTGGGTCCACAGTAGGCTAATTAGCTTAATTCAGGAAAAATAAGCCTCCAGGCCAGAAAAGAAGACTCTCCCAGAACTGGAGTTAACAGATGGTATGTCTCCAGGGCGTTAGCCCACTTTAAGGCTTGTTCTGGTCATGCGGGTGGGTTGCTGTGTGCAACTCCAATTATTCATAGACTCTCCACATTTCAGCAGCAGAAAGAGAAAAAGGAGTTATTATACCTAAATTAAGTCCTTTGAGACTGGGGTTGATAAAATTCTCTTAAACATTTCGCTGAGAAAGATTTACCAGTGTCCCTCAATGAACCTGTTACGTGACCATATGGTTAAGAAGTCCAATCAAATTGTGGTAGGAACTGGCCTGACTCTGAGTTGGTGAATTCCATCAAACAATTCATAGTAGGGGTTAATTAAATTTCAAAATATTCAAATTGGGTTTATATGCTCCTGTAGCTAATGTTGACTCCAAATCTCCCTTCGTTTAGTTCCAGCGTATGCTCTGGGAAGTTACTAGTAATGACACAAAGCCCCTAACACAGAGCATGCCATAGACGTCTGTCTCATTAGGACTCAGGCCAGCCTGCCAAGACAAATAGGGAGCTGGTGTATTTCATTTCTTTTAAGCACTGGATCGGGGAGGGCAGCTTTAGAGAATGTGCAGTTACATGTTTAGGAGCAGATTAATTCAAGAGCTGTTATGTCCACAATATTCTGCTAGTCTCAATACTCCCTCATCAGAGGTCATGAGCATGACATTGACAATGACCTTGATGGACTCAGGACTTTTCTCCCAACCTGTGCCTTGGTTTTACCTACTTTGCATCTCTGCTGGTTATCACTGTCTCAGCTCCAAACCCTTCTTCTTTGCCCTGCTTTGTGCTCCTGGAGATGGACCCTGGAACACTTCTCCTTTGTCAGCTGGTGCAACGTTAGTCCTTGACATTAGAGCACGTGGGAGAGACATTGGAAGAGGAAGAGGCTTCTCTTTTTGTTTCTGGGCCTGTATTTTTCTTGCTCTCATGGCATGGCCCCTTTTCCTGCAAGGGGGCACAGGAGAGCTGGAGGTGCACAGTCTCCAGTGATTTCTATTGCTACCCAATGAGTTCCACGGGGAGGTTCTTGGCAGCCAGTCCTGTCCTGTGGTATCTCAGGAACTTCTCCTCCATCCAGTGGGCTACAGATGCACAGACACATCCTCTCCAACAGGGGGTCTCAGCCACGGACGGGGGCTGCTTCCATGTTTGTTCCTTCCTTGGGCACCCTCTCTCAGCCCTAGAGGCAGGGGCTGCACTCTGCATCTGCTATTTCTGTATTACGAAGAGTTCTCGTTTCCCCTCTTGGAAGTCAATCGCTTGTTACTGGTTAATAATTTTGTGTTAAATTTTTCCAGTCCAAATAACCAGTGTGGTTTCTGTTTTCTGACGGGACCCTGACTGATACAGAACCCCTTCAAGAATAGATCAGCCTTTAGCCTCGGATCCATTTGGTTTCAACTGTGGATTCCCTCTGCTGCTTGGCCGTGTTTATGATTGGTCTTTGGAACTTGCTCGTTGGTACTGACACAAAGACCTCATATTACATTGTGCCTTCGTTTTCCTCCAGGTGCCGTGAATCAAATTGAGTGGTTCCCTCCCACCCTCCACATCTCTCACCTCTGCTTGTCCAGGAAGAGTGATGAGTCATGTTCGAGAAGCCCGAATAATATGATCTGCCTATGAGGTTGTGTGACCCGCAGAAGCAGAAAGTATCTATTGATTCTTCACTGCTGTTTGAAGAGAAGAAATTGAAACAGTTCTTGGAATCACCCTGTTGCTGCTTTAACAAATACAAGCTAAATGCAGCTAAAGAACTCCTAGAAGGTGTGTATGAGATAACAGTAATCGTCTCCACTGCTATCATCATTGCTTGAAGGCTTACTGTGTGCCAGGAACATATTAAGTTACTAACACATTACTTTATTTAATTCTTATAGCAAGTCAATAATGTAAGAGCTATTAGTTCCTCATTTGTATCAGTCTGGGGTCTCTAGAAAAACAGAACTAATAATATATATATATATGCATATATATATGCATATATATACATATAGAGAGAGAGAGGGAGAGAGGGAGGACGCTTTATTTTAAGGAATTGGCTCACGTAATTGTGGAGGCTGGCAAGTCTGAAATGTAGGGTAGGCCAGTATGCTGGAAACTCAGGCAAGATCTATGCTACTGTCTTGAGAGTGGGAAACCTTAGTTTTTGCTCTTAAGGCCTTCAACTGATTGGATAACTCCAAGCCATATTAATGAGAATAATCTCCTTTACTTAAAGTCAACTGACTGTAAATGTTAATCACATCTACAAACTACCTTCAACAGCAACACCTAGATGAGTGTTTGATCAAGTAATCTGTCACCATCGCCAGTGTAATCAACGTGCCACCAGGTAGCTGACTGATCGCTCTGGGGAATGATGGAATATTGAAGACTCGGTGTTGGCCTCAAAGTGGGCACGCAGCAGTGGCTGTAGCCACCTTGGCCTTGGAGAGAAGAAGTCCATGTTGTTGAGCCCAGGCCTGACCTCCATCCCTGCCACCACAGCCAGTGTGTTCATAAACCCAGTGGGCAATAACAGGGGTGAATGGGAAAGAGACTGAGGTATCCAGAGCAGATCATCTTATCCACTTGCTTACTAAAATCCTTCTCTGCTGAGGTCGCCCTTTGGTAAGCACTGAGGCACAAACAGGTTCATTTTTCTTTGTCCATTCAGGGAGGTCTCTCCCCATGCCTCTTCCCCAGACTCTGTTGTCACCAGTATTCCGATCATGTTACTTCCAAGCCCTTGACCATCCAGCTAAACACCCAGTTCATGATGGGCTGCTTAGGTCATATGGTAGCTTGGTGGACCACGGTTGAGTATTCAGTCTCTACTAAGGCCCAGCAGCAAGCCAAAAGCTCTTTCTCAGAAGGAAAGTAGTTGTCTGCAGAGGATGGCAGGCTTTGCTCCGAAATCCCAAGGGTCTGAGCTGCGACTGATCTGTTGGACCTGTCTGCTCCAAACGGTGTCTCTATCTGTCACTGACAATTCAAGCACCACTGGATCTGCTGGACCTATTGGTTCAAGGGGCAGAGCAGCTGGCAAGCAGGATAGACCTGTTAGAGAACCTTCTCTTGTTCTGGGCTCCACTCAACGCTAGCAGCTTTTCTAGTCACTTGATATATGGATCAGAGGAGTGCACTCAGATGAGTAATATGTTGCTCCCAAATCCAGAGACCCACTAGGCACTGTGCTTGTTTTATGGTTACAGTAGGGACCAGATGTAACAACTTGTACTGCGCCTGAGAAGGGATATCTCAACATGCTTCACACCAGTGGACCCCCAGGAACTTCACGAAGGTGGAAGACCCCTGAATTTTTGTTCAGATTTATTTCCCACCCTGTGGCATGTCATCACCTGTTGCCAATGGTCCAGAGCAGTTGCTACTTCTTGCTCAGTCCTTCCAATCAGCGTATAATCACGGTGAAGGATCAGTGTGATGCCTCGTGGAAAAGAGGTCTCGTGTAATCAAGGTTCTTGCAGACTAAATTATGACATCGGGCTGGAGAATTGATGTACCCCTGAAGTAGGATAGTGATGGTGTATTTCTAGCCTCTCCAGCTAAAAGCAAACTGCTTCCAGTGGTCTTTACTAATAAGTATGGAGAAAAAAAGCTTTTTCCACATCAATAGCTCAGCTACACACCAGGTACCAGGGGATATGTTAATTTACTCAAGCAAGAAAACCATATTTGGAACAGCAGATGTGATTGGAGTCACCATCTGGTTACATTTATGATAATCCACTGCCATTCTCCAAGAACTATCTCTTTTCTCCAGAAGCCAAATAAGTGTGTTGAATGGGGATGTGGTGGAAACCAACCCTCCTGCATACTTCAAGTCCTTGATTATGCTGCTAATCTCTGTGATACTTCCAGAAATTCACACTGATTTTGGTTTACTTTACTCCTATGCAGAGGCAGTTCTAGTGGCTTCCACTTGGCCTTTCATACCATGCTCCACAGTTCAGGGAAACAATGTGGAGTTTCTGCTGGTTGCTGAGTATTTCTATTCTAATTATGCATTTTGGAACTGGGCAATTAACCACAGGATGGGTTTGGCAACTCAGTGTGAGATAAACTTGAGCTGAGATTCCACTGATCACCTGACCTCCATAAGCCCCTACTCTGTTGACCCACAGTGTCAGTTCAGAACTAGGGTTCAATCATCCCTGAGAACTCTGATTTTTTCCTTTTCCCCAGTGCAGAGTCACCCTTGTAAAAGGCAGTAGTTATGTTTGGAGAAGGCTGGGAGAAAGATTAATAGTATAAATTTTTGGCAGTGTGATGAGGTCCTTCTCCAGGGGACACAGTCTCCTCTTTATTCAAGGGGTTCTGGGTCTGGAAACCAGCTCAGGGCTGGGAATTGACTCAAGGGCCATGACTCTTCAGTTTTGGTGATTCAAGTTAGACTTCTGCCATTTGACTTAGAGCTTTTCCACATATGCAAATCAAGCCAGAATTTCGGAGACTGCCCATCTATTTCTCTTTTAGGGAAACTGTTCAACTGGCCAGTGACATAGATCTCTGCGAGTCAGACTATTTTGACTGCTGCCTTGACTCTGCTATCCATTACGGTAACAACTCTTGCCTTGTATTGGTGATTAAGTGCCACCAGTGGCCCTTGCCACCCTGGGATCCAATTATCCCCGTGACATTTAAGGATCCCAGTCAGCGGTAGCCATTCTCCCTATGATTTCTGACCTACAGAGAAGAGTGACTACGGAGTTCTTCAAGGATGCTGAGGCTCCCTTCACAAATTTTTTATAGTCATAGTGTGTCCTCTGACCCCTTGGTCATGGGGGCAAGCAGATCTTATATGACAAGTCAACTTTAACATCCCAATCTCCCTAAGCCTTTGGATATATTCTTCTACAGTATACCAAAGAAGTTCTGGCATTTCAACTTCATTTAGCGTAGGAGACATTTCAGTCTATGTTTCAGCCAACACCACCCCTGCCCCAGCCGCCCCGCAAAAAAAAAGAGCTTTTTCTAACTCTTTAAGTTACAATATTGAACCCAGAATTTTTGTTTAGTGGGCTCCATAAATTCAGCCTGATCCAACTTTACATTCCATTATCACACACAACTTCAACTCCCATAAATATTCCCCATATTCCTGCCTGGATACATTGGAAAAATTATGTGGTCTTCTGTGGTGTGACACATCTTGTGGGTCACTCTTTGCACCTCATCTGGGGCTCGCTGGAACTTGAGTCTAGCTATGGGTCTAGAAGCAAAGAGGAGTGGTGGGGGCATGTCCTAGGAGAATCAGCCATGTTTTTCAAGGGAGCTCCTTCAGGGGAGGACATTACAATTTCATCAGGCAAAGCAGGGTTAATCTCCTCAGGTGGGAGCGGCTTAAGGGCTGTTTGTACCTGTGAAGAAGACTCACTGTCCCCAGCTTCATCAGGATCTAGCCGTATGCCCCATTCCAGTTTTCAGGACTCCATTCCTTCCCGATCAGTGCCTTTACTGCAACACCTTGTAAAGCTGAAAAATTAATTTGCATTGTAATTCAGCTGCTAACTGCAGAGACTCTGTGTCTGGTTTTTATAAAGCTCAGCTCCAGGGCTACAGGAGGTAAGGATTTCTTTCAAGACAGACACAGAAACTTTCAGATGATTCATGTGGTGGTAGAAGTGGGAATTTGAATCCCGGAACTAATACTTTTCTTTCCCCACACTGCCCATAGCAATTAGGAGCCAGAAGCCAATCTCCTTATACTTGCTAGTTTGACAAAACGTTCTAAGGTACCAAACAGATGGTCACCCAGAACCTTGCCTCCTGTAGGTACTGGATTAGGAATATTCAGTGGTGAGATTTTCTACATTTCTACTGCCACATTACACCATGGATTATCAGTACCCTCTCTCCCACCAGAAAGAGTCATTAGTGCATTTAAATCTAATCAAATTAGGGAACCAATTCCAGGAACCTCAGAACCAATTCAGAAAATTCACTCTGAAAGAGTCTGTTCCTTTAGAACTACTCTCAATACCAAAATCAGTAACAGTCAGAGTACTCAAGAGAAACAGAATCAATAGGATGGATGGATGGATGGATGGATAGAGAGGGAGAGAGATTTATTTTGAGGAACTGGCTCACACAACTGTGGAGGCTGGCAAGTCTGAAATCTATAGGGTTGGCTGCAAGGCTGGAAACTCAGGCAGGATTTTTATGCCATAGTATTGAAGCAGAATTCTTTCTCAGTTTTTGTTTTCAAGACCTTAAACTGGGGACTTCCCTGGTGGCGCAGTGGTTAAGAATCCGCCTACCAATGCAAGGGACACGGGTTTGAGCCATGGTCTGGGAAGATCCCACATGCCGTGGAGCAACTAAGCCCGCGAGCCACAACTACTGAAGCCCGTGCACCTAGAGCCCGTGCTCCACAAGAGAAGCCACTGCAATGAGAAGCCTGCACGCAGCAACGAAGACCCAATGCAGCCAAACATAAATAATTTTTAAAAAATGACCTTAAACTGATTGAATGAGGCCCACCCACATCATCAAGGGTGATCTCCATTATTTAAAGTCAACAGACTGTAGAGAGTGATGGCGTCTACAAAGTGTTTGTTGAGGACACTTGGTACTACAGTCAGACGGTTTGCATTTTCCTGACCCCGTAACTATTCCCCTCTGCTGTGATTTGCCCCATCCACAGTTTCAGCTGTTTCTATTAATTGTTTTCATTTCTTCCTGAATGCCTCCTATTTCCCCCTTTTTTGCCCCTTTTCTGATACTTCTCAGCTTAATGCTACTGGCACTGGTTTTCAACACCCTCTTCTAGGCACATCAAGCCTCTTCCTCCACACTGGGTCTCCTGTACTTTTAGTGTTTTCAGCATTTCTTGGCCATTTTGACCACTGTCAAGCACTGATTCACTTCCAGGGTTGGGGCTGCTCCTGAGGAAAAAATGTAGCTGCTAAATGGTAACAGATATGGAACAGTTTACTTCTATTTAATTTATGTTTGGGATACAAATGAAACAACTGGATTATTAGAATTGTGTTATGTTAAGTGAATCTGGAAACAAGCATATACTCTCTTAATAAACTAAAAAAATGGGAATAAACAAGATTAGGTCTTAGAAGGGGATGTGCCTTTAGGGGGACACAATGATGAGTAAGATGCCAGTGAGAATTCCCATAACAATGAGCTCTTTGAGCTGAGGAGAGAGGTGCTAGTAAATGTCAGGTTATATCATTGATACTTAAGATGCTCCAAAAAGGTCAAGCATTAGCCAAAGGGAACAGAATGTTTTCAGCTTTTAATGGACCAGACCCATTCATTTGGAGGAAGTTTAAAAGGAGTCTCACACACAAGGTGGATAAACAGGGTTGCAAATTTCTACCAAAATATTAACACCTTGAGTAGGTTTTAACACTTACAAATTCATCTCTAGAGGGTTTGAATCAATCCACAAACTTTTATACTGCTGTTCACATATGGAAACTTTATAGTTATATGCATGCATATCATGACTTCTACATAACATGAAATACATGGATAAGAAATTCTAAAGCCAGTAAAACATTCAGTTTGTTCAAACGCCCTCATTTCTCAGAAACATCTGAAAGTCTAGCATCAGTATTTATTTTTATGTGGATATTTTATATAGACCCCGCCAAGCTTTATTTTCCAAAGAGTTCAAATAACTAAAAGTAAGTTCCTACAGTCAAATTAAACATTTCTTACTTTTTATGACATATGGAAATATTTTTTAGAGCTCTAACAAACTGGGCCATGTCCCAAAGCTTCAGCTTCTCCCTCCTTAGGGTGACAAATCAATTCTTACCTTGTAATGCTGGACAGTTACTGCGGTTCAGTCATAATCTGAAGCTTCCAGACACTGCCAGGATGTGGATGGAAGACCAGTTCGTACTGAACATTTTAGAAATTCTGCAGCAAGTCTTCATCCAACTCCTGAGTTTCTCTTTCTCTTCAAGTGTATTTTAGACAATGATTAGTCATCAAACATTTCAATTCGGCAAATATTTATTGAACTCAGAGCAAAGCACACGGCTAGAAATTGGGGATATAGAGGTGAACAAAAAAAAATTTCTTGCCCCCAGGAGCTCTTATTTTAGCAGATGATACAGAGGACTATGTAACTAACTAAATTGTGGGTCACTGCAGTCATAGACTTAAGCAAATTCCTAAGGCAAGCACAGAGGAAGGAGAAAGTCATTCTGATTTGTGGCATTAGGAAATGCTTCATGGAAGGAGCAGGGCATTTGTGCCGCTCCTTGAATAGGCTAAACAAACAAACATCCCAGGTTGCTTGGGATAGTCCCAGTTTACACTGTTTTCCAAGCATAATTATTCATTATTAGCACTGCACTTTCACTCTCAAAGGTTTTCTTTGGACAATAAATTATATGATCATACTAGTATTGGAGCACACATAAGATGCTGACACAGAGAAGAAGGAGGGTGAGAATTTCAGATGGACCAAACAGCAAGACAAAAGGCACGGAGGAATAAAATCCCATGGTATGCTAGGGGAAAAACTGGGCTTAAAATCTTGAAGAGGGAATTTGCCGTCTTTTCTGTTGCTGTTTGAACTGAAGTGGAAGCATGTTCTATAAGAATTGTCATGACCTGCTATTTGCATACTTATTTTTCTTTCTAGGAATGTGACTGTTGTGCAACAAAGACTTTTCCCATATTTATCTCTCATTTTCCATTTTCATTTGATCAGACAGTTTTATTTCTGGCAAAGTATTATATTCACATCACAGAGAAAGGGAAATTAAAAACCAATTCAGACTTTCCATTGTCTGCCTTCTGACCAGTTAACACTGAATTAAAGCATACAATGTGCTCCGAGTTTGCCCTTGTACTTCCCAAGAAACAAATGTTTCAAGAGAAAATAACCAAAGTTAGAAAGACATTACTTCTGTCCTCATAACTATTCAGGGGGAAAAGGACAGAATATGCTGAAATAATAATGAAAATCTTAACTAACTTGCATTGCTTTAGAACAAGAGATTGACATGATTACCTTTTGGAGCGATAAAGCCAATCTCTGATAGGAGTAGTCCTCTTAGGTATTTTTTTTTTAACAAAAAGGTTCTAAATGTAGAACAAAGAAACAAGACTGTCACTGTGCATAAATATATGAAAAACAATACAGCCATCACCCAAGCAATTCCAACAAACACTGAAAAGCCTCTATCTTCCTTATCACATAAGTAGACTTGATTTCCATGGCTTGTTAATCTCCAAAGGCTTTTGTCTCAGCTCTTTAGGATCATTCAAAGACCTGAAACCACTGATTCTCCGTGTAAGAACTGAGAGAATACAGAATATGCAAATATGCAATAACAATGGTGTGAAGGGTTGGGAAAGGGCCATCGCAGGAACCACTTAAAGGAAAGGTGATGCAGGGAGAGGGTGGATCCCTCTGACCTCCTGCCACACCTGCTTCTTTCTGGAGCTGCTTCAGGGCTGCCACTTCCAGGCAGGAATTTAGGTCTGCATCTAGGCAAGCCCTTTGCTCCTTTCCCAGCCCAGTTCAGTATCAAGGTTTCCCATAGCATGAACCTGGCATCCAGCTTTTTCTCATGAGTAGAGGATACTGAGGTCCAGTGACCTTCAGAGAGGGCTTTGAAAACTTTTGAAATTATCCAAAATGTTAACAAACTTAGAAGGAACATCTATATTTGACATAGTTACCTAATTAATCTGATTTTTCTGGCTTCCTAGGAGTATAACGTAACAGGAAACACATTGGAAGATGCTATTTTAATAAAAAATAACCAACATTTTTTTCCTCTCCTCCTTAGGCCCTCACTTTTCCTTACCCCGACTCTCTTCTAGCTGATGTAGCTGCCTCTAGTCTCCTCCCACTTCAGGCCACTTCTGGGCTGCTTCCCATAATTCGGGGGACAAATCCTTTCCTTCTAAAATGTGACTTGATTATGCCCTATTTAAAGCTTTTTGATAGCTCCCAGTACTAAAGGATACACTGTAGTTACCTGAAGCAAGACGTGCAATGCTGTGCACAATTACCTTTCCAGCCTTACATTCTTTCCCTTTCATACCTGATGGCTTTGCAGAATTTCAGCCTGGTGAATGTGCCCTTCCTATGAAGACAGCCCTGGCTCCGAGACTTAGTCACGCTATCCTGTGTAATACCATAGCAGGGCCCGGATACTCTTATGGGTCTGAGTGCTACTGGAGCACCTTGTTCATCTGAAGATCATCATCGTTGCTTAGCAGATGGCCTGGTATGTTTGTTGAGTAAATTTAAAACGGTAGCTGAACAGGGAACTATATTCCATATCCTTTAATAAACGACAATGGAAAAGAATATATATATATATATGAATCACTTTGCTGTACACCAGAAACTAACACAACATTGTAAATCAACTTACCTTCAGTTTTTAAAAAGGTAGCTGAGGAATCCCCTGCCGGTCCAGTGGTTAGGACTCTGTGCTCTCACTGCAGGGGGCACTTGTATGATCCCTGGTTGGGGAACTAAGAACCCACAAGCCGCGGCCAATAAATAAGTAAATAAGTAAGTAAATAAATAAATAAAAAATTTAAAAGGTAGCTGAATTAGTTCCCATTTGGCTAGAGCATCCTTAAATCAAAACCACTAGTCCTAAGAGGTTTTATTGGCTCCAAATGATTACCTGCATGTTTGAGGCCACATTTGACTAATCACACATTCCTATATATAGGCAGTGTGGGGATGTGTGCGCCTAAGTGTACAAAAGCCAAAGATATATGGGATTCCTCCTAAAGTTGGTTAGGTGAAATGAATTCAACTTTTGATAGATGAACACACAAATCGCCACAAATTGCTTTCATATAAATATGTTTTATTGCAGAGAAGTTATAAGTATTTACATGCTGCAACACGTCACGACATAAATTTACCAAATATTTTGTGGTGGGATGCTGTAGGTTTCAGATAATAGTTTCAGAAGAACCACAGATTAAGTGAAAAGACTGACAGCTTTATTGACTCTACATCTCTCGGTTGCTAAATGCTAGAAGTCAAGAGGCAGTGTTTTTTTTCAGTCCTACCTGTGTCATCACTTGCATGCAGAGACCTAGGAAGCAAATACAAGAGAACTGTCGAGTTTCAAATCCATATGGCCACCAACGTTTACAATGGGTTGGGTTATAATTCATGTCGTAAAGCGTTTAACTCTTGCATAAAATATACAGTTCTATTAAGATTGGTATAAATCTACTTATTTATAAACCCTGGCTTAAAAACAAGGACAGGATGCAGCCTGCACATGCACTGAGAAGGACAACCTAGCAAATGTTTGTGAACTTAATAGTGTTTCTTCACTTGCTTATTGTTATCAATCTGGGAAAACAACCTCAAGGATTGAAGATTTAAACTTCTCTTGGTGATAAATAATGGCAATGAAAGTCTAGGAAAGACCCCAGGCGCTCTTGCTGATTTATGCTGGTGGAAGAGACTCTATGGACTGTACTAAGGTAGAAACTGGCAAGTCTTCTTTAGGCCACATCTCTAGCAGGGTCATCCTGAAGTGCAGTAAAAAGTCACTGATGCCTGACCGCTTATTTCTGAAAAAGTCAGTAAAGTACTAACAGATCTCAGATGTAAAGGAAACAAGTAGGTGGGTCTGGACACTCCAAACCAAGTTCACAACTTTATACCTTAAAGTTGTAGTGCAAGGTCACTAAGTAGATAGATAGGCTTTGACTGAAAAGGAAGCGGAGAAGGAAGTAAATGAAGAAAGCAAAAACAAATAGAATTTCTACATCTCTTCAAACCTACCCCACCATCCTGAGTAATGCACGAAGCAAGCAAATGGGTGAGGAGATTTATGCACAGCTTTGCAAAATGGTGAAATGCATGTTACTCCTGAATACAAATCACTGGGAAAATTTTGTTGATGAATAGGAGAATTCCCAGTTTTTATCTTCCACTGAGAGTAATATTCCTAAGAACAGCCCCGTATCCACCTTCTGATGCCCTTTTCTCAACTTCTACCCTCCTAGCATGTTCTCCTTGCTGCTCAGAAAATGAAAAACAGTTATTTAGGCTATGAATGTTCTGGCCGAACAAGCCGTGATACTTCAGCATTTAGCGTGAGAGAAAGGAAGTCTGGGTTCTATTTTTAAGTGATTCACCTTAAAATAAAATGAGACTGAGTTTTGCGATGGAATCTCTTTGCATGATCACATCAGTAGGGCTAAATCAGTAGCTTCGGATGGCTGTGCCAGGTGATCAGTGTGGAATGCGATACGTTTTATGAAACATGCTTTGGGAGCTGCTGTGCCTTGCAAATAACCCCTACATTTGGAATTTTGAGCCTGGTAGCTCACCTAGGCCATTTGCAGGACTTGGAAGTTTTCCAGGGCTTGGAAGAATGAAGAGCCCACACTGCCTCATAGGCTTTGAGTAACTCTGGTTATAAACCTCTTTGGGATTCAAGCCCAGCAAGTTCTACCCCTGCCTGAAGCAATGAATAAGAGTTTATGAGAATAAGTAGTTTAAGGTAATGTAAAATAGTATATATTTAGTATACATAATAAAAATATATCCATATAATGATCTTGATGCTATAATAATTTTTCTCTTTAAAAATATAATCCCTTGAAAGTGCTATTGGGAGCTCCCTTTCTGTCTTTGTTTTAAAGGCAAATCCCCTGGCTCTGCAGTACTCTAATTCTCTTGTCATTCCCAGAGTCTTCCCTTGCCAATGGTAATAATAATGCACAGTATATTTTTCTCACTCTTAGCTTCTTCCTTCCTTACGAAATGCTGCTAAGTATGAAATCCTGAAAGAGTTAAAAGGGACAATTAATTGGAATGAAGGCATTATCTATCCCTGACTTTGAACAAACAATAGATAAGTTGTCCTTAACTTAATGAGATGTATGACTAAGTAGGACCACTTGATCTCCAATATTAATAAAGCTTCTGAGTCCTAACAGGAAGTGCAAAACAAGAAACTCAACTTGTATAAAAAACCCTTATTAAGACAGTATAACAAACCATGATGTGAAATAATAGAGTCAAATCCAAATTCACAATATATAAACCACAGCCAAAACTAAAAGGTTTTATCATAACAGTTATGGCTTCCCAAGCCAGAGAAAGCGTACTGTACTTCAAGAATCAACTGAAGTTGATAGACAGCAGGTATTCTGGAAGTTGCAATAACAATTGAGTAGCTGCAGATTGCATAAATGTGTTGCGTCACATAATATCAAAGTTATTTGCAAAAATTATACAATCTGGAATGCTGGAATGAGACACAACAATGTACTGAAACAGACATTTATAAGAAAATGAAAGCAATCATTAATATAAAAGATATTTTTGGATGCATTAAGTTAGCAGTGCTATCAAGGTTAAATAGGTAAAGTTCTTTTTAGTCAGCTACTTAGAATTTCGGTCACATACGTCAATACCTTCCTGTCCTTTGCAAAATCTCGTCCCTCTTCTGTGTCTTCTGGTTTGCCTTGCTTGGGATCTTCAAAGTCCCAAGGGTAAGTATTGATCAGGGGCAGACATTGAGGGCTACTTCCCCCAAACATATGCTAAAGTGTAAGGATTTTCCCAGTGTTCCCTGGGGCAAGACTTTCCTGGCCAGTCTAACTTCTCCATTACGACGTTGCCCTGGCCTCCTATGTTTTCTTCCACCCCTCCCTTTCACATTTCCCTTGACTGACCAATACTCCTTGGGAATTTGTGATCCTGTATCTTCTGTCTTATAGCGAATTCAGCGTTTCTTCCTTCTCCTTTTCTTTCTGGGGATGCTACACTTTAAAATTATCCCAGACCTCTTATTTCCGAGGCCCTGCTATCTTATTTGCACTTAAAGCAGAAGAGGCAGGGAAAGCTACACGTCTTTCAGCATTTGGTTGATCTGGGGTCTCAAACTCCCAGGGACATACCTCAGCTCGTGATGTTAAGGGTTGCTGAAAGTTATTACTTGAGTTATATGAGTCAGGCACATTTTGCTCAGAGGAAGATGTCTTTTTCTCCTGGTCTCCTAGTTGGTTGAGGTTTTCATTCTCCACTTCTGATGCTACGGCTTTGGGAGGCACTTCTTCACACTGCCCAGCACACACACTGGCTGCAGAGTGCTGGCCACCATTCTCCCCTTGAGCTCTTCCTGGGGGAACCTGAGTCTTGGAAATCACACACTTCTCATCTTCAAAGAGGGGCTGAACTTGGCTCTCCCAAGGGCACACCTCAGCTTTGTCTATGCTCTTCGGATTGGACTGCTGACATAGTTCAGCTGCCTTAGGCTTGGGATGAGATTTCCCCTTTAAGGAAAAACTTGGGGTTTTCTCCATTTCAGAAGCCGCAATCGATACGTGCTTCTGAACTTTTGATTCTGAAGGCACAGGACCGGGGGTCAGGTCGTAGATCTCCCAGGGGCACACCTCCCCTATGTCAAAGCTGTCCTTCATCTGGGGGGCGCCTGGACTCAGGTCGGAACTGGCAGTGGGGGGGTTGGCCCTTTGCTGCCTCATGATCCCAGATTTCGGAGGTTTTCTTGGCTCCTCTGAATGATTGGAGTTTGAGGGGGCAGAGTCTTGAGTCTCTGTGTTATCTGAATTTGAGTATTTTCTGTTTGTCTCTTTCTCTCTCGTCAGAGCTTTCTGGGCTTTGGCCCGTTCCTCCACGCCGGACGCCTGGGTTTTCCCGGCCAATCCGAGCGTCTTCTCTTTGGCACTGGCGATGACGCTGAGGGACTTCTGTAAGACGGATGTGCGGGGCGGCCCGGGCTTCTTCTCCGAGCTGAGGTTGTGGGCGCTGGCCGACTTACACACCAGAGGCACGGACTCGGTGGACACGGCCTGGCTGTCGTCTTGCAGGGCTCGCGGTCGGTTCGTTCCCGCCGGGGACCCCAGCGCAGAGTCGTCCGTGGCCGCCGCCTCCTCCTCCCGGCTCGGGGCAGGCGGGCTGCCCGGGCTGCCCGGCTGCTCCCGCACGTGCTCGTACGTGCTGTGCGATTTCTTGAGCGAGAAGACTCGGTTCCGCAGGGACTCCTCCTTGGGCTTCCCGGCGCCGCCCGCAGCCTCCTGCGGGTTCCTCCTGCCTGGGACGGCGCCCTTGGCCACACCGTGGTCCAACGCGTCCTTGTCCTCCTTGGAGCACTGACGGCTGACCGTCTCCGGGATCTCGGTGATCCGCCTCATGATGGAACGGCCTAAGCCCTTCTTCGAGCACCGCTTTTTCTGGAGGTGGGGATTATTTGTGATCATCTTCTTCCTCTTATAGATTTCCAACTGGGCGTAGAGTTTCTTCAGCTCGTCCTGCCATACATAACAAGAGCAGATGCAAAGAGGTGCGGAATTTAGCGTTTGGGCCGGCTCACATCACTAACTGTAATGTGAAGTCAATGAACGGAGCTCCTCCTAACATCTCTGCTCATCAACTTTCCCCTCACTCTCACTTTCTGATTCCTCTGTATCTTGTTTCACACAGCGTTTGAACTTTAAGACGTGAACTCCTGCATTCTGCACTTGCTTCATGCAACAGGAACTTTGAACTTGTGAATTGCGTGGACCAGGCTGAGCCTGGACCATGACAAAACACAGCCTGTTGTCTACTGAGAAACCATATCCCTGAACAATATGGGAAGCATCATGTAGCCACTGATAAAATTACACCTAATGTTAAATTAGTGTACAACAGACCATCAAATACAAAAGCATCTTCTTCCTCCAAATGCTGATATATTGTCACAGATTATTTTAAATATTTCACACTCTCTGCTCACAGATCTATCCTAGTTTCCCATCAGCAAGATCTCATAAACCGTCATCATGGGACATGTACAACCAGTTCATCATCATGGTGTCCAATAAGTCAGTTAAGACTATCAAGACTGGCCTGTGTGGCCTAACTTATACTGTGATTCTATGTTTTAGAACTGGATTAACTGCATGTGATGCCTTCAGTTCTTACACAAACACACATGCTCTCTAACACAAAGAAGCACACATGAACATCGACCCACACGTGCGAGCCTGTATGAATGGGTCTAATCTAAAACAGAAAAGAAGAACTACTGGTATTACCCGAATGTCTTCTGGATCCAAGCTGTGCTCACTCCAGGCTGAATTGATACTGCTGTTCAGGTAGGATCCAGATCGGCCCATGTCTAACTCATCTTCGTACGCTTCTGTAGCAATGTCGTCTCGTGGGTTATTGCTTGAATGTGAAAACTGCAATAGAAATTCAATATGAGCTGTAGACATTAGTCCACCGTAGGACACAACATAATACTTTTCTGAAGGTTCTACTGTTACATCATTTCTTCAGCTTAGATGAATTCATTCACTGAACTCTTTACAAAATATTTGCTGCCATATGTGTGTTTTGTTTCCCACCTTACATGCTAGAGCACTTAGTGAGGCAACATTAACACTTGGTTCCCTCTTTGACTCCTATTTTCATTCTTGTCTTTTTTCCAGGTTCCAAGGGTTAACTCACATTATTCCTCTTCAACGATATTTGCATTTTGAAAATGAAAATAAGTAGAAGAATCCAAAGAAATGTTCTCTTAGGGTACTCTTAGTACACTGTACTCTAAGAGTAGCAATTTAGACCCACTGGCAGCTGAATGGGAATATTTTTTTGAGAGGTGGTGTGTATCATGTCATTTCACTTTACACAGAGGAGGCTGTATTTCATCTATGGGCACAACTGGACTGATCACAGGAATATGACTTTCAGTCTGTCACACAGAGCTTCAAAAACACGACTTTCAAAACTCAGGGCACAGGAGATCTGAATTCCAGCCTCGACTCTGTTGTCAGTGGGATCTTAGCCAGGCCATGGAACCTCTCGGGAGCACAGTGTCCTCTTAGCCTAAAGGGCTTGCGCTGGATGGTATCTGAGTTTAAAATTCAAAGATTCACTGAAATTATAGATTTTTTTTCTTAAGCTCATCATTATTCTCAGGTTCCTCCTTCATTGCATTTTGATATATTTTCATTATCTTCATGTAGCCTTTTGCTATTTTTCAGTTTCATGTACTCTTGCTATCTCTACTCTTCTTCAAGTGGAAAAGTGAGGAAGAATGAATTGGGTAAATAATGGAGAGCAGGAAAAATCAAAAGTATCCAGCCACATTTTACACAACATATAAACCAAGTGATTGTCCTATGAAAATTGAGAGAACTTGGGTTCTCTTCTCCTAGCTTGTCATCAGGTAAAATATTTCTTTAAATAATGAACAGGTTTTAAAAAACTAAAAATAGCAGTCCCACTCCTTGGCATATATCCAGAGGAAAACATGTTCAAAAGGATACATACACACCCAATGTTCATTGCAGCACTGTTTACGATTGCCAAGACATGGAAACAACCTAAATGTCCATCGACAGATGAATGGATAAAGAAGATGTAGTACATGTATACAATGGAATACTACCCAGCCATTAAAGAGAATGAAATAATGCCATTTGCAGCAACATGGATGGACCTAGAGATTATCACACTTAGTGAAGCAAGTCAGACAGAAAAAGACCAATATCATATGATGTCACTTATATGTGGAATTAAAAAAAAATGACACAAATGAACTTATTTACAAAACAGAAACAGACTCACAGACTTAGAGATTGAACTTATGGTTACCGAGGGGAAGGGTGGGAGGGAGGGATAGATTGGGAGTTTGGGATTCACAGGTACACACTGCTATATTTAAAATAGATAACCAACAAGGACCTAGTGTTAAAAAAAAAAAAGTAGCTAATCTCATGATAAGAAATGTAGCAGTAATCCAAATAGATTAGACTTCCAAAATATACATGTGACAGGGGTCCTTCCACTTAATTTGTGTGATTCTTGACAAATCTTTTACCCTCTATACTATTAGGCACTGTCTATAAAGACATTTGATACTTAAAAAAACAAAATATAATAAAAGAAAAAAACAGAACAGGTTGCCCTTTGATACAGAGACACAGAGATATTTTAATGTCAACTATTGTTAAAATATTCAGCTAGGCAGGTGAACACAAACTGGAGATAACATGTGAGATGGTAGTTCTCTATTTAAGTAATAATGAATCTTTTGTATTTGGGACCGGCTGAGAAGCCACAGGAACTGATGAACTTTCCCCTCACTCTTCTATTTATGTTTGTGGGAGCCACATGTGCCATAAACTTAAGGCCATAAGGGTGACAAAAATAGAGTCCTGGTCCTCCAAAATCTCACATGCTACTGGAGGTTATTTATAAGAATGAAATTATTTTTCTTTTTTCTTTCTTTTTTTTTTTTTTTTTTTTTTTGCGGTACGCGGGCCTCTCACTGTTGTGGCCTCTCCCGTTGTGGAGCACAGGCTCCGGACGCGCAGGCTCAGCGGCCATGGCTCACGGGCCCAGCCGCTCCACGGCATGTGGGATCTTCCCGGACTGGGGCACGAACCCGTGTCCCCTGCATCGGCAGGAGAACTCTCAACCACTGCGCCACCAGGGAAGCCCATAAGAATGAAATTATTTTTCTTGAGCAAAGTCTTAGATATTATCATGAGTTTAAGAGACAGTTATTTGTCAGATATTGTCCATTTCCTGCTTTATGATTTTTCCTTAATGCTTATCCCTATCTGAAATACTATTTTAAATATTTATTTTGTTTATCTTTTCTGTTTCCTCCTCTCTTCCACCAGAATATAAGTACCATGAGAGCACAGATTTATATCTGTTCACTACTCTTATTCTAGGATATAGAACAGTGCTTAGTAAAGCTCCTCAATAATGTTTTAAATTATTTATTGAAATATAATTCACATACCATAAAATTCTCAATTTTTAACTATACAGATCAGTGTTTTTTAGTATATTCATGAGGTTGCACAATCATCACCACCATCTAATTCCAGAATATTTTCATCACCCCCAAAAGAAACCTTGAACCCAGGAAGCAGTCACTTCCATACCCCTTTTTCCCCAGCCCACAGCACCACTAACCCACTTTCTGTCTCTTTAGAGCTGTCTATTCCAGACATTTCACATAAATGGAATCGTATAATATGTGGCCTTTTTTATCTGGCTTCCTTGGCATAAGGTTTTCAAGGTTTGTACAAGTTGTAGCATGTATCAACGCTTTATTCCTTTTTATTGATGAATAGCATTTCATTTTGTGGGTATACCACATTTTGTTTATACATTATCAATTGATGGACGTTTGGGCTGTTTCCAATTTTTGGCTATTATGGATAATGCTGCTATGAACATTCATGTACAAATTTTAAAAAAAAATTTAAGCCAGCTTTGTTGAGGTATAATTGATATGCAGAGAACTGCACATATTAAATGTGTACAATTTGATGAGTTTGGACATATGCAAACACCCGTGATGCCATCACTACCAAGGTAACAGACATCAAGAACAAATTTTTGTGTAAACATATGTTTTCAATTGTCTCTGGAGCTCAATAACAATTTTTTGAATGAATAAATAGTCTGAGTATATACCCATCTAATAAAAATGTAATCATATTACGTACAGTATAAAGATGGTTAAGATAGACTGCAGGAACAGACACATCCACGAAAATTATGGCTATTTGGTGTAATTCAAGTAAGGAAGAAAATAGGCATTTTGCTCTGTTTACAATTGTTTGGCCTTTTCAATCAGGCTGAAGTTCAATGTTTTGGTTAACTGTGAGAGGTGAGGTAAAGGAAGCCTAGAGTGAAATCACAATTCTGGTTTCAGCTGTGCTAACGTTACATTGTACGACACTGATAAAGATGTATTTTGTTTTCCTACATGTAAAAGGGGAAAACAATGATAATTTTTGTTTTTCTACACATAATATTTTGTTCTAATATTTTGTTTTTCTACATGTAAAAGAGGAAAATAATGGTAATTTGTATAGTATCTTTTTTCCAAAACTCAGATATCATTTTGTTTTATTCCAAGCAGCCTCACTGCTATCATGTCATAGATGAGGAAACAGACTCAGAGAGATGAAAAGTCTTGCCTAACGTTACATTACACAGCTAACTTGGGGTGGGGTATGAGTTCAGAATCCCTGTATTCTGAGTCCTGGTCCGTTTCCCTCCACGTCAGAATGCTGTGTAGATAAGTCTTTGTCAGAATCCATCATTGTTAAGCAAAGACTCTTTTTATACAACATTATAATTATTTCTATTTACATAACAATTCTCTGAATGTTTAAAACACAGTACTTCCCTGAATATGAATCCAAACAAGAGGATTCTTAGACTAGGATAATTCTCTTTAAAAACGACCTTGAGGTTACAGCTACAATGAAAGGCCACCTTGAACCCCTAATAATTAAAACATGAATAGATATCAAAGTATTTGGAAAAGGACTAAAACGGATGATGGGTTTTGTACAAACTAAGGCAGTTAAAAATTATGTGAGATGTTTAATAAATCCCCAAAGAAAAGAGACACCTAGATTCCTGAGGAGGGAGTTTTAAAAACATTGTAGCGTGTCAAGCAAATCTTCACACCTCCCTTTGCCTATATTGCCAGATATTTTTTAAAGGAGAAACAATTCCACGCTCATTTAAAACAACTATCTTGCAAGAGAAAAGTAATGTTGGAGGAATACCTTTGGAATCAAAAGCAACCCAATGGTCACTGTCACAGTCAAATGAGTATGTGCAAAATACAGCATCAACATCCAATCAGACTGAAGTCTTGAGGCAAGAACAAATCTGAAATGAGAATTCACCACATTAGCAACCCAACAAGATCTCTACTTAAAACACTAGGATACTTGGAAACTCTTTTTCTCAATGTATTAGTTAAAGAAAGAAAGCAAGAAAGAAGTCATACTGTTATTTCCATGACATATATTTTCATCACAGAAGAATAAGGGTCTAAGTAACCCTAATTAGATGCATAAGATATGAACCCTTTAGTTCTTAAAATTATCAATAGTAAGAAAGATAACACATACATATATAATGTGCTAAACACTTCCTTGGATTATTATTTTGTAGGTAAGTTGAATGTGCAAAGCAAAAGCAGTGAACACATGTGAATTCAAAACAAGAGTAGGTTAAAAAATGATTGTTTCAGGCAAATTTAGGTTATAAGACACATCCAAATAACTCTTGATCATAATATTCTTCACTTAAAAATATTAATTAGAACTGAGGGAAAAAAATGGGTAAATATCTGTTTTAGTGAATGATCCCAGAAGTTTAAATGATAAGCAATGTAATGGATAAAATGTATGTACTAATGGTTTGTAACGTGCATCTTTTTAAAATTGTTTTTAGAAATTGAAATATAGTTGACATACAAAGTGCATCTTTTAAAATACAAACCTTAGTTTTTATAGAGCATCAAATTATTTTAAAATAATTTAAAATATAATATTTAAAATCTTATCTTATTGAGGAATTTATAAACGTGTGTTCCAGGACGGCCCTTCAAGTAACATGTATAGGAAAAATTCATTATTAGTATCTGATCTGGTAATTTGGGAATGTTTTCACAAATCAGTAGGTACATGTACAAACTAAAACTCATGTGTTAAGGACTCATCTTTATGCAGAAACCAGATATTGCTTTTATTAAGGTCATTTTGCATTCATATTCTTCTTTTAATGTTTTCCCATCTATTGTTTATCCATGAAAGCTAAATATGAGATTTTAGTGCTTTTGGAATTAGAGAATTAGCATTTTGTTTCAATGATATACATCATCAAATTTGAAAAGCTCATATCCTAAGAAAATGCTTATGATATAATCATGAAATAAACATATATGAATCTAAAAAGAGAAGAGACTAATTTTATTTCTTCATTATACCATATTCGTGACAAATTTACTAAGTAAATTAATATTATTAATATTTGAAACAAAATTTCCATCAAGGACATTTCTTCCAAATTTTCACTTCCATCCCTCCCCCCGAAAAAAAATCAAGCTAAAATGGAAGCTCAGGAGTTATCAAAATGGAGATAGAGTTTTTTCCCCTGTGTCTGGAGATATAAAAAACATAGACTTATACACAGAAGTGCAGAATGGCCATGATACTTCACAGACAACTGAAAGGGATTTTCTGAATTAACATCTTTTCTAGCTCCTTTGTGAGAAAAGTGGCTTCATACCTGCTTTGAATGTGACTGAATGTTCACTTTGTTCAGGGACGGGATACTTTTGACTATACAGTCTGTGCTGGGTCAAGTAAGATTTTTTTTTAAGCATTAAAATAGGATCATCTTACTCAATAAAAAGTTATAGTCTCTGAGACAGAATACTGAGGCACAGAAGCAGTAGAAAATGTACCCCTGAAAATAATACAATCCCAATCTGCTGGGGCCCCTGCCAGTACTGGAGCAGACAGTCACATCAAAGGAGATGGATTTACAGTCAAAAAGCAGCCTCATGCACTGGGAATTCCCATCTCAAATGCCAACACAGGTGAACTTGAAACTAGCCTGACAATATCTGGAAAAAAGAATGGGTACATATAGTTTGAATTAAAACAGTGAATCTTCCAAAAAATAATTTTGAGATATGCTAACATCGATTGTCCTTAATCAGCTTTTAATTACTGCCAGATTTTTTTAGGTTGCAGTTTTGATTAGAAATACCTTAAGAACTGGGTTTTGAAATAGTATTAAAGCTTCATTTTAAAAAATAGTATTTCAACTTAAAAAATCGGTCCAAAAATCAGGCACATCGAAATATTTGAACACTGAGGCTAAGAATAAAGGCAAACTTTTTAAAAGCCTTGCACTTTCCCAAAGGTTTGCTTTATGCTTAGTTCTAAAAATAAGTAAAGGGTTAGAACAGACTGAGAGAAATGCCTTCTCATCATTTATCCTTCTAGACTTAACCCTTTTAGGTTATTTTTGTTCAGTCTGACAATTTGGTAAGAAAGAAGGTAAATCTGTACATAATATGTAGTCATAGTTTTTAATTTATATATGTGTATGTATAAATATGAATACATACATATATGTATACATAATTTTATATTTTAAGCAGACAAGAAGAACATATATATCCTATTGATAGAGAATATCTTTGCTAATGTTGGATGCCTTATTTAATATTATTTCATTCTAGGAAAAAATTGCCAAGATGGATCCAGCTGATTTAAATTTTTATGTTATTGCTTTTTATCCTTGAACTTTATTAATGCTGGAACCACAGCATATATGAACTCAGTCCACATGTAAATAAGAAATTGTGCATACTTGATTTCTTTAATTATCACTGTGTTTTACTTGCTCCTGGCTCATCCCCCTAAAATCAGTGTTCTGTAGATTCAATGTGTTAAACTATAATTCCATCACTGGTCCCTTATGGCCATACAAATTAAACATTCAAGAGAGTAGCTACGATCCTTTGAAGCCAATGTGCCACCATCTAATCGAGTCTGGTCTATGTAGAAAGGTAAGTAAAATTTGGAACTTGAAATGCAGAGCTTCCCATTCAGGTTTGCTTAGCCTTGCCTAAGAAGATACCAAAAGATACCAAGGCTAGTCCCTCTGCTACCATTTGAAGTCCTCCCTGTTCAAAACTGATAGGGGATTAAAGAGTTGTCTGGAAGAAGAGTATGCTATGTCTGCTCAATACCAAACCTACTAGGTTCACCATGAACCATTCAATCAGAGCTTGCGTCTACGTGAACCCAGCTCATGGTTTATATGATTCTTCTGGCTGGGTTGTTTGGGACTCTGTAGGAAAGACCTAACCAAAGTAAGAAAGCTATTTTCAACAAGTGTTTAACATATTTCCTATCACCCTCGTTCAGTGATCAAACAGTGTTTTCTGAAGCGTGGCTGCTGTTATCAGATGTAAGGGTTGGGGGGATTCCATGGTCGGTTACATTTGGAAAATGTTGGTTAAACAAAGTTAAACAGGTTATCTGTACAGCAGGACTTCTCGGTATGCTAGCTTCACTGTGACATTCCTAGAAGGGAGCTATCAAATGTGATGTGTCATAAATACACATGCATATAAAAACATCTAACAGTGATTTACTAATATGTTAATAGTGCCTATCTTTGGGTGGTTGGATTAGGGAGTTTATTTTCTCTTTATCACTTTATGATTTTTTTTGAAATAACCATCTATTGCCTTACTATTAAGAATTTTTTTAAAGTTCATTTAAAAATCATTTACCTTGCCTACTTCTGAAAGGACTTGGGCCAGCTGAGAGTTGAAAATCTATTGAAAAAACACATTAAATGATGGAAATTGAACAGAGTAAAACTGAACAGGTTGAAAAGATATAGATCAATTTTGGCAACTGCGTTGAACAGATTTAATTTCTTGGGCAATTAATTTGGTTCTAAGAAACATAACAGTTAATTTTAGGGCACAAGTGGGAAACTCTGCATGACAGTTACATTCTGACAGTAGAAGACATTTAAACTCATCTGTGATAAGCCTTTTTTTTCAATTTTTATTTTTTACTGAATATGGCTGATTTACATAGCCACTGTTTTATTTATTTATTTATTGGCTGCACTGTGCAGCATGTGGGATCTTAGTTCCTTGACCAGGGGTCGAATCCCGGGCCCCCTACATTGGGAGCGTGGAGTCTTAACCACTGGACAACCAGGGAAGTCCATGTGATAAGCCTTCTTACATGCTTATAACTCTCTAGTTGGTTTGTTAATATAACATTTAACTTATCAATGGTTCTAGATAAGCATGTTTGTTAGATCTTGAAACATATGTGTTTGATGTTCTGAAAACAACAACAAAAATGATGCAGCTTTTTTGGGGAGAGGGGTTGGAAGAAATGTGAAGGCTCTGGAGCTCTGGCACCATGACAAAGTGCCCTCTCGTGCTCACGGCATTTTAGACCAGGGCATCCTCACTCATATCCTTGAGCTCTAGTCTGAGTGGAACTAGACAAAGCATCCTTTTCTTTGCTTATTTATGATTTCATATTCTGCATCTCATCTTTCCTCCCTCTTCTACTCTTTCTCTCTTTTCTCTCTCTTGAGAGAGGGCAAGACAAAGCAAGGGGGCAAATTCCCTTGATTCCTGGCCATCTCTGATGGAATTTCCAGGGTTGTCAGATCATAAATACCTCTTTCTCTTACTTTAAGAGTTTAAAAAGTGTAGATTATGCCTGAGCCCCAACTGTTCTTTGGCATCATCTATTCCTAGAAGTGCAAGATGCCATTTTATGATTATTGACTAAAGTGAGAGGTGATAAACATCCTGCAAAACTTCCGCAGATCCACACCTTTTCACCCTATTATTCATCTCTATCTGTGCACTGCGGGCCAAGACTAATATTCAAAATTTCTAATTACATTCTTAAGTGTGTCCTAACTTTTAATATATGTTGAGCAATTAAATGGCATCTTTTTGTTGCTTTTCAGGCTATAGGATTCCTTTTTGGTTGTTGTTTGGTTGTTGTTCTTGTTGAGGTAAGTCATACATATTTCATTTTGTTCACTTATCATAAGCCACTTTCTTCCTCCTTTGTACTCATTGGTTATGGAGATACATGGAATATGTAATGGCGAAAGAACCCCACTGCACACAAAAATCCAGTCATCAACTTGGAGTGGTTTTTTGGTTCTGAATTCAACAGATTTCACATACATAAGTTATCTGAGTGTTAAAGTTTTGAAAGTATAAACCAGCATAATAAACATGAATGAAAACATAGACAATTTACCTGTATCTATTTTATAATGTATGCATGTATTGCTTTATATCTTCAGAACAAACAGTATTATGTATCATAAACAATATACCTAATGACATCCCCATAAGTGGTTTAACACAATACAATAACATTGAGTTACCCTTCCAAATAAATGAAGGCAATAAACAACTCATCAGAAGGAACTAAGAACAGCAGAGTTTAAAGAAAAAAACAAAACGATTCATTTGCCATTTCTGTGACAAAGAAATTAGTCAACTTATAAAACACTATCCTTCCTACATCTTTCCATTATGTATCTTATCCAATTTTGCCATTAAATTAAACTGCAACACATCAGAAAAATAAAATAGTTGTTGAGTGGCTCTGCAGATCACTTGCCTAATTGTATGGAATATAGCGGAGATAATGAGCTCATTGTGAACTGCAACAGCCATATAGCGTGGCTCGTGAAAAGCTGATGGGACCGTTCGCACCGCGTAGCAGAGATAAACACCCCATAGGAGGAATAAAAATTCAGCTGTGAGAAGAACAAACAAACAATTCTCTGTTAGTTTTACAGGTGAAGAAGGCAGTAAAATTTAAGCTCTTCAGCATGCATTTTGTGTCTAGGATAGAAACACATAGAAATAGATGCAGACAAAATGTTCATATATGAATACTTATGCCATATATTTATTTAAAATTTTTATTCAGTGTATAGAGGATTTTTTCACAGGTACCCTTTGTGTTTTTTTTAATTAAAAAAATTTTTAAATAGTGTTTGGCATCTCAGATTTTGTGTCTGTGTGTGTGCGTGTGTGTGTGTGCGTGCGCGCTAATACCTGGCTTTTTCCTAAAACAATTGTAAAATAATTTTCCACATTCCAAACTTAAGTTTAAGCTGTTCATAGAGCATCTGGGTCACAATAAAGCCCTCAAGGCAACAAAAGTTTATAATGTGTTTATATGCAGCTCCTAGAAATTTAAATTCTTACTGCATTGAGTCTGGTTCAATACATAAAGACCTCCATTGCCAGAAATGTGAGAAAATAGGCTGCTAAACATTCAGTGGCATAGTTTATAATGGAACCATTATTTCTTCACACATGACAGACATCACATCTTTGGAGGGTATATGCTGAAGGCTTAGTGAAATTCACAATTACCTCGTTTGCTTGCTCAAGCCAGAAGAGACAAGCATAGTGTAGCAGTTAAGGATAGGGCTTCAGAGTCACACTAGACCTGATGGGGAATTCTAGCTGGATCCCTAATTAACTTTGCATAATCTGAGGCAATTTAACCTCTCTGGTCACAGTCTCCTTCCCTGGAAAATGAGGATAATAAAAGTACGTATTTCATGGGATTATTTGCTAATGAAATTGAATCATGGCTATAAAGCACTTAAGAGTTTCTGACAGAGTAGATGTCAGATAAATAAATAAATAAAAACAGATGTTAAATAATTGGTTCTTATTGTTAAACATCTCCTTAGACTTTTTTTTTTTCAAACTGAATGTTGTTACTTTAATTCATTCTGAGCAGTAACTGTTACCATCCATTTTATCTGTCTTAGTGACATGACCTCATGGGAAGATGATATCTAATTAACAAAAAGAAAGCTCTAATCTGGAGAAAACATTTCACCAAATGCATTACCTAGGGGTAACCTACTTATATACTGAAACACTGATTTCCAGTCCCATATGCCCAGGTGTTTTACCTGCCAAAGTTTCAGCATATTTCTACCATATTTAAACAATAAGCAGTGCCCTACTCATTGAAAATCCCTTTAGTAAACACATCTGTCAAGAGTTACTCTAAAACCCTGATGTGGTCAGAAGTTAAAGGGAAAATAAACCTCACTCAAAGGTCTCCATGAGATTAGAGTGGAGGTCCCAATTATTCTGTAGGTTGGCCACTGGCCATGTCTGTGAATGTTCTTTCCAGCCGGGCTCTACTGGGTCAGGAAATACTGACGTGTTCGTGTATAATTTTCTTTCCTAAGGCTTGTACTTTTGTCCATACTACTACTATTGCCTCTTCACTCAGGTTTGAAATCTCAGTGCCACCTTTCACTGACACATTTCTACCCTGAGTTATTTTTCATGTGTATCACTTCTCTCAATGTCCACAATTATAATCCTTGCCCAAGCTCCTACCAGTTTACTCCTTATTTGTTACTATTATTTATCAACTGTCCCATCTAAACCTGGATTCACCCTTTATTAATTCATTCTTCATAACAGTGACAAGTTCATTTTTCTGAAGCTCCACTTTGATCATATCAGGATTTGTCCAGATCTCTGCCACTCCATTTGGGTTAACTGATTCGTATTTCCATGAGAAGATTCACTCACACCCACTTAGGACCCTGGAATAATTCCTGCTCCCAAAGGAAGACTACAGGGGTTCCTGCTAGGACAGACATATCTCAAGTTTCAAGACTTTGATGACTTTCTTGCAAGAAAGTTTCAAGACTTTCTTGCCACCCAGGCTTCCTGTTAGCTGTCCCATTGCTTGGCCTTATTCTTTTGTGCTTGTATATTTCTTAGACTCTGACTTCTTGCCTAGTCTCTGGCCCTCACGTTAGCCTTTTGTGAGGAGCTGCAAGCATCTTCATTTAGAAATCTTCAGTAGCTCACTACTGTTTTACTCCTTGCCCTCTATGACCTCATGTTATGCATCCAACACAGTCTCCCAAAGCTCCCCATCACGAACTCTGAGCTGACCCAGGAAGACTCACTGTCCTCTGAACACTCCAAAGATTCTTCTTGCTTCTGAGTCTTTGTTCATGCTATTGCTCACATACGACATCTCCTCTCACCCACATTTCTAAACATTAACCAATTTTTCAATGTCTGATTCAGGTCCCACCTCCATCACAAGGCCACCTGAAATGATTCTAACTTACACTGAAGTTTCCTTCCTCTAATCTCTTACAATTTTTAACTATGTATACTACACAATGCAGAGACTAATAATGCCACACAATATCTAATTGGGAGAAAATTGTTCATGGAGTCTTGAGCCCCGACTGTGATGATCTTCTTCAGGGCAAGAATTGAGTCTTTCATTTATTTTTTCTGTCTTTGCCCACATAGATGATAGCAACAGTACTGATCACACATGGATAAGATTTAATAAATATTTGTTGAATTGAATGAATATAAATGATATCAGTTTCACGTCATTAGAGATGTAGGCTTTCTGTTACATTACCACTCCATCTAACCCTGATGGATGTCTAGATCAATCTAACATCTATACACATGATCTGAAGATCATACTGGCATTATGCCTAATAGTGGCAATTGCTACTTACCGACAGACCGCTAGGTGTGTGGTACTGTGCTTGGCACGCAAGAATGATGAATGCAAAAATATTATTATTTTTTAAACATCTTTATTAGAGTATAATTGCTTTACCATGGTGTGTTAGTTTCTGCTTTATAACAAAGTGAATCAGCTACATATACATATATCCCTATATCTCCTCCCTCTTGTGTCTCCCTCCCACCCTCCCTATCCCACCCCTCTAGGTGGTCACAAAGCACCGAGCTGATCTCCCCGTGCTATGCGGCTGCTTCCCACTAGCTATCTGTTTTACATTTGGTAGTGTATACATGTCCATGCCACTCTCTCACTTTGTCCCAGCTTACCCTTCCCCCTCCCCATGTCCTCAAGTCCATTCTCTACATCTGCGTCTTTATTCCTGCCCTGCCCCTAGGTTCTTCAGAACCAAAAAATATTATTAAACAATGCTAGTACAAAAATATACTGTAAGTGAAGGATTCACATGTAGCTGAATTATGAAAACACTATCCCCTGCCACCTATTGCAGTGTTTTCATATAACGTTATACTGAAGATTTTTTTTAAAGAAAAGTAGTTATCAGGTGAATTAGTGTGCTACAATGGAGAACTGCCTCTAAAAATATAAGACAAAATAAGATTCCTCCTAACAGCTAAGCTGAACATTAAAATCACTTCATAAGCAATATCAAACAATATGCTCTGGCTTAAAAAAATATAATTAACTTCAGACTAACACTGCAATTAGTAAAGAAAATATGCAGATGTTACCAAATTTTGCAGTGTTATTACATGGGAGTTGAAATATGTGCTGTGCTTCTGCTTTAAAAAATAATTTCTGGTGGTAAATGATTTTGATGGGAGGCATGGGTACAGTTAAAAAGGAAATTGCATTCATATTCAAAGATTCAAATAGGGCTTTCAGAAAAATGAGGTATTCTATTTTTAATCTATAAGGAATGACACTTAGTCAAAAGTTAACTACCATAGCTTTTAAAAAATTAATATGCCATAATGAAAGTAATTTCAAGTTATCTTTCCAAAGGCCTGGGTCAGGCAAAGAAGTGAGAATTAATATCAGTTCTTTGCCACTGAAGATGTCCCAGATCTGTTATCTTAGAACACCCACAGGGGCTGAGAGAAAGACAACATCAAAGTACAAATGTCTCTCAAGCTGTGGTCCTCTGCTTTGCCATGTTGCAAAGGCATTTTGTATTTAATAACATTTTATGCCTCTTAGCCTGTTTAAAAATTAGTTTACATGGCACAAATAAATACACACAAGAAGCATTTAGGTTGCATTTTCCAAGCGTGTCTTTTAATTTTGTCTTCTGTTTTTCTCTAAATCCTATCCACTTAGAAAATTTATGGTCAAAGTAAACTTACTCTGTTTTTATTCTAATAGTATGGTGGGCTGCATAGAAGTTATGGTTAAGTACTAAGTCAAAGAACTTCAATAATGCTTGAGAACAGCTCAAATTCTATCATTCCAGGGTTTGACTTCAAACAGAAGCCTTGATACTCTAGAGGCTTTCTGCCTTTTCTTTGGTTAAAATAAAGACAGTTATGAGACGTACAATGATGAAAACCATGAGAATGATACTCCTGGTAGAATCTTAAAGGGTGAAGCGACTTTGTGAGACCACGTGGTCTGCGGGTACATTTTTCAGTGTGTGGATGTGGCCGTGAAAGTGCTGCTTGGTGAGCTGCAGTTATCCTGGTTGTGGTGAAGTCAGTTTGTTCACCTGAGAAGCATGGAGAAGATGGATGTTGCAATGTATTTCACAACTAGGACACCGGGGACCAGAATGTCTGTTCCCTTCTCAGCTCCTGGGAGCAGCAAATCACAGGGATGGGCAGAGCTGGGCCGTAGGATACGCCCATGGAGAAGCTAGCTCCATCCCTGCTGACTCATAGTGAAGACAGCAGAAAAGGGACTGGATCCCAGGTCTCCTGGTTCCTGACCAGGGCTCCCTAAATTACATCCTTCGACTGAGACTTTCTTTTGCTTTATTACTAACAGAGGTGGACAAAATCCTTGGAAGTATTTTTACCCTACTGAAGAAAATAAACATTTTTCCAAGCATCAATTGTTTGTGTCTTAAACAACTAATATACTAATTAGAATTAGCCAGTGGTAGTTAAAAGAATTCTACTCAAAAGTACTTTTTGTCCCTTATTTCGTCTGACTTCATAGCTAACATCTGTTGAATGTGCCAGGTGCTCTGCTTAATGCATTTTGTACATTATCTACATTTGGTTCCTTTAAAAATGACTGGGGATGAATTCGGGGGAAGATGGCAGAAGAGTAAGACGCGGAGATCACCTTCCTCCCCACACTTACATCAGAAATACATCTACAAGTGGAACAACTCCTACAGAACACCTACTGAATGCTGGCAGAAGACCTCAGACCTCCCAAAAGGCAAGAAAGTCCCCACGTACCTGGGTAGGGCAAAAGAAAAAACAGAGACAAAAGGATAGGGATGGGACCTGCACCAGTGGGAGGTGTGAGGGGTGAAGGGGGAAAAGTGTCCACACGCTAGGAAGCCCCTTCGCGGGCAGAGACTGCGGGTGGCGGAGGGGGGGTGCTACGGGGCCGCGGAGGAGAGCACCCCAAAGTTAGCAGAAGGAAAGAAATCATAAGGAACAGATCAGAAATAAATGAAAAAGAAATGAAGGAAACGATAGCAAAGATCAATAAAACTAAAAGCTGGTTCTTTGAGAAGATAAACAAAATTGATAAACCATTATCCAGACTCATCAAGAAAAAATGGGAGAAGACTCAAATCAACAGAATTAGAAATGAAAAAGGAGAAGTAACAACTGACACTGTAGAAATATAAAAGATCATGAGAGATTACTACAAGCAACTATATGCCAATAAAATGGACAACCTGGAAGAAATGGACAACTTCTTAGAAATGCACAATGTGCCAAGACTGAATCAGGAAGAAATAGAAAATATGAACAGACCAATCACAAGCACTGAAATTGAAACTGTGATTAAAAATCTTCCAACAAACAAAAGCCAGGACCAGATGGCTTCACAGGCGAATTCTATCAAACATTTAGAGAAGAGCTCACACCTATCCTTCCCAAACTCTTCCAAAATACAGCAGAGGGAGGAATACTCCCAAACTCATTCTACGAGGCCACCATCACCGTGATACCAAAACCAGACAAGGATGTCACAAAGAAAGAAAACTACAGGCCAATATCACTGATGAACATAGATGCAAAAATCCTCAACAAAATACTAGCAAACAGAATCCAACAGCACATTAAGAGGATCATACACCATGATCAAGTGGGGTTTATTCCAGGAGTGCAAGGATTCTTCAATATACACAAATCAATCAATGTGATACACCATATTAACAAACTGAAGGAGAAAAACCATATGGGCATCTCAATAGATGCAGAGAAAGCTTTTGACAAAATTCAACACCCATGTATGACAAAAGCCCTCCAGAAAGTAGGCAGAGAGGGAACCTACCTCAACATAATAAAGGCCATATACAAACCCACAGCCAACATTGTCCTCAATGGTGAAAAACTGAAAGCATTTCCTCTAAGATCAGGAACAAGACAAGGTTGCCCACTCTCACCACTCTTATTCAACATAGTTTTGGAAGTTTTAGCCACAGCAATCAGAGAAGAAAAGGAAATAAAAGGAATCCAAATCGAAAAAGAAGAAGTAAAGCTGTCACTGTTTGCAGATGACATGATACTATACATAGAGAATCCTAAAGATGCTACCAGAAAACTACTAGAGCTAATCAATGAATTTGGTAAAGTAGCAGGATACAAAATTAATGCACAGACATCTCTGGCATTCCTATACACTAATGATGAAAAATCTGAAAGTGAAATCAAGAAAACTCTCCCATTTACCACTGCAACCAAAAGAATAAAATATCTAGGAATAAACCTACCTAAGGAGACAAAAGACCTGTATGCAGAAAACTATAAGACACTGGTGAAAGAAATTAAGGATGATACAAATAGATGGAGAGATATACCACGTTCTTGGATTGGAAGAATCAACATTGTGAAAATGACTCTACTACCCAAAGCAATCTACAGATTCAGTGCAATCCCTATCAAACTACCACTGGCATTTTTCACAGAACTAGAACAAAAAATTTCACAATGTGTATGGAAACACAAAAGACCCTGAATAGGCAAAGCAATCTTGAGAACAAAAAATGGAGCTGGAGGAATCAGGCTCCCTGACTTCAGACTATACTACAAAGCTACAGTAATCAAGAGAGTATGGTACTGGCACAAAAACAGAAACATAGATCAATGGAACAGGATAGAAAGCCCAGAGATAAACCCACGCACATATGGTCACCTTATCTTTGATAAAGGAGGCAAGAATGTACAGTGGAGCAAGGACAGACTCTTCAATAAGTGGTGCTGGGAAAACTGGACAGGTACATGAAAAGTATGAGATTAGAACACTCCCTAACACCATACACAAAAATAAGCTCAAAATGGATTAAAGACCTAAATGTAAGGCCAGAAACTCTCAAACTCTTAGAGGAAAACATAGGCAGAACACTCTATGACATAAATCACAGCAAGATCCTTTTTGACTCACCTCCTAGAGAAATGGAAATAAAAACAAAAATAAACAAATGGGACCTAATGAAACTTCAGAGTTTTTACAAAGCAAAGGAAACCATAAACAAGACCAAAAGACAACCCTCAGAATGGGAGAAAATATTTGCAAATGAAGCAACTGACAAAGGATTAATCTCCAAAATGTACAAGCAGCTCATGCAGCTCAATAACAAAAAAACAAACAACCCAATCCAAAAATGGGCAGAAGACCTAAACAGACATTTCTCCACAGAAGATACACAGAGTGCCAACAAACACATGAAAGAATGCTCAACATCATTAATCATTAGAGGAATGCAAATCAAAACTACAATGAGATAGCATCTGCCACCAGTCAGGATGGCCATCATCAAAAGATCTAGAAACAGTAAATGCTGGAGAGGGTGTGGAGAAAAGGGAACCCTCTTGCACTCCTGGTGGGAATGTGAATTGGTACAGCCACTATGGAGAACAGTATGGAGGTTCCTTGAAAAACTACAAATAGAACTACCATACGACCTAGCAATCCCACTACTGGGCATATATCCTGAGAAAACCATAATTCAAAAAGAGTCATGTACCACAATGTTCCTTGAAGCTCTATTTACAATAGCCCGGGGATGGAAACAACCTAAGTGTCCATCATCAGATGAATGGATAAAGAAGATGTGGCACATATATACAATGGACTATTATTACTCAGCCATAAAAAGAAACGAAACTGAGTTATTTGTAGTGAGGTGGATGGACCTAGAGTCTGTCATACAGAGTGAAGTAAGTCAGAAAGAGAAAGACAAATACCGTATGCTAACACATATATATGGAATCTAAGGGAAAAAAATGTCATGAAGAACCTAGGGGTAAGACAGGAATAAAGACACAGACCTATTAGAGAATGGACTTGAGGATATGGGGAGGGGCAAGGGTAAGCTGTGACAAAGTGAGAGAGTGGCATGGACATATATACAGTACCAAACATAAAACAGATAGCTAGTGGGAAGCAGCCGCATAGCACAGGGAGATCAACTCGGTGCTTTGTGACCACCTAGAGGGGTGGGATAGAGAGGGTGGGAGGGAGACACAAGAGGGAGGGGATATGGGTATATATGTATATGTATAACTGATTCACTTTGTTATAAAGCGGAAACTAACACACCATTGTTAAGCAATTCTACTCAAATAAAGATGTAAAAAAATTTTAAAAATGACTGGGGCAGAGTTCTGAATGCTGAAATTTCAAGTTTGGGTCAGAGACACTGTGTGGCGATACTAAGGAACACTGTTGTTAATCAAACAAACTTTAAAGTTCATACAGCAACCTAACTGTCCTATCCTCTTCCCCACTCACTGCCGGGAGCTCTAGGCAGAACTGCCCTGAGTACATTTGCAGGTTGGGTTTTCTTTACTGCTCCCTTTCACAGAGCTCTAGACGTGGGGTCAAGTATTTCACAAGCTCCACGGGACTGGGGAAGGGACAGGAAGTGTACTTTCCCTTCTCTCTGGCATATGCGTTTAAGATCTTTAAAGTTTGAGATGTGGTGATAGAAATGTAGTGAACCCAAGGTTCTTCCAAGCTTATGGACACACATTAAAGGTCATGAATGCAAGAAGAGACAGAAGAGAGGGACAGGATGAGATCAGGGCTCCTGAGGGCACAGGTCAAGGTCAGGGCAGCAGGCTGGGTCTCCCAGGAATATCCTTTCCATTTCTCTCTCCCTGCCACTTGTCTGTGTGTTGTTTGAGGTGGGAGTTGGAATCGGGGTTATTTGTTACCACTTTAAATATGTATTTTAGGGCTTCCCTGTTGGTGCAGTGGTTGAGGGTCCGCCTGCCGATGCAGGGGACGTGAGTTCGTGTCCCGGTCCAGGAGGATCCCACATGCTGCGGAGCGGCTGGGCCCGTAAGCCATGGCCGCTGGGCCTGCACGTCCGGAGCCTGTGCTCCGCAACAGGAGAGGCCACAACAGTGAGAGGCCCACGTACCACAAAAAAAAAAAAAAAAATGTACTTTAAAATTTTAATCCTTTATGGAAGACTGATGGCATTGAGAATTGCCTTTGCTTGGGCGACATCACTAGAAACTCACTGTACTTTTGAAGGGCTAGCTTGAGTGGTTTTAGAATGACTGTAATGGGGGTTACTGTCCCAAGACAGTCCTTACCCCATCACAAAATTCCTTTCACTTCCAGAAAGAAAAATGGCACTGTAAGGATAAAATTAAGGAACAAAAATTAATTAATTTATCCTTTCTCTCAGACCTTTAGCATCAAATAAACACTCCTCAAAGAAGTAAAATATTTTTCAGAAGATGTAGTATATAGATAAAAAAGGAAAATAACCTCCACTTGACTCATTCTAAAAACACTCAAGCAAGACCTTCAGAAAGTGTGTGTGAGTTTCTCATGACATAGCCCAAGCCTGTCAATGTGGTCAAGCTTTTATCCTTTGATTGAAAATTAAAAATACATTTTAAAAATGGTCCCCAATGATGCAGCATGGATTAAGGCATATGGTACATTAGAATAAAAAAAGATGTATGTAAATGATCCTAAATCATGAACATTAATCTAAGTCAGATGGAGAAGTCGTCTAATCTATTTTCCCCAATACTCATTAAAGGGTGCTTATATCACATTTCACCTGTCACAACATAGCCTAATCTTCTGGGGTGATTAAGTATCTTAATCCTTAGAAACAATTGCTATTTTCGAATTTCCCTATATAACTCAGTAAGAGTTACTGTATTCTCAGTTCCTTCTAAACACTGGTGTACAACTAATTAAATTACTGAACACATTGTCTGGTTTTTGTGTTTAAAATATTATACCAGGAAAGAGGAGAACAAAGAATAGCATGTTAATGAAGAAGAGAAAAGATTATATTTTCTGTGGTGAAAACATTCCATGTGAAATTTCATGGAAATAAATGAGTACTTTTGAACAGTAAGGAAATCAATGTTGGAATTCTCTGAAAGAAACCAAATCTTTTAAAATTCCCAAATGGAGTATGTGAACCCAAGCTTATCCCATCTATTTAATCACTGCTTAGATTTCTATGTCTTTTTGTAAACTTGGTGAATAAAACATAAAGCAAGGGATGTCAAGCTCTAAGGGGTTTTCAGAACCATGAGATACCTCATATACTGGTGGACTTTTCACAACCAGGAAGAGATGGGGGAAGATCCTAATTTAGAAAACAGTCCTTGTCGGGGGATAGTTATTAGATCATGTAAATGCAGTTGAGAAGAGCTAGGCCATATCAGAGATACAGAAAGATACAGATAATAATAGAAGATAAAGAGAAGCCTGGATCGAGCTTTTTGTGTATCTTCTTGTGCTGGTTAAGGAAGGCAGCAAAACAGCTTTATTCTCAATTATGTCTACTTTTAATCACATTAGATTATCGCCACCTAACTTCTGGAAGAAATCAAGAAAACATTTCAGTGCTTGCCTAGATCTGAACTAAAGTTTGACCCAGAGATTTAGCCATGGAACAGAAATTCTAAATGTCCTTGAGGTTGCCATCCCTCAGCAGTCAACTTTTTGCAGCACTGTTGCTTTTTCTCGTAGGCAAGGTAAGAATCTGCCCACTTACTCTAACTTACCTTGGTCACCGGTGCTGGTTCAGTATGTTGTCTGTGTTCTGAACATGTAGTCAGAAATTGACAGCTAACCAACTAAGTATACGGAAGAATGAACTCCACTGTGTTACCACCTCTGCTATCGAATTTATGTATTCCACACTTGGAAGCTATATATTGGAGGACCTTGGCCGCAAGCTCTAAATCTAGGTGTAAAGATGTGGTCTTGTGACATTAGGAAGGTAATTCAGACATGAGAAGTCAGTTCTAATCATTTGTCAGTTTGTACCAACCAACTAGGAAACTCACAGGGTAATGAAGTTTTAACTTTTTAACCATGATAAATTTGATTGCTATTGTGAAAAACCCTGAACATGAATAACTGACTACCAATTGACTAACTGGCATACACAGATTCAGAAAAAAATATCTCATAATCCTACTACCAACTTTTTTCAAAATGAGTATGATTTGGGATAGTTATTTGCTTTCTCCATTAATTTAGGGGAATGTTTGCCCATCCCAACTCCTTTAATCTTTACACAGCTCTAGGAGAATGGTGAAATAATAAAAATGTTTATCAAAAGCAAATCAGTTTTATTCTACTTCAATATCTGTAAATGCACTATGCAGTATTTTAAAAATTATAATTCTGATTTGTCATGCCAAATTTGTACCAAGCTCTTATTTTGACTGGATAGTTTGGGTAAGTCAGAGGTCAAATTTCATAAAAGGGCTGGGGACTGTCATTTTAGTTTACATAATTTGCTCAAAAACACCTTCCCCAATCTGAAATACACTTTACCGTTAAAATTGATTTGGGTACAATTGTGTAACTCCTGGATTTTTAGCTTTAATGTGTCTCCTCACACTGGTCTAACCCTGACCATAGAAAATATTACACAATAAAGGGAACTGAGTTCCTTCTCTGTTCATTCAGCAAATATTTCTCGAGAGCCTACAACTGACAGATACTTTGTTAGGTGCTAGGGATATAGGGTGACCATCCAGGCGATGTTGTGAAGCACAGATAGCTAGCTACTAGGTTGGGAGAGGAAAGAGAGTGAACAGATGTGAGAATCCTTCCTTTCGCCTTCAGCGAGCTACAGATAAGATACTGAAACACGCTTAGAGAAGTGCTGAGTCATATAAAGATGACTAGGGTAAGTACTGCGGTATTATCTTTATTACAGATGTAGATGATTTTCAAAGAAGTATGGCAGCTTAAGTTTTTCCAGGAATTCTAATCTGATCTAGAAATATTCTGGAACATCCAAATTTTGAGGTTCTCTTTCCAAGAGATAAAATAAAATCTTTTTTTAAAAAAACAGACTACTGGGCCTGTAAAGTGTTTCTCACCCTGGCCAATGTTCACCTGTCTTTCCCAGTCGCAATGTTTAGAAATACTTTATTTGCTTTCCATTAAAGTTTACTTCACATTTTTTTAATATAGGACAAACAATGATTACTGAGAATTATTAACAGACATAAATAATAATAGGATTTTGAAAGTCATTTTTCTTCCATTTCTATGTTTTGAAATATTTCCTATGTTTTCAGATATTTCCTCAAAGAAGAAACTGAGGCTCATAGAGGTTGAGAGATTTTTCCAAGTAGTTTTCTATACCTGATTCCTCCTTCTGAAACACCTGTGGCAGGAAAAGCACCTACCTGGGCAGGTCTGAACAGACCCGTGCAGTAAGCAAAAATAGAAAGGGCCCATTCTTTAAAATTATGACCCATATTTCTAACTGGAGTTCTACTTCAGTGGGAAAACTAGTATCACACTCTTTCAAATGGTTCTTTATTTTGCATTAAAAAAAAATAGATTGTTTCTGACAGGTAAAGGTGATCCAGAACACGTTTATCAATAAATTAACCATCACTTTTCCTTTTTTTTCTAAATTGACTTCTGACACTAAGCTTCTTGACAAAGATTTTTCACAACAACTTTAAGGTAAAACCTATCTCCAGCCTCTCCACATCCTTCCCCCTGCATAGAAACATTTCTGTTTAGGAAACGGGGAATAATTTAGCTTTCAGAACATGTTTCTTTCTGGCTGACTGAAGATACATGAATTTATGCTTGAATAACAGCCTGGATATAAAAATATCTAATGGTAAACATGGTACTTATAGAAATATATAAAGAGGACTGAAAAGAGGCATATGTTACACATTAGCAAACATTAAATTAAGAGAGGTTAAATATGGAATATCTAATACCACATGCAAAAAGAGAAATAAATGAAATCGCTGTAGGGCAGTGTGAAAAAAAGTTTATAGCAACCACATGTCTCTGAGTTTTCAAGATGGTCCTAATGTCAAATATTTGTTCCTGTTGTTAAATCACGTGTCTTGACTTTTCTTTACAGAATTGTGTTACTGCAAGAAAAGTGTAATTTTTGAAACTAAGGTGTTGCTGTAGTTTATAGGACAAAAACAATGACTGGAAGATAGCAAAAACACCACTACCAAACATTTAACTTCTTACCTCTTGATCTCTGCACCCTATCATTAGTCTTTTATTTTCCAGTATTTTACACTCTAAAGAAGGTCACATCTGTGATTTCTATATAGAAATAAGTAGGAACACATAACTGACAGTAACCTGCAATTTATTTTACATAAAGTTTCTTTATATATAAGTAAGAATTTTATATGATAAACAAGATCCACTGAATACCTATAATGTCTCTAGTAAGGTGCTGAACACTTTACGGGAGATATAAAATATATAAAGGCCTTATTCCTCTCATCAGGTAGTTTACTATTGGTTTACATAGATAAGTGAGAATTGTTAAAAATTATTAAAAAGCAAAATTAGGTGGTAAAGACTCTCGGTACAATGGTAGCTCAATAAAGGAAGACAACGACTTGGACCTGAACCCAGGAATCTTTATAAAAGAGAAGTTCTTTGAGGCATGGTAAAGTTTAGAATATTGTAAAGAGGTATAGAGAACACTTCCTTTGATAGGAACAGTGGTGGAGGTGGGTGGGAATTGTGTGAAGCATGAAGGAAATGCCTAACTGGAAAAGAGAGTAATGCTGAAATACATTGTAAATAATGCTGGATGGCTACATTTATTGTGAGTCTTTGTTTTTTTTTTACAGTTAGGGCATTCTGGGGGAGATGGGAGTCTTAAAAACCTGTTAAAGGAATCTGGAGAACCAGAAAGTGATGTGATAAATCAATAAATTCCATCTATTAATAGATTACTTTTAGGAGATACACACACACACATACCCACACCCCGCCACCGCCCCCCCACCACCCAATTCAGGGATTGTGGAGTTGGAATCATTAGAATGGAGAAAGACTTAGAGCAGTGCGGTTTCAGGACCGGGAGCAAAAGCGTTGCCTTGGAACCTGTTACAAGTGCAAATTCTTGGGCTCATTTCCGCTTGCTCATTGCCTACCCAATGATGCCTCATTATGAATTTGAGTATTATACTCTTTGTAAAACATAAAAGAAATATAATGGGCTTTTCTTCAGAGTAATATTGGGAAATGATTTTCCCTAGTTTGGTTAACTTGGATTGAAGAACGTAAAATAATGTTATAGGTTTCTATTAAGTAGAAATTTTATATCTATACAATTTGTTTAATTTTCATATCCAGACTAAAGTCAGAATTGGAATTGCTTCTTACCTTAGTTCTATGCTTTATCTTCTGATACTGATATTGATATCTCCTGATACGAAACTACTGATATCTTCTTTGATATTGATCAAAATAATGATGATTGACTTTATATATTATCATTATAACAATTCCCTTTATGTGCCCACATTGCTTTGTTATTACAGATATCAGGCCTATAAGATTCCTAAAATATCTTGTCCAGAAAAATGTTATTCCATTTAAATTGTAAACTAAATACACATTAGCTTCTAGCAAAATAGTAAATGTGAACATTCAATGAACAATTGCCAAATATGGGGGAGACAGAAAATGGGAATTAAATTCATGGGTTTATTTTTGCCAAATAAAATTAAGATTTGTCCCTGGTTGACTGAGGGGAATGACAACAAAATAATAAAGGGTTTTTGTATTTTGGGAGGCTTAGTTTAAAATAGCCCAATATTAACAACAGAAAAATTCCTATGGATTTTTCTCTTCCTCATTTTTCAAAAAACTGAGCTACCAGAAAAATAATCTGTTTTTGGCCCAACTCATCATGGGATTCTTCCAAGTTCTCCAGCTTCTCAGTCACATAATTTACTATCTCCAAGGAGCATGGCTTTGTGTTTGTATAATACTGGGCCTCCAGAGAATTCCCAATAAATTATCTTTAGAGGAAAGATAAATTAGAAATTTTGCCCAGAGTGCTCTAGATACCAAGTCTGATATATCATAGGACCAAAACTATATAAAAAAATACCAGTACATTTCCTTTTTCCTCCCAGCTAAAGAAATAAGTCAAGAGAACAGCTTCTGTTAGCCAAATAGGGATACACTGATAGGACGGAAAGCAGAAAGTCTCTCTGTACAAAGAAGTTGCGTTTACTGACTGTATTTCTCCTTCTTGATTACATTTTCTGAACAAAGTTACACACCTTTGAAAAAGATGGAAACTCTCAGAAAAAGTTTGCATTCCGCATGTCATTATTATCTTTTCATAATATTGTTTCACCAAAACCGTATTAGGTGAAATTCCTTTAGGGTTTGTGAAAGGGCTTGGCAAGGCTTCTAACGAAGTCCATTTTAATGCTAGTGGGCAAAGGATAAAATTGCACAAAGCAAGTGATCACATACCAACTGCTGTCATGTAATCCCAGCGCTCAACGAGGCACATATTGAAGATGAGGTGATCTGATGTTTGCCCTTGGCCAATGAGTGAAATCTGCCTTTCCAAATTCTGGCAAACAGATGAAGTCCAGCCAATGAGAAACCAAAACACTACCAGGAGTATTACTGCCAGCATCCTCATGACCCGTCCACCGGTCATGTATGGAATCCGTTGGGCTGTTCGTGAAAGAAACACCTTCAAAACCCTGGAAAAGCAAGACATCAAAATTTGAAGGTGAACCTAACAACCAGAAAGTAAAATTCTAAAATATCTCATTTTTCTAGGTGAAATTTAAACCCACCCAAACCTACTTAGGCAGAGTTTTAACATAAAAAACAAACAGCAGTGTTGCCTATACTTCGACTGAATTTCATTCCAGCTTACCTTCCAATAGCAGAACAAATATCCTGCCTTAGGGGTCAGTGAGTCAACAGATTTGTGTAGGATGGAATTCTTTTGAGTATGTTTTAATATTTCAAGAAAAATTCTCGGGACCTTAGAAAGATCCACAGGCAAACATTGCTCAAACAGGGTTTCTGAGGGATCAAAAAATAGTCCTAAAAGTGAGAAGTTGGGTTTTACAATATTATACTAAGTCAAAGACTTCCTTAAACCAGTTATTTTTTTTTTACAGTAGAATGTTATAAAAGGTATTTTCTGAAAAATCATTTTATATAGCCTCCTTTTATAGTCATTTTGTCACATTACCAAAAATAAGTACGAAGGGTATTTAAATAACCCTGAATAAGATTATTGCATTAAGGAAGAGGATATGACCTATAAGAAATGCAGCAATTTTAAAAAATTTTTTTTTTTCCTGTATATATGACTCAAATGCACAACCAGAGTTGAGACCTACTGGATGACATGATATCTAAGAACTGCTCCATCTCTAAAAATGGTGTGAAGACAAAATCCAACCTTACTATAGGGATCTTTCCAGCCATCCTTTGTTTAATTTCATCTCCAAAATATTCTTAGCTGATTTTAACTCCGCATTCTCATTCTGATATTTTAGGTCACAATATTGTGGTTTGACATAAACTACCATGAGTAGTTTATGATGCTATAAGGGTATCCATAATCAATTCCCCAAAGGCAAAAATGAATTCATCTTCCCAACTTTTCTATTTCCTGCTCTGATTCTTTCAACATTTTAAATGAAATATTCATATGCACTCTTCATAAAAGTCATTATAAATATGGAAATGAAACATACACACCTGAAATAACCTAGACGTATTTTACTATTTTTTCTCTCAATGCTGGGCTTTGATAGCTCTTTCAAATTAACATAACACATCCAGTAAAGAAAGTTATTTTCTAGCAGATTCTTATTTATCCTTCCCCCCTGCATATCTTTAACCCCACTGTCCTTCACCTAACACACAGCATGGTTATTTAATTCTGAATAAAATACTTATCCTCAATTTTTATGTGGAACAATGTCAGAAAGGTATTAGTATAAAGTAAGAGTACAAAAGAAGATCACTTTACTCACCATTTAACTACAGATAGTCCCCAACTTAAGATGGTTCGACTTACGATTTTATGATGGCATAAAGTGATAAGCATTCAGTAGAAACTGTACTTCGAGTTTGAATTTTGATCTTTTACGGGGCTAGTGATATGTGGTACGATATTCTCTCCTGATGCTGCAGCTCCCAGGCAGCCACACGGTCACAAGGGTAAACAACTGACCCACTTATGACCATGCTGTACTCATTCGACCATTCTGTTTTTCGCTTTCAGTACAGTATTCAATAAATTACATGAGATATTCAACACTTTATTATAAAATAGACTTTGTGTTAGATGATTTTGCCCAAGTGGAGGCCAATGTAAGTGTTCTGAGCACGGATAAGGTAGGCTGGCCTAAGCTATGATGTTAGAGGTACTGAATGCATTCTCGACTTTAAGATATTCTCAATCTACAATGGGTTTACCTGGACATAACTCCACTGAAAGTCAAGGAAGATCTGTAGTTCACCAGATTAGCAGTTACTTTCCATTCCCCGGGTGAAACATACTGAGTATGGCCCGTGTCATGCTGAATGCTAGTACTGGCAGCGAACACAATGCCTCTCTCCAGTATGCCTCACTTTTGCTCCAACTAGTTGAATCGCTACTTGTTAAGAATCAGTTGTACTTGTCCCCAGATTATGCCCACTGTTATCATCTTTTTTTCTTGATAGTTGATTTGTAATATTATATTAGTTTCAGGCATACAACATAGTGATTCAATATTTTATAGATCATACTCCATTTAAAGTTATTATAAAATAATGGTTATATTTCCCTGTGCTGCACAATACATCCTTGTTGCTTATCTATTTTATACATAGTAGTCTGTATCACTTATCCCATGCCCCTAACTTACCCCTCCCCCCTTCCTGTTCCCCACTGGTAACCACTAGTTTGTTCTCTGTATCTGTGAGTCTGTTTCTGTTTTGTTATATACATTCGTTTGTTTTATTTTTTAGATTCCACATATAAGTGATAAAAGAGTATTTGTTATCATTTTATATAAGTTAACTAAATTGACTGTGTAAGCAAAGGAGACATTTGTACAAAGTTCTATTTTGAATGCTTTGGAAGGACTCCATAAAGGTGAGTCACTAAAAGAACTGTTAACTTAGGGGAAAGTAAGGAAAATTTTAATATATTGCGGTGGTCAACAAACCAAAATCCAGAAGGAGTCTACACTCAGATTACCTCAAAATAACAAACAAAAACTCTTTAGATTCTCACTCCTACTTAAAGAACCAAAACTATGAATAATAGATAATACATTGCAGTGATTTATGCTACAAAGAGAACGATTAGAGCCACAGTCAAGGAAGAGGACTTACTTCAAAAATATTGGTGAGTGATTATTTGTATCTTAAATTACAGTATCTATACACTTCTTTAACCCCTTTCTACTTTAAAAAACTTTATTCATTAATTGACCAATCACTAATCCATTAAGAAGGCTTCTACTAAAATCAGCAGATCAAGATTCAAAAACTCTATCCTAGGAATGAGAGAAATTTCTTGGAAAACTAGTGTTTTTGCCAGTGCCAATCTTATTTTTTGTAGGAGAAACCTGTAGCCACTATGTGCACGTAATTGTTTCTGGTTGTACCTGGATGAATTCTAAATTTTGAATGATTAGGATCTCAAAAGAGGGAATCTGAACCATTTTTCTGGTCTTCTATATTTTGGCTAGGGCCAAAAGAAAAAGAGAGAATTGTTCCAAATTCTAGCTTGACTATATTTGAATATCTGAAATGTAATTATAATGAACAAAGGTTTATGTAGTGACAACCATATGCGAGGTATCATACTAGACAACATGGAAGGCATAAGATGTGATTCCTGTCTTCCAGAAGCTTACAATGTAAGCTTACAATGTAAGCTATGTAAATAGCTACCATATAAAACAGCATATATTATATGTTGTTGTGTGTAGTTAGTAAGTCCAGGAACCTAATAGAATAGGTGCTATTTGGTCTGGGTCTTGATGGATATCAGTAGGTAGAAATAGAGGAAAGTGGAGAAGATATAAGGAGACATTCTAGCTGAAGGGAATCACATAACAAAGTACAAAGCAGGGAAATGTACGTTGTCTTTGAGAGACAGTGGGTGGAAACGTTTGGCAAGAAGGGAAGTTTTTTTTCAACCCACAGGGACGCCTAGGGATTTTTCAAGTTACTGCGAAGGGTTTCACTGGGTTGAGAACCATTGCTTCAGAGAAAAATAGTAATGATTTATATTTTCTTTCCATGGCCAATATGTGGGAAATCATTTATTTTTCTGATACTTGAAGATTTTCACATAGAAACTCTAAACCTCAATGAGAGGAAATATTGAATTTTTAAAATAACTATCTTTAAAATACTTCTTAACCAGGTGAGTTTGTCATTTGCAGAGGAAGTCTATATGATCCCAGTATGGTAGTCTTTTAATCAAGAAATCCAACTTCTAAATTATCAGAAATTTTCATGCTTTCCAGATGACCCCATGGGTATTTACTGTAAAATCTGAGAACTCAAGATTGTCATAGATCCCCAAATCTCATTTCCAGAGAGGAAAAGCCAAAGCAGAGCCCTCATGAGTCTCTTGTTACTGCTTTTACGGGCTTTCAAACACTAGAAAATACAATAACACAACTCTGCATGGCAATCTAAGCATTTCAGGATATTGGTTTTTGTAAAATGGAATAAGATGCATTTTTCTAGGATTGCCTTAAAATAAAATGAGAAAATTCTGCTATATCTTTAAAAAATGAGCTGTTAGTCTAGGGTTCACTGCCTAGAAACCAAGTTCTAAAAATGAAATCCTTAGACACGCTTTTATATGAAATACAGCTGTAGAAAAAATGCAATCTTATATCGATTACTTTTCCTACTACTTTTTTCACAGATAAAATTTTAAGCTACCATCTGTTCAGAAGGTTTCACTATTCTAAAGGAAAGCGGTAATGTATACAAGAGGACTGCAAAAAATTTCCAGAATTTAATATAAAAAGGTATATTTAAAGTATATATTCAGTTCTCATTATTAATAGTAGAGAAATTCATAGAAATCATGTTGAAATGATAAAAAAAAAGGAATTGGCTGTCACTATATGTCTGCCTCTACTTTTCCACGTTCCACATTTCTAGTTTGAGCTCATAAAACTCCACTGTAAGGACTTGTACTTAGGTTATCGATTATCTGCTTCAAATATCTAATTGATGTTGTTACTCCTTATTTAACTTGATCTCTCTCCAGCTTTTGGCGTGGCGGAGGCACTTGGCTTCCATTATGTCACATTCTCTTGACTCTCTGCCTACTCCTGTCAGCAGCTTTTTAGTCTCTGTCAGAGTCCTCTGCCTCAGTCTTCCCCTTAAATAATAGTGTTCCTCAAGGATCTCCTAAACTTAGTCACCTTCTATTCTTGCTCTACAGATTATACCTGGGAAATTCCATCCACAATTCTGCTTCAATTATGTACATGCTGGTGAGTCGCAGATCCGTAACTTCGGTTTAGATCACTGTCCTGAGCTCAAGATCTGTATACTCAGTGACCTACGGGACATCAACAGGTTCCCCAAATAAAATCGTCACTCTCTCCACTCCTCTCTCCTCTAACCCACTGTGTCACCTGTCTCAATGACCAGTACCAGTTAATTGCTCAAAGCAGAAACCTAGGAATGAACTTTGATACTTCTCCCTCATTTACATTCCAGACACCAAATGCATGATTAAGAACTTAATTTCTACCTCTTAAATATCTTTCAGATCCTTCTATTTTTCTCCATTTTCACTGCCACTATATAGCTCCTGGTCATCAACCTCTGTCCTCAGTAATTTCCTAACCAGTCTCCTTATTGGTCTTGCCCACCTTCAGTCCACACTGTATGCTAAAGCCACAATGATCTTCTTAAACTGCACGCTGAGCATGTTTCTCTCCTGTTTACAGTCCTTCTGTGGCTCTCCACCCAAATCCTAGCTACCTTACGATGGTAAAACGCCTTTAAAAATTGGTTCCTCCTTGCTTCAGCATGCTCATCTCTCACTATTCTTCCCTTCCTAGGGTCCTGTGGGTCCCTGTGGACTATATGCAGGTGTCCTCTATCTGAACATTTGCCCTCAGCTTCCTGTACTGCCCCTCCCTCCATCAATACAAACACCTAATTTAGCTAATTCCTGCATATTTCTTCATGGCTCATTTGAGATGCCACTTGCTCTGGCTAGTGGTTCCCAAACCACTATCATCAACACCATCTGGAAACTTGTTAGAAATGCAAATTCTTGGGTCCCATCCATACCTACTACTATGCCAGAAATTCTGGGGATTAGGGCCCAGAAATCTGTATTTTAACAAATCCGTTAGGTAAATTCGGACGAAGGCTATAGTTTGAGAGCTTTTTTTCCCAAAAGGCTTAAGACTGGTGCAGGTGTCTTTCTAATGGGCTGACTGCTCTAAACTGTCAGATAAATTTTTGAGTTTTTGTTATGCTGACACCAAAATTTAAAGCCTCTAGTAACAGAAAGTTTTCCATTTTCAGAACATCTGCATCTGCTTGTGATTTAGCAGCATCTTTTTTGTGTACTAAACGGGAATAAACATATACATCCTCAAGCCATCTAGTCTTCTGTTCTATTAATTTAATCGGAATAATCCTAAAGTCTTGAAGTTCTCCATTAGACTTGAATTTCTATACATTTTACTACTTTCTTAGAAACTCCAGAGAATAAATGCTTCTGATGAAAAGTAGGAGGTGATTATTTTCTTCTATAAATATAAAGCCACTCAATTCTTGACAAAAGAGCCTTAAGAGTGAACAACACGAAAAGGGCTGAGGTTACTCCCTCCAGTTTGCTTTAAATGGTCACAAGCCCTCATGTTTATTAAGCTTTTCAACAATTTCTCAAAATTTCATTTTCAGAAGTAACCTAAAGCTGCTTCTTGGTCACTGGGTAGATGTTAGGTATATATTAAAAAGGACTGGCATCACCTAGGCAGAAACAGATTGTTAACATTTATCAGACATGAAATTCAGTAAAACTGTTGTGACTATTTTAAGTTATTGCTATTCATAAGAAGGAAAACTCACAACTCAGCTTCCCAAATATGGGTACTTTTGTCCATTTCAGTGACCTGCTTGTGCTCTCATATCTCATACTAATCTTCCTTTCTTTTGACCTGATTGTAAGTAGACAGAATAAGGCAGAATGATGAAAAAATAAATGAAGAAGGAAGGGTTACAGGACTGTTGCAAGTCAAATATAGAGCTAGAAGGAACTTGCAGATTATCTCTTCTGATATCAGAAATAAGGAAAGAATGTCTGCTCTCACCACTTCTATCCATCATTGTACCAAAAGTTCTAGCCAGAGCAATTGGTCAAGAAAAAGAAATAAAATGCATCCATATTGGAATGGGAGAAGTAAAACTGTCTCTGTTAGTAGATGACATGATCTTATATATGGAAAACCCTAAAGAACACACACACACACACACACACACACACACACACACACACAATCTGAGCTAAAAACCACATTCAGTGAAGTTGTAAGATACAAGTTCAACATTAAAAAATCAGTTTTATTTTTATATACTAGCGATGAGCTATCTGAAAATGGAATCGACTAAACAGCTCCATTTACTATAGCATCAAAAAAATACCTAGGGGTAAATTTAACCAAGGAGGTAAAAGATGTGTATGCTGAAATCTATACAACATCACTGAAAGAAATTTTTAAAGATCTAAAGAAATGGAAAGACATTCTGTGTTCATGGATTGAAAGACTTAATATTGCTAAGATGGCATTATTCCCTAAATTGACCTACAGGTTCAAGTCAATTTAACAAAACAGTGTGGTACTAGCATAATGGTAGACATACAGAACAACGAATAAGACTTTTCATCCAGAAATAAACCTCTCCATCTCCAGTCAACTGATTTTGACAACACTGTCAAGACCATTAAATAAAGAAAAAATTATCTTAAAAAGAAAATCTATTCAATAAAAAAGGGCGTTCCCTGGCAGTCCAGTGGTTAGGACGCGGTGCTTTCACTGCTGTGGCCCCGGGTTCAATCCCTGGTCGGGGAACTAAGATCCCACAAGTCGCATGGTGCAGCCAAAAAAAAAATCTTTTAAACAAATGGTCCTAAGGACGAGTGTATATCCAAATGCAGAAGAATGAATTTAGACCTCTACCTCACATAATATACAAAAATTGATTCCAAATGAATCAAAGACCCAAATGTAAGAACTAAAACTATAAAATGCTTAGAACAAAACAGAGGTATAGATCTTCCTGATCTGAAATTAGGCAATGGTTTCTTAAATATCATACCAAGGCATATGTAACAAGAGAAAAAACAGATAAACTGAACTGCGTAAAAATAAAAAATTTGTGCATCAAAGCACACTATCAAGAAAGTAAAAAAGAAAACCCACAGAATCGGAGAAAATATTTTCAAATAATTTATCAGATAAGGGTCTCAGATCCAAAATATATAAGAACTCATACAATGCAACACAAAAGGACAAAAAACCCAATTAAAAGATGGCCAAAGGGGGCTTCCCTGGTGGTGCAGTGGTTGAGAATCTGCCTGCCAATGCAAGGACACGGGTTCGGGCCCTGGACTGGGAAGATCCCACATGCCGCGAAGCAACAAAGCCCGTGAACCACAACTACTCAGCCTGCGCGTCTGGAGCTTGTGCTCCGCAACAAGAGAAGCCCCAACAGTGAGAGACCCGTGCACCGCGATGAAGAGTGGCCCCTGCTCGCCGCAACTAGAGAAAGCCTTCGCACAGAAACGAAGACCCAACACAGCCAAAAATAAATAAATAAATTTTAAAAAATTTATTAAAAAAAAAAAATGGCCAAAGGACCTGAATAGACATTTCTCTAAAGTAATGTATAAATGACCAATAAACACCTGAAAATAATCTCAACATAATTAGTCATTGGGAAAATGGATAAAAAGATTTTCTTCCTTTTGCCCTTTAAAAAATTTAAAGTATCTTACTGTATTTTATATATCTTTAAAAGAATACATAAAATAAATAAATATAAATATCTTCCAGTCACTTTCAAAATTTACTAGGGGGAGGGGTGGAGTGGGAGGCAGGGGTCAGCAGATGTAAGCTATTATATACAGAATGGATAAACAGCAAGGTCCTACTGTATAGCATAAGGAATTATATTCAGTATCCTGTGATAAACCATAATGGGAAAGAGTATAAAAAAGAATGTATACATGTATAACTGAATCACTTTGCTGTACAGCAGAAATTAATACAACACTGTAAATCAACCATACTTCAATAAAAAAATTTACTCGGAAACAAAACTATCTATCTATCTATCTATCTATCCATTCCCACAAAGTGTAAATATTTGGTGCTAATGAGTGCAGTAGAGAAAACTGCTACAAATTGCGCTGTATCCAAAGCGAGCAGTACTGAATAATGTATGAAATGAAAATCCCTAGGCCAGAGCCAGAGGAGGTTTTTTTGCAGCCTGCTTAAATATGTTTTAAATATTGTACAGAAAAGTCTTTTGTTTTTTCTTGATTAGCCTTAGAAAAAGGAAAAGTCAATTTGTTTTCAGAAATCATATTACAGGGAATAGGAAAATGTTCTTCTAGCATTAAGTTTCTTAATCTCTCTCTACCCCCTTTCATTTAAAACAGTTCCTCATTTTTCCTCCTGATAATATACTCAGATTTTCTGAGCCTAGGGATATTGCCTTTCCAGGTTTCTTAAAACCAACCAACCGACCAACTAACCAACGTATAGCAAGTATTCTGTGAACCCACACATGCATGGACGTGCCAGATGTTCTTTTAGATCTGTCCTACATCATTAACGTACTAAGTCAAACATATCTATGGTTACTGAAGGAAACTCTTTTTATAAATGAACCTTCTTCATTTTTGCCTATTTCAGCTCTATTTTTCCTTATGATCCATATTGAGCCAGCTAAAACCTGTCCCATTCTCCCTTCTTTCTTTCTCCAAAGAGAAACAAACGGTTTTAGGTTCAAATAAATTGCATTGCATGAATGGCCTGCCAGTGAGGTGGGGCGGTGGGACTTGTCTGCCCTGGGTGCAAGTAATAGTGTCCGTAGAGAATTTAAGGCAATAAAAATGACAACTCAAAGCTGTTCTGCTTTGTATCATCACCATGTGCTGGTGATTCTAAACAATGTCAGTGATAAAATACTCCTCCCTGAAGGACTGGACCACTTTCACCACCTTCCCCTAACTTATTACACCTCTGTATTGCACTGTTAATAAACAAAAGACTTGCAATTTTCCTTTGGCTTGGTATGGTAGTCTTTGGCTGTATGACTCCCAAATGTGGGGAGCGACCACTAAAGAAAAAGGTGGGAGATTTGATAAAAGTGAATGAAACCCTCAAGTTCCCGTCCTAGGCTAACAGTATCATTTCTAGTGACAGACTGAGATCCTATTCCTTTTTCACATTTTCTTCAAGTTTTCAGAGTTACTGGAATTCTGTAAACAGTAAAATTGATCAGTGAGAGATCAGGAAAGAGAAAAAGAAATGTTAAACAATTTTACTAAGCCTTGAGGGAAATGGCTGAACTAAAACAAGAACTCAGGTGTTTCCTGCTTATCCTATTCTCAAGGGACTAGAACAGTCACTTTATCAGTACTGATAATTGCCTTAGAATTTTCTGCCTAGAGAGGTATTACTTTTTAAAAAAATTTGAAATAAAAAATTAAGTTCTTATAAAAATGAGAAAATAGCATTCAAGGGACTTTATCCCTTAGCTCAGGCTACCTTGATCCCTGAAGCTACCTTGCGTCAGGTCCGACAAAGCCTGGTTCTTCAGCTTTCTCTTCAAGTCTGTGACCTTCTCCATATCCTTCCAATGAATTCCTTTTTTGCTTAATTTAGCCATCCTCAGTGTCTGTGGTTTGCAACCAAAACCCCCTACTTGACATATTTTACAAATATTTCAATCATGTTTAAGATTTACAGCAACTCTACAGGTGAAGTGAGAAGTGATTCTCAGAAGCTAAAATAATTTCTTCTTGGTTGTATAAGTTATTAGTGGCGGAACTGAAATTCAAATTTGGATTTGTAAAGATTTATGTCTTTCCCTCTATCATGTTACTACAAAATCTTCAAAGTCCTTTCTTGAGGACAACACGTTGCTTGACTATAAGAGATATCAACCAAAGACATCCCTGCAGCTCCATTCACTATAACCATCCACCCATTCATTCACTTAACAAATATCTGAATACATTAAATGGGCAAGATGCAGCACTAAGGATGGGGAATACAAAGCTGGTTCAGCCAGTCACTTCCATCGGGTTGCTCACATTCCTCTGAGATGTTGATTCTTCAGTTTATAGACTTAATATTGGAATCAGTTAAATTTAAACAATATGGAAAAACAATATAATATACAGCCATATGGTTCAGACAGGATACGAATAATTCAGCGTATTAAATTAGAAATAGTTTCCACTCGATTTAAGCCTTCAGTAGGTAATTCTTCACTGCAATGACTTCTAGAGACAAACAGTTGGAGAGAAAATCGTTTTAATTACAGTCTTTAAAATAAAGAAAAGAATGATGAAGTAATCTAGTTTCCCAAATCCCAATCATTTGTATGCCACCCTCAAGATTTCTGCCTGTATCTGTGTACCAACTAACATTTTCTTTAAAGCAACTTCTATTTATTGCTTTAAAATATTTTAAAGGGACTTCCCTGGCGGTCCAGTGGTTGGGACTTCGCCTTCCAATGCAGGGGGGGCAGGTTCGATCCCTGGTCAGGGAGCTAAAGTCCCACATGCCTTGCAGCCAAAAAACCAAAACGTAGAGCAGAAGCAGTGGTGCAACAGATTTGACAAAACTTTAAAAATGGTCCACATCAAAAAAAAAAATCTTTAAAATATTTTAAAGAAAACTTTATATTGCTACTTTCAATGAAAAACTGGTAGGTAATCCATAAATAGAATGGAACTATGAAAATAAATACAGTGAAATAAAGATAATAAATTTCATCTAGATAGTATTGCAGTGGGAAGCTCTGAGCCTGAAGCTTGATCCACTCTTTGTTGTAAAGGAAAATTAGCAACTGTTCGGCAGGTGTTAAAGACCTACTATTTCCAAACTATTTCTTCTCCTGGAAATAATCAGAGGGATGGAAAGAGAACCTGAATGGAAGGAATTTTCTTACTCTGTGATTCAGTGTTATTTAATACCGTGTTTTTGTCCCACAAACAGCCTCTCACAGACCGCAGTGTCATGTGTTTCAGGCACTTGAGAGCACACAGTGAGTCAGGGAAATAGGAATGCTTTACGTGTGGAGGGAACTGTGGGAAGCAGCTTCCAAGTCTGCATCTGACATTCATTCATTCATTCACTTATCAACTATTATGCATTAAGCACCTGCCATGTGTCATTCATTGTGCTAAGAGCTGGGGATTCACTTGTGAATGACCTCACTTCAAGGAGAAGGTAAATTAGGTAAAAATGAAGAAGATAATTACATAAGCAAACTGTATCATATAATAGAGGACCCAAAAGATGCTAAGGCCTAGACTCATAGGGAGAGAGGTCATTCTCAAGTCTCAAGAGGCCACCCATTCTTCTGGGAATTCCAGAAGTCTTATTGTCCATTATAGGCTGTCAATGATTTCTCATTTCCTTTAGCGAGCACCAGCTGAAACATAGTTATCATATAAGGAATGGAAACCGGAAAGTACTTAAAGAACAGGACCCAAGAGCAAAGTGTGCTATGATGTGGAAAGAATAAAGTGAGCATCAGAAAGACCATGAGAGATTAGTCTAATCATTTCTTTTTGTAGTAAATAGAGGGCTATGATTTCCTAGGCTAAACTGAGATTTAAACTGGACCTCCTGAAGTCCAGTCCAATAAACTTTGTACTATATGACATATATAAGAAAGGATCTTGAGAGTTAAAGACATTTACATTTGTTCCAAAAAGATAATCTGGAGCATTCCCAGTTATTAAAATAAGTACCAAAAAATAGTAAAAGAAATGGAGATGCTTGTGTAATGGAGAGTATAATGATCACATTTCAAGAAAGGGTGAAGGGGTGGCATTTAAAGACAAATATAACACATATTATGGCATCTAAGATAAGCTGTTTTATGAGCCATATCAAGACACATTTATTGAGAAATACTTACGGTCAAATTAGCATGAAAATATGAATGGCTTACTGTGACTATTAAAACAGCTTTAAAGCTGATCAGCGTAAAAGGTTTCCTCTATAGAACTACAGTGTTACCCTGCAGGAGAGATTTATACTTTAACTCCTATGCTCTTTGGCACCACTACGCTGAGAAAACTTGGAAAGAGGAGGCAAGGGAAAGCCCTGGAATCATTTCCAGCTATTCCCAGCCTTTCTGGATAGGTAATTTATTTTATTGTCTCTTTCTTGCCAGTACTTATCATATACTTTTTAGAAGTAGGTGATTTTGAAACTAAAGTATAAGGGAATTTACAGTGTTCTCCAATTTATAAGGCTGATAATCACTGGAGCCTACTGGTTAAGAAGGGAAACCAAGAATACTATTTTTTGGAAATTCATCCAAAGAATATCAGTGGGATTACCCTGGGGCATGGAACTTGGGAATGGAGGACAATAGCTTTTGTTAGCTAAGCATATTGCTGAATTTTACTATACAGGATTCTTTGGTAGCTCTGGACTTGGATTATTATTTCAGCTGTATTGTCTTTGTATTTCTTCCTGTTATTAGCTAGTAAATATTGTTTCACATTCATTCTAAATTTATTTTTTATTCAGAATTAACCTTGCCATAACCAATGGCACATTCTATTAAAGCATGTTGTTCAAATTCAATTGTATTAAAGACTTTCCTAGAGAATCCTAAAGATATTGTCTTGAAAATAAAAAATATATATCATCTTCCTATCTAAATTTCTGAAATTTAACCATTTAAGTGGCTGACTGAGCTTGCAAATACATGCTAAGCCAAACACTTTGATCCTCCCATGGGAATGAAAACTAATAAAACATAATATACCTGTGAAGCTTGAGAGTGACAGTTCCATAAACAGTAGCAAAACCGAGAAGACGGACCCATCTTAGGAGAATACAGCGAAATGTGCTTGGCTCAAAGTACAAAATAACAACCTGTAGGATGAGAAGAGAAAGAAAGAGACCTTCAGGATCAGCTGATGACCCACAGATTAAAATCAGTATTTCACAGTCTGATGTTTAATACTATGAATTTTGACATGAGAACATATTTATTTGAATAAAACTCTAAAATATTATTTTGATCATTCTTTGTCCAAAACAAAGAACTATAAAGTCTCCTTATTGCTTTCATGTCAGATCTAAAGTCTTTAATTCTAGCTTTCAGGAGTTTCTAGCAATTGCCTCTAAATTTTTGGTATGTCCAAGCTTCACTCTCCTTTACTTCCCCAGGTGGGCCAGCCAGGCGAGCTTCCACTGCCTTTCTCAGCTGGAGCCGTGCCTATCCCTGCTCCACACTTCCGGCCATACCTTTCCCCTGTCTGAAATATCCTAAGAGGATTATCCTGTAATGCACCCCATCCCCCCATCACCTATCACTCCATGTTTATTACCTCACTTAGTACTTGGCTCCATCACTTCACTAACTCCTCGCTTCTCACTCCAGAGTTTTCACTCAACAAATATTAATTAAGCATTTATCATGAGCCAGGCAATATACTAGATGCTATGGGTACAAAGGCCAATATGAAAGGGAAGAGAGCCATATAAAGAAGAAATTGGAGGCTTCCCTGGTGGCGCAGTGGTTAAGAATCCGCCTGCCAATGTAGGGGACACGGGTTCAAGCCCTGGTCCGGGAAGATCCCACGTGCCACAGAGCGACTAAGCCTGTGCACCACAGCAACTGAGCCTGCACTCTAGAGCCCGCGAGCCACAACTACTGAAGCCCGTGTGCTACAACTACTGAAGCCCGCGAACCTAGAACTCGTGGCTCCACAAGAGAAGCCACCGCAATAAGAAGCCCGCGCACTGCAACGAAGAGCAGCCCCCACTCACTGCAACTAGAGGAAGCCCGCACGCAGCAGCGAAGACCCAACGCAGCCAAAAATAAAATAAACAGATAAAAAATTTAAATGTATATAAATAAATAAAGAAAGAAGAAACTGCATCAAAGCAGTATAGGTGCTGTGATAAACATCTGTGCAGGCTCCATGGGACACAAAGGAACAAGTGGCCAACTCTGGGGGATGGTCAAAAGTCCTGTGAAAGCACGGTATGCACAACCTCTCATCTGCTACTGCGTGGCTTTGAGCAAAGCCCTCACTGAATAGGAAACGGTTTGGACCCGCTAAAGGATTAATGCCGTTGAAAAATGTGGCCTTGCACTCTTCTGCTGGAGCAGCTGGCCTGAGCTGATTCTGCTGAGCATAAGGTCATTGTAACAGAAGAGTATGCCCACTCCTAAAATCTCCAGTGTTATTTTGGTTTTTCCTCCCGAAGACGTGAATACTGGGAAACAGAAAGCATAGCGGGGGGAGATGGGGTGGGTGCTGACGTTTTCTTGCGGATATCTGACAAATGGAGCCCCACTCTCCAGCAGTACCAAGCATGACATTACCTGTAACTCTATGCTGGCATCTCTCTAATATTTCTACTATATCAAAGTATTAAATTAAGCATTGACAAGACCATTATGATTAAATTCTCAAGGGCTGGGGAAAAGACTGGACAAAAGTGTCAAGAAATGAGAAGAAGGTAAAAATAGATGTGGACAGGAGATAATGTTCCTTTGTGTGTATATAGTACTTGTCCTTAATTTTCTAATTCACTAAGTCTATGCCGAAGATAGAGATAAAGATTTGATTTCAGAATTTAATCTGCCAGGAAACTGCATCCAAAACTTGATATAAAACCTTTCTTTTATTTTCTATTTTCACAAAACAAGTTAAAATTCTGTAACTTTGTATTCTAAGTTTTAGCTCATATGTTTTAGACATAGTTCCTATGCACAAGGGTCCAGTGGTAATTATGAGTTCTGCAAAGTAAGCTGTACTGTTTACTAAGGAATTGGAGCTCAAGGAAGAAGGGAAAACTTATGGGAAAGAAAAACAGAGAAAACTTGATATAAGATTAAGGGATTAAGGAAGCATAAGTGCTCCTTCTCATGGCAGAGAGAAATGATAGATTAGAAACTAGAGAGATAGGAACCTAAAGTCTAGAATATATAAAATCTCAAATATTTCCACTAGAAATGGCTTTAGAGATTATTCCAGCACAGTGGATTCCTGGGGGCTGCAAAAGCCTGAGACTTATTGCAAACTTTTCTATTTCACAACAAGCAACAACTAAGAGAATGAATAAGCAAAAGTGAACAACTATACTATAGACGTCTGCATGATTGTTTTATTTTGAACGAAAGAATTGCTCTTGAACTGTTTGGGAACTATTGATATAGGTTCAAAATTTTATTTCACAGATAAAGAATCTGAGGACTTGTTACTGTAAGTGAAAGATTGAGTCGGTCAGAAATAAATGAAAGAATAGCTGAGATATAAGTTTAAAAAGTAATAGAAAATGAAATTCCAGTGAACTTAATAAAACATATTAGAAACAGTTCAGCAAACAGTGAAGTAGAGCTCTCAATTTTGCAGTGTGGTGGTGGAGAATACAGGCTCTGCATCCAGTCTCCCTGGGTCCAGTCCTGGCTCTATTCTTTATTAGTTGTATGAATTTGACAGACACTGCTTTGCTATGCCTCAGTCTTCCCATTTGTAAAATGAACACAGCAATAATACTTGCAGATGGGACTGTTTTGAAGTTTCAGTGTGATACACATAGTGTCTGCTACAGTGAGTATTCAGTAAGTATTGGCTAATATTATGAGAGTTGATTTATGAATGCTTTATTCTAAAAGTTACCCCTGCAATGCAGTATAACTGCATCTCATGAATTCAATGAATTCTTTACTAATGCTTCTAGCCACTCCTTTTGAATTCCTATAATCACTTTTGGACTGTATATTTTTTCTACCTTATATTATAGTTATCTGTAGGGGTCTCTCCCTGAATCAAATGTAAAATCCTGTGTGCTTTACATTTATATGTAAAATATTTGCTCAATGATCTATTTTAGTTAATTTAATAAATACAATATTAACTTCAAAATAAACTATTTGAAAAGTCCCATTAGGGTTCACTGGTCTTTGTGACTCTAACTTACACGTTCACTAGTTATTTACTCTGCATGAGGCAGTAAGGGATTTAGAAGCCATAAAAGTAAATCCGATGCAGATTAGGTCCTCAAGTTATCATTTAGAAGAGTGGATGTTACATGTAAATGATAAAAATGCTGGCATGATCTTACCACATATTTATCCAGCATTATTGCTAGATACTAAATTATACATTTTTGCATTATTTGCACATTTAATCCTCACAATACCTTACGAAGTAGGGACTTTTATTTTATAGAAGAGAAATGAGGCACAGAGAATTTAAGTGATATGCTCAGGGCCACACAGCTAGGAAGCGTCAGAGCCGGGATCTGAATCCAGGTGGTTTGGTTCCAGAGTTGATGCTCATAAGAGCTGCACTGGCTTGCCTCTCCAAAGAGTCCCACCACATGGGGAGATGACAAATTCCATAATACCATGGACTGCATCATACTGAGGATCCAGAGAAAAGGGAAATTCCTCTCAGTGGAAACAAGCAAAGCTATCCCGGGAGGCTGGGCATCTGAGAGTGCATGAAGGAGGAGTGGGTTTAGGTATGGAAGCAAAGAGGAAAGAGGACAGGGGCCTGAGACAGAGCCATGGTTGTGGGGATGCTTCAGAGTGTGGAGTATACAGACGGACAGACACAGCGGGAAGACATCCAGGGGAGTGTAGAATATCAAGCTTCAAAGCAGAGATTCGGCCAGTTCACTGTAAACTGTGAATAACAGGGTGAGGAATTCAGATTTTATTCCAAGAGCCGACATGCCGTTAAACTTTGAGTTGAGATCGGAAGTGTGTTCCAGAAAGTTACTCTGGTAGCAGCATGCAAGAAGACTGGTTGCCCATGGAAGGAGAAGAGAGTGAAGGTGAAAAGACCAGTTGGAAAAAAGAAAAGCAATCCCAATCCATCATCTTTCCCACCAGCCTTTTCCCTCTCCTTATATCTTATTCCACCATTCCTCTTTCCTCCAGCTCCCAAACGGCAGCTAGGGTGATGTTTCTGACACCTCACTCTCCTGCCTAGAACCTTTCACTGGCTCCCATGAAAAAGTCAAAATTATTCGAGCTGGTTGTCAGCAGCTTGCCTTTATTACATCATTGCTTTTCCTCCACCCAAGCCCTCGAATCCTTGCATATGCTGTCCCTTCTCACTGGACGTTCCTTACACAGCCCCACAGTCTCACCTGTACCTGGCTTACTCCTGTTCACCTGCAGGCCTCAGCCTGAATATCCCTTCCTCTAGGAGGACAAAGTTTTGCCTGTGGTTTAGGACACTGTCCCTGCTTTATGGCAGCATTGGACCCATGGCACCATGTTGGATTGTAGGCGCTGTGACAGCCATGTTTATCATGTTCACTTCTGTAACATTGGCACCAGCAGAGTCCTGGCACACAGGAAATGTTCAGAAATATTTGTTGAATGAAAGAAAAAATAAAGCTATAGGAAAAAGGTAAAGAAAAATGTAAGAAATACAGTGAGAATAGGAATTTGGTCACGCATGGCAATAGAGGAAAAGATGGTGCTAAATCAAGAAAATTGAGCAACTCATTATTTGTTGAGGCAAAAGAGAATAAAGTGTCAAAGATAATGTAAAGATTTTAAGCCTGGATGACTGGGAGGATGATTGTGTTTGAAAAGAAAAAGATGCATAAGTTGAAAAAATTATGTTACCTCTGCTTAAAACTCTCCCCATTCCCACCTTGTCCTTCACGTCTCAGGTCAGGGTTGGCATCCACGGTGCTCCCCAGCACCCCCAGACCAAGTCAGGTTTCCATCTCGCTTGCACGGTATTTACTTGTATTGAATTCTGAGCTTTCTTTCATCACACTCATCAAATCTATTTTGATATAATTATTTCTGTAATTCTTTTGTTGAATGTGTCTTACTAGCATGTAAGACATGAGGGCAGGGATTGTAACTGCCTTATTCATGATTGCATGCCTATTCTCTAGTGCTGTATGTTGTAATAGGAGGTAACCCAATGTAGAAGGAATGAGATTAAAAAAGAAGGGAGGGAGAGAGGAGAGAGGAAGTGAAGAAGGAGAAAAGACAGTAAGTTCATTTTTGGATATATTGAGTGTAAGTTTCCTGTTAAGACATCCCATTCAGATCTAGCTTTGTATTAGTTAATATAATCTGTAATGAGAAAAAAACAAAAACAAGGCTAAGATGTTTCAGTGTTTTTCACATCCCTATATTTAACCTTTTCTTGTTAAATATCATGTATATAAATGCATAACAAATTATTGTAAAATAAATACCTCCTGCCAAATCCCAAGTTAATAACAAATTTCATAACAGACCTTGGTAGGAGAAGAAATGAAGAAAAACTAAGCCACTGAGCAGAAGATTTATGAATGATGCTACTAATACTAATAGCTGTCATTTTTCTGTACAAATGACAATAGTTGCTCATGCCCACCCAGTGATCATTGTGCTAGACACGTTACTTATATTTAAGGTCCAAGATATGCTTTATTATCCCCATTTTAAAGACAGAGACTTAATTTTAATGGGGTTCACTGATTTGCCTATTATCAAAATAGGAAACCATTGCCATTATCAAAATAGGAAACCCATAAAAAAAAAATTCCTTTACTGGAAGAATTGCCTAAGGTGTATTTTCAAAGTACATATTTCAAGGGAAAACTTTTCCCGTTTTCTTTCCAATACTAGAGGCTAATGATAGATATAAAGATATTTAATGTGTGAGAAGCAGGATATAAGTGAACCATCTAAGGACCAAAGAACATGCACAACTGCTGGGCGAATAAGCACAGTGTATAAACTGTTAGGGTTAGGAGGGTGGGGTGAGAGAAAAAGAGACATTCGGGGCCACCAAGAGAAAACGTGTCACAGCAAAACCACCGGTTTTCTTTTACCTTTAATATTGCCTCTTGGGAACTCACTATACTCTGCCTAGAGGTTTGTTTCCCCCAATCTCGTTGAGAGGAAGCCTTCAGTGTGAAGGTCTAAGGTGGATGTACCCCTATGGGCATTTTAACAACTTGGCTCTACAACACTGGAAGTATCTTCAGTTGCTTACAAAATTCAATCAGCTGATCTTAGTGGTGGGATGCTCTAGGCACTGTGATTTTTAAAAGTATTGCTGTTTTGGAAATACCCTTCCGAGCATTCCCCTCATTCCAAACAAATGTGCACAGATTATCCACCCATTTCATCAAATGTGACTTTTTAAGCTAGTTTTGAGGTCAGCTTCATTGCTTATACCTTTTGGATACTGAACACAATGAATGAGGAAGAAAAGAGAATAGGCTATTAGTCTTTTCAAATATGTACAAACTAGAAAAAAATTTTAAAATAATTTTCCTCTGCAAATATAGACACAACACCAGAGGTAGAAAATTGACCTCTGCTATGTTTGCTCAGAAGGTACAAGCCCTGGTGCTTCTGGAAGAATAATGCTGAGAAGGTGGATCCGTCAGCAGTCAGCACATTCTGGTACTTTACCCAAAGCTCTGACAATGAAAGATGTGAAGCTCCTGTTTTAGGCCTGATATTTTAAGGATCTGAGCAAGTTTCCTAATAGTGTTGGACACAGCAGTTCTGCTTTCCTAATTGGCTCGTCAAGTGTTATTTGCTTCAGTTCAGTGAAACTGGCTGTGAATTAAACCACTTTTATAGGTGAAGAAGGTGTTACATGCGTTGGGGTTTCTGTTGGTGTGTGTGAACAGTTTTATTTATAAAAAAAGATTCCTGGGTAACGGAAGCATGGGGACAGATGCCGGTGGTGAGACATTTGTTGATGAAGCTGCCCTTTGATAAGGATTTGAGGGACTCCTGGGGCTTTAAGGACTTTCTCTACCGCATCTACAATTTCCTTCTGCTCCATACAAGGAAAAGTCCTGCTAGTCAAATATTTTCCAGGCCCACTCATCCCTCTCAAGTTTACTGTGCTCCCAACACTCCTTATTGAACAAGGGAGAATGAAGCTTATATCTCATCTTGATGGAGGATAGTCCACAAAAGTAACACTTGGAAATATCTAGTGTTAAAACCTAGTACTTAATCTACCCAGGTTTGCTATCTTTTGAACTAGGAGGCTGGAAATGAATGATTTAGGCAGGACTAAGTATATTAAAGCACTTTTATATGTGATTTGCTTTAAAAATAAGTAGATTCAAAGTCCTTGAATGTATTCTAAATTATTTTTCTATATTTGGCAAGACATATGGTTCCATCCACAGGAAATTTATTTAGGGTGAAAATGCATGTCCTGTAAATGTTTAACTAAATATCTAAAGTTGGATTCAAACTACAAAAAATAGAAAAATACTTAATACAAATTACTATACACATGAAGGGGTCTATGGTTGTGATTAAGACTTTCCACAACCATGGTCTAAAACTTATTACTGGGGCTTCCCTGGTGGCGCAATGGTTGAGAGTCCGCCTGCCGATGCAGGGGACACGGGTTCGTGCCCCGGTCCGGGGGCTGCGGAGCGGCTGGGCCCGTGAGCCATGGCCGCTGAGCCTGCGCGTCCGGAGCCTGTGCTCTGCAATGGGAGGGGCCACAGCAGTGAGAGGCCCATGTACCGCAAAAAACAACAACAACAACAACAAAATCGCATCTATTATCTCATGTTATCTGTGGGTCAGCAATCTAGGCTTTGCCAGTCTCAGGGTCTCTCCCGAGATTGCAACAAAAGTACTGCTCAGGGCTGGGGTCTCATTTGAAGGCTCAGCTGGGAAAGGATACACTTCCAAGCTCATGTGGTTGTTGACAGCATTTGGTTCCTTGAAGGATGAGGAAACTGAGGCCCTGAGTCTTTGTGAGTTGTTGGTTGAAGGCCACTCTCAGTTCCTTGCCATGGGGACCTCTCAACACAGCAACTTTCTTTATCAAAGCCCGAAAGAGAGTCTGCTAGCAAGATGGAAGTCATAATCTTCTGTAACCTCATTGCGGAAGTGACATGCTCTCAATGTTGATGTGTTTTATTAATTAGAAACACGGTGGTCAAAGGGAGGGGATTGAACAGGCTGTGAATACCAGGAGGCAGGGATCGCTGGGGCCCCTTAGAAGCTATCTAACACCAAAGGAGACCCTACTTTGAAATCATCAAAAATGCTATTATCTACCTGTGTTCAAAGCAAATGATATAAGAAGAGTATAGAACAAAAAGCCATTAAATACCCAGGGCATGCATTTAGAGAAAGAATAATGTGAAAAATAATTTTAAAGAAGACATTTTTAAAAGATGAAAAGAAATCTACCGAGGCTGCCTTCTCCAGTGGAGTCTAACTCATCATCAAGTTCATAATTCTGAGATATTGCACATGGCTCATGACTAGATGCTACTGAGAAAAGACTTTTTTGGTTATAATATTTTTAAACAATAAGAAAAACATGATATGGTCACAGTGCACTGGGAGAAATAATTTGGACCTTTTCAAGTATTTATATCTATGTTTAAATTGTGACTAACAAAGAATGAAGACTTTCATGTTCAACCTAACAGATTGAACATGTTTATGTCTGTTACTTCTGGAAACTCTAGTTAATGACTGTAAAACTCTGAAGGCCAAAGAGAGTATGAGTAAAAATGACAACAGATGATAGCTATCAACAAAATTCTGGAAGATGGAAAGCAGATGGCAATGTATAACCAGATGAAGAAGTCAAAGGAAGAGGAAACCTGCACCCCAGAGGGAAGCCACTCAGAGGTCTGTCTGTTATCTTTTAGGAGGGAGCTGGACAATAATAATAATAACAGCATCTAATGAGTGCCTGCGATACTCCAGTTACCTTAAAGTGTCTTACACCGAACAAATTACTTGTTCCTTACAACAATCCTTTCAGGCAGGCATTAGTATCCCCACTTTATCTGTGGGAAACCTGAGGCACAGAAAAGTTAAGGAATTTGTACAAGGTCACACAGCCAATAAGTGGCAGAGCTGGGGTTTAAACTGAGCCTGAGTCTGGAGCCCAAGTTATCACTATGTGTTACTGTCTGCCTTTACGTAGGAAAGATAGAGTAATCAGGTAAGGACAGTGATCTTTGATGGAGGCTGAATGTTGTTGAATGCCTGGTGCCCTAGGACTTTGACCAGCTTATTCATGGTAATAAACAAGGAAGGCTTAAATTGAATAATGTTGTTTATAGGGTAAAAATAATCTAATAAAAAGAAATGAAAGTTATAACTAAAGATAAAAGAATGTAGTTAACAAATGGGGAAATGAATGCTAAAAAACTAAACAGGGATAATTCATGAAGAGAAATTGTGAAAGGAAAGAGTGACATCCCAAAGTTTGAACCACTGAGTCAGAGAGAAAGTACAGCCATAATCATGGGAAAAAATGGAAACCAGAAACCAAATCAGCAGTCTTCAACATGAGAATCACCTATGGTGGTGTTTAAACATATGAAAGCCCAGGTTTCCCTTCTGAAAACTTTGATTCAGTAGTTCCAGGGCACAGCCTGAATAATTTGCTTTTTTAAAATGCTCTGCAGGTGGTTTTAACTTAGCAAGAGTTAAGAGCTGCTGATAACCATTTACAGCCCAGCAGCAAGCCACACACGGACCTGGGATAACCACAGCTCAGACCAAGACCGGGAAGGGTGAGGAAAGTGTCCAATACCTAATAAAATGCAGTAAGAATTCTATTTCTAGAAAAATGCTCTACATATACATGCATACAAAATATGCAAAGATGTATGTCCAGGAATATTCACTAAAGCATTGTGTGCAACAGAAAAACAACGAAAACATTCTCCACCCAGAGTGAACGGTTTAAGTCTGTAATTCATGTTACGTCCCTACAAAAGGCACAACAGTGAACTTTAAAATAATAAATGGATCTGATTCTGTTGCTGTAAAAACATATTTAAGAGAAACTGTAAATGAAAAAAAGCTGCGTAAACAGTATTAAAATATGATTCTGTTTGTATATACATAAAAAAGGAACGTCTGGCTGCACACTCAGTGGCCTATTAAGACTATTTACCTTTGGGCAGCCAGTTTGGCGGCTGAGGAGGTCGGGAAGGCAGGGGGGATTTTTACTTGTATCTTTTGGTACTAGTTGACTTTTTTTTAAATAATGAGAATACATTACTTTTGTAATAAAGGAATTAAAAAATGCATGAAAAGATTCCTAACTCATTCATTGTAATCACTATAAATGTCTGGCTCTTAATGGGGTCTGGAGGTTTGTTTCTAAGTACTGGGGATCTGAGAGCAAAATGGAGAGGTGCCATATGTGATATCTATGAATTGGCATTATATGGAGCTGGCAAGATACAGAAAAATGACCTCAGAGAAACCAGAGGATCTTAAGAACCCCAGGCCTCAATAAAGAAACAAAATGCAACAGAGTGCACAGAAAAAGAGTTGAAGTACAGTATTTTGAGAAGAAAGGCAAAAAAATGGTGAAAAGACACAATATATAATAAGATGATTAAAAACAAAAGCTTTTTTAAAGCCAAGAAGAAAATACACAAAATGCTTGTTCGGTGTGCTATTTCCTGGTCCTAAGGCGGCCCCTAGCCCTTGGCCAAGGCCCACCTGTCTACCTGAGCTTTGTTGGTCATCCTTTCCCTTGAGACTCTTGCATCCACCATTCACTGGAAAAAACTCTCTCTGTTCAGAGTCTGAAGATTCTTTCCAATTTGTTGAAGAAAGTGTGCAGAACATATAAAACAATAGGTTCTATAAACCACACTTAAAGTCTAAAAAAGTAATTGTTCAAGCTACAGTCACAAGCCACGCTTGGAATTGGTCAGTCACATCTCCCTCTGTGGGGAAGTCACCAGTGCCAGTACTAATTCTCAATGCCCTGGGCAGAAAGAAGCATGGATTTCTTGAGAGGCAGAGGAATACAGGGGAAAGATTTTAGCATTTGTAGCCATAAAGGGACTGCTCTGCTACTTATTACCAACTGCATGACCTTGAGCAGCTCATTCTGATCATCTCCTTCCTCATCTGGAACGCTGAGTTAATAACCCCTTCTCTCCCTCCCAGGATGGGAAAAATGTATGTGAAAGCACTATTTCAACTAGAGTGGTATAATTATTTCTCCTACGCTTATTCCTTCAGGATTGATGCAAAATCCTTTTTCTTTCTGTTTAAAATGAGCATTAGGTGATTACACCTGATCTTTATAAATTCTCTCTCGATGGCAAATCAACATAAACATCAAACTGCTATGATAAGGGAACTGCTTTACCAGCCCGATTCAGTCTGAGTCACCCACTGCCTCACTCCTCCGGGAGAGGAGACGTTCATATTACTCAGTTCCAAATAAAGGGCTGAAAATAAAAATCTAAGTTTAACTGTAGGTTACCATAAAAGCTCTTCAAGAATTTGTCAGTAAGCATTAACCAATGGATTTCTCAATATATTTTTAACCCTCCTCCTATTCACTTTCCTGTTCTGCAGTGCTCTGTTTAACATATAACCATCATCGATAATAAAAAATGAATCTGTACATGTAATTGTCACTGTTTATTGCATACTTGATTATCTATTTTCCTGAATGGAGATACTTAGAAAGTCCAGTGACTTGGCCAAGATGACATAGTTTAAACATGTCAAAGGTGGAATTACTCTAAATTGTCAACATTTTCAAAGAATGTTCCCCCCTTTTTTTTTTAACATCTTTATTGGAGTATAATTGCTTTACATTGTTGTGTTAGTTTCTGCTTTATAACAAAGTGAATCAGCTATACATATACAATATCCCCATATCTCCTCCCTGTCGCATCTCCCTCCCACCCTCCCTATCCCACCCCTCTAGGTGGTCACAAAGCACCGAGCTGGTCTCCCCGAGCTATGTGGCTGCTTCCCACTAGCTATTTTACATTTGGTAGTATATGTAAGTCCATGCGACTCTCTCACTTTGTCCCAGCTTACCCTTCCCCCTCCCCGTGCCCTCAAGTCCACTCTCTACGTCTGCGTCTTTATTCCTGTCCTGCCCCAGGTTCTTCAGAACCATTTTTTTTTTTAAGATTCCACATATATGTGTTAGCATACAGTATCTGTTTTTCTCTTTCTGACTTACTTCACTCTGTAGGACAGTCTCTAGGTTCATCCACCTCACTACAAATAACTCAATTTCATTTCCTTTTATGGCTGAGTAATATTCCATTGTATATTTGTGCCACATCTTCTTTATCCATTCATCTGTCGATGGACACTTAGGTTGCTTTCATGTCCTGGCTGTTGTAAATACTGCTGCGATGAACATTGTGGTACATGACTCTTTTTGAATTATGGTTTTCTCAAGGGTGTATGCCCAGTAGTGGGATTGCTGGGTCATATGGTAGTTCTATTTGTAGTTTTTTAAGGAACCTCCATACTGTTCTCCATAGTGGTGGTATCAATTTACATTCCCACCAACAGTGCAAGAGGGTTCCCTTTTCTCCACACCCTCTCAGGAATTTATTGTTTGTAGATTTTTTGATGATGGCCATTCTGACCGGTGTGAGGTGATACCTCATTGTAGTTTTGATTTGCATTTCTCTAATGATTAGTGATCTTGAGCATTCTTTCATGTGTTTGTTGGCAGTCTGTATATCTTCTTTGGAGAAATCTCTGTTTAGGTCTTCTGCCCATTTTTGGATTGGGTTGTTTTTTTTTGTTATTGAACTGCATGAACTGCTTGTAAATTTTGGAGATTAATCCTTTGTCAGTTGCTTCATTTGCAAATATTTTCTCCCATTCTGAGGGTTGTCTTTTTGTCTTGTTGATGGTTTCCTTGGCTGTGCAAAAGCTTTTAAGTTTCATTAGGTCCCATTTGTTTATTTTTGTTTTTATTTCCATTTCTCTAGGATATGGGCCAAAAAGGATCTTGCTGTGATTTATGTCATAGAGTGTTGTGCCTGTTTTCCTCTAAGAGTTTTATAGTGTCTGGTCTTACATTTAGGTCTTTAATCCATTTTGAGTTTATTTTTGTGTATGGTGTTAGGGAGTGTTCTAGCTTCATTCTTTTACATGCAGCTGTCCAGTTTTGCCAGCACCACTTATTGAAGAGGCTGTCTTTGCTCCGTTGTATATTCTTGCCTCCTTTATCAAAAATAAGGTGACCATATGTGTGTGGGTTTATCTCTGGGCTTTCTATTCCCTCTTCTTTTTAATGAAAAGCTGTCTGGTATCCAAAGTTTGCATTTCCTTATTGGTAAAAGTCAAGTTACTAACTGCCTCACAACCTAAGTAGTTTGCAGTCAGTGTTCTTTGGGTAATTATGCTTCTACATGTAGACACAGGCCTTCTCTCTTTGAAATTCTTGCCGTATTCTGCCCCCTGCTCCACCCTTGACTCTACAAGAACTGAACTCTAAGGTCTTTCCCATGCACAGAACCTTCTTCCATCCACTCCTGCCATTCACTGTCCTCTGCAGTTCCACGCACCCTAACTTCACAATTCCTCGACTTCCTCTACTCCTTTGCCTTCCTCAGACTAGAGGAAATCTACATGGCCGTGTCCTGGATCACGTGGAAAGTGGGTATCACCTGGAAAAGCTGTCTTTTGAGCCATATACCACAGGCTCAAGGCCACGGAAATAAAGGTGTTTCGAGGAATACTACTTGCTACCTTGAGAACATCTTTATCTTGGTGAACAGAAGTTATACTCCATATTCTGCTACAGGTTTTCCATCCAAAATATACATCTGGCAATATCTTACCCCTGCCTAGAAACCACTCTTGGTTTCCTGTTTTTCATTAAATAAAGATTACATTGCTTACAATGGCATACAAAATCCCTTCTTCTGTGTCCCCACCATCCTTTATTTGTCCTCTCTTCCAATGCCATCTACATCTATCCATATTCTAGCCACATAGATTTTGCAGACCTAAACAAGCACAGACTTTCACAACTCCATGCCTGTATTTGTGCCATTAATCTTAGAATATTCCTTTCCCAGCAACCTCCCTAACTGTTACTCCAGAGAGCAAATATTTACTTCTTTCTGTAGCCTCTTCTGTATTCCATAGGTAGTAGTACCCTTCTCTGTGCTCAAAGAGCCTTTTTCCTTTATTACAGAACATATTAAGTTGTACTGCAATACCATTTGTACACTATATCTCCTCCACTGGGCATTATGTTCCATTTATGCTAATTGAATGAATGAATGAAAGTGGTTTTCATTTAGGAATCATCAGCTACAAATTCAGCTACCTTCTTAAGTTTAACAAACTAAATGCATTAAGATAAACTCAGAAGCATGATAACAAGTCACAAAGAAAAGGAGGAGCTCTTGGAATAACCTTTGATAAGAGTCACTGAATAAGATATGCCACTAAGTTCTCATAAGGCAAGTATAACTAGGATGTGTCATAAATAGTTTAATTTTAAAGGCACTAATAAAAAGATAATTTAAACACATTTTTCTTACTGGTTGTCACAGTGCCTAAAATATCTACCATTAGAATCACTTTTTATATCTTCAAAAAATCCCTAATGAAATTTATCTGAAAGGATTAGAGTGATGACAACTAACTGAAAGCCACTTAGGATAGAATAAGTTCTAGAAAGCATAGGTGCAGGATAGGGAAGTTTTGACGGAAAGTAGAAGGAAAGAAACTCTTCAGGACATGGTCTACTGCTCAGATTGGAAGAGTTCAGTGAGGCAGCCTCCAGGATGCCAGAGAGAGCTGGTGCCTAGGTTGGAAAGGCTTTGGTACTGAGGCTAGAAGAGGTGCTGAAAAGGAGAGGCGCAGACCTTGGGCCTGTTTCCTGCTGCTTCTTGTAGAGATGTTTTCTCTCTCCAGGAGTGATGTCACATCAGAATTCCTTAATTTATGCAAGACCTTAAACAGGCCTTTAGTCTGCATTTATTTTCTCGCATACGTGCTTATTTATCTGGATAACTGAGGAACACCGTTTATTGCGTATATTTTTAACCTTTCCTGCTTGGTGCTGGCTCACTAGCAGTAGCAGCTCTCACTGCAGCCTCGTGTCTGCAGAGAGGAGGGGTGAGGGCACGTAGCTGCACAGGCCTCAAAGGGCTGTCAGATAGGCCTCCCACATGTCCGCAGTGTCTAGACAGGTTCTAAGTTCTGTGGATTCTCATCTGCAACAATATTTCATGACTGTGGGTCAGTCTGGGCTGTTCTTGGACTTCACAGAAATGGAATCATTGAGTGTATATTCTTCTGTGAGACTGAATGACTATAACACTCTTGGTGCAGTAGCCAGCTTCACGTTGGCATGAGAGTGCTTTTAGCCTCTGACTTAACTTGTGAAAAAAATAAAGGAAAGGCCCTTTCTCTTGTGTGTGTTATGCTTGTTGTTTATGGCTTTTAAAATTTGTCTCAGGCATGCTTCTGCCCTGTTTTGAGCTTACCTTTTGTCTTTTTTGGAAGCCACAATTCAACCCGTTACATCGCGGACTCACCATCGCTAACCCCTCCAGCCCCAGGGTGGGGACTGCTGCACTGGAATGAACTGATTTTTTTCCTTAACTTAAGCACCTCTACTTTTATTTATAGGAACTAAAAAATAAAAGGAAAAGAGATATGTTTGCTCTTTGAAAAAATAATAGAGATAGATTAAATTAGAAATATAAAATGTATTTTTATACCAAATATAAAATATAGAAATTGCCCATGTATTGGGAAAGCCTTTTGGATTTTCAAACAATTTTCACATTATCTCATTTTAGAAGCTACACAGTAACAGATCCACTTTGGCTCAGGAGAGGGAAAACCCTTCAGAGGCACGAGGAGAGAATGTGTACCCAGACCTCTAGCTGCCATCCAGTCTCCTGACTCTCCCCCTGCAGCCTAAACATATTAAGGTGTGAGGAGCAAAAGACACTGATCCTGTGTGAGCGGGATGAAACTAGAATTCTTTTGTGGTGTCACACTAAAGCAGTTAGGTAAGAATGGCCAGTAGGGTTTTTTGTTTGTTTAACTCAGACTGGTGGGAAAGTAAGACAAAAAATATATGCCAACTACTGTTGCTCACTTGCCAGTTATTGGAAAGAGAAGAGCGAGGAAAAAAAAAACACAACAGGAAGAACAGGGCAGATCTGGGATGCAGGACCAAGGTCTCCTACAAAACACAGGGAAGTCAAGGAAAGTAAAAGATCAACCTCCCCCCTCCCGGCACCTCCACTGGCAGGAACGCAGGCTGTTTTAACAGTGGCTATTCACTGGAGCAGTCACCAGGCCAACATGGAAGATTCCTGTGCTCCCTTTAACCTTATCTCAACCTTCACAACATAGCTGCTGAGGTGTTCAGGTGTTTCACCACAATTTCTTGGCATCGTTTTGTGTTAGTGACCCTTCCTTTACGCTTTTACTTTCTACTTGTGCGAGCTAGTATAATAACACATTGTAAGGGAAGGCAATGCCTGAGTAGCCATGGCAACCTCCAGGACAGCCCGCCACCCACCCCTCCCTGTAACCCAAGGCTTCCCAAAGATGCCTTTTGATGAGCAAAGGTTTTTACTTCCATGAATTCCAAATTATCCACTTTTTCTTTCATGTTCACTGATTTGTGTGTCCTCCCCTGCCCCTTCCCCACCCTCTCCTGACATATTTATCCAGTTGCTTTAGCACCATCTGTTGAAAAGACTTTACTTTTCATGTTGAATTACCTCCAAGCCTTTGTAAAAAAATCAATTGACCTTCTATGTGTGGATCTATTTCTGGCTACTTTGTCTGATTGATCTATTTATCTATCCTTTGTCCAATTAACACTGTATTGTGTCCTGTAGCTTTAGAGTAAGCTTGAAATCTGATAGTATAAGACCTCCAGTTTTGCTCTTCCTACATATTGATTTGGCTAGTCTAGGTCCTTTGCTTATCCATATAAATTTTAGAATAAACTTGTTAGTTTCTACAAGAAAAGCCTGTTGGAGTTTTGATTACAATTGCAATGGTTCTACAGACCAAATGGAAGAAAATCGACACGATTTTATTCGCGAACATGGTACATGCCTCCGTTTATTAGATTTTCTTTATTTTCTTTTAGTGATAGTTTGTAGTTTTTCAGTGTAGATGTCTTGCACACTTTTTGACACATTTATTTCTAGGTAATTAGTGCTTTTAGATGCTACAGCAAATATAATTAAAATTTTTTCATTTTTCAACTGTTTCCTACTATCTATAAAACAATTGATTTTTGTATATTGACTTTGTATCCTACAAGTTTGCCAAATTCACTTATTCATTATAGTTTTGTACATTGCTTCAGATTGTCTATTGTAAATAAGTATGTTGTCTATGAATAAAAACCATATTGCTACCTCCTTTTCATTTTGTACCCTTTCCTTTCTTTCTCTTGCCTTGTTACAACTAGCCAGGACTTCCAGTGTGATGTTGAATGGTATTGGCTTGAACGGATGTCCATGCCTTGTTCCTGATCTTAAGGAAAAAGTGTATATTTCACTATTAAGTATGGTTTTAGATAGATGCCCTTTATCATACTGAGAAAGAGCTCTTCTATTTTTTTTTTTTTCTGAGAGCTTTTATTATACATAGGTGTTGAATTTTGTCAGATGCTTTTTCTACATCATTTGGGATGATGATATGAATTTTCTCCTTTTACCCTGTTAATGTGGTGAATTATATTATTTGATATTTTAAAAACATATTAACCTAATTCTGAATTTGTGAGATAAACATCACTTGGCCACAATGTATTATCACTTTTACCTATTTCTAGATCCAATTTGCTAATATTTTGTTAGGGAATTTTGAATATACATTCATGAGGGTTATTTTTTATGTATTTATAATATCCTTGTCAGGTTTTGGTATCAGGGTATGCTAGCCTCATAATATGAGTTGGGAAGTATTCCCTCTTCATTATCTGAAACAGTTGCTTAAGACTGACACTCTTTCCTCCTTAAATGCGTGATAGAAATGGCTAGTAAAGACATTTTGGCCTATCATTTTCTTTCTGAGAGTTTTTTTATTACAAATTTAATATATTTAATATAAATATGCCTATTCAGATTTTCTATTTCGTATTCTGTCAATTTCGGTAAGTCATATTTTTCAAAGCATTTCTCTGTTTCATCTAAGTTTTAGAATTAGTTGGCAGAAAGTTTTATTGTATTCTTGTTATCCTTTTAACATCTGCAGAATCTTTAGTGATATATTCTTTTTTATTCCTAAAATCTTAAATTTGTGCATTCTTTTCTTTTCGTTCTTGATTGGTCTTGCTAGGAGCTTGTCAAATTTAGTACTTTTAAAAATAAAATTCTAGCTTTTGTTAGATTTCTCTATTGTTTGTCTGTTTTCTATTTAATAGATTCTTATTTTTATTATTCCCTTTCTCTTACTTATTTTGGGCTTAATTTATTCTTTCTGTAGATTTGTAAAGTTGAGGCACAAGCCATATTTTTTTCTAACATCAGCATTTAATTATATAAATGTCCTTAAAGCACTGCTTTGGCTGTGTCTCAGTAATTTTGATATCTTGTATTTTTATTATCATTCACTTTGAAATATTTTCTCATTTCCATTGTGATTTTCTTATTTTACAAACTGGTTGTTTACATATTGTTTAATTTCCAATTATTTGGGGTCTTTACAGTTAACATATTATTTATTACTAACTTAATTAAAGTCATAGAATATACTTCAGATGATCTACATTTAAAAAAATGTATTGAGTTTTTTTGGCTATCTTGAGGAACACTGCATATGTACTTTGAAAGAATGTGTATTCTTCCATTGTTGGGTGTAGCATATATAAATAGCAATGTCACGTGTTTTCAAACCTTTTACAGTATAGCTGATTTTTTGGTATGGTTGTATAATTTTATCAAGACAGGGTGTAAAAATCTTTGATTTGATTGTGAATTCATTTCACTATCCTTTTAGCTTTCTATTTTTTTGCTTTATTTATTTTGAAGTTGTTATTACATGCATATATATTTAAGATGGTCATGCCTTCCTGATGAATTAACAGCTTTATCATTTTGGTAAAATGTACCACTCCAATTTTCTTCGGCTTAGTATATCCTTTTCAAGCATTTAAGTTTTATCCTATCTACTTAAAGTACATCTCTTGTAGACAGCATATAGTTGGGCCTTGCTTTTTTATAAGTGCGGCAATTTTTACCCAGGTGCTGCCCAGTCTGTGCATAAGCTGCCACAGCCTTCACTCTCTCTGCATGCCTCCGCATCAGCCTTATCTCACCTGGGTCCCAGAAAGTAGTTTCTTGTTTTGCTTGGCACCTGTCCAACTCTTCCTGGGTAACCCAGTGAATTTCTCTACCATTCAGTGGGCTGTAGCCACACCTTCTACAATAAGGTCTGAATTCCTGCCTCGGGGACAGAGCCCTTTTCCAAGTTTGTCCTTCCTTGGGTACTTTCCCTCAGCCCTAGGAGGCCACTTAGCGTTCGCTTTATTATCTTTATAGCTACTCCACTGTCATGGTTTAATAACTCTTTGTATTGAACTTCCACTGTTCAAATTACTGTATAGAGCTTCCCTGGTGGTGCAGTGGTTGAGAGTCCGCCTGCCGATGCAGGGGACACGGGTTCGTGCCCCGGTCCGGGAAGATCCCACATGCCGTGGAGCGGCTGGGCCCGCGAGCTATGGCCGCTGAGCCTGCGCGTCCGGAGCCTGAGTTCTGCAACGGGAGAGGCCACAACAGTGAGAGGCCCGCGTACCGCAAAAAAAAAAAAATTATAGTTTCTCTCCGTATTAGACTCAGACTGGGTCATGCCCCTCCTATGGATGCCTCCTTTTCACAATTCATCCCCTCAATTTCCAACTTCTCTAGCAGAATTGAACTCCATCCTCCAACACTTCCAGACACTTAAGACTGCAGCTTTTTGCTTGAGCTACAGCTCCACACACTACATAAACTGGAGAACACCCTCAGGGGGAAAGTCAAATAATATGGAAACTATCCAGTGCAGTTCTGTTACCCAAAGGTTAAATTCCTTCTACTTTCTGCCTCCTTTGGGTAATTTTCCATTACCTTCAAACAGTTTTGATTTTATATGTTGCCCAGAATTTCTAATTATTATCTTTTGGAAGGTTAGTTCAACATAAGCTACTCTGTTATTATTGGAACCAGAATTGCTGTGTAACTTTTGTAAACAACTTTAGTACAATATAATTCACACATCGTAACATACATTCATTTAAAGTGTCCAATTTGATGGTTCTTTACTCTATTCACAGAGTTGTACAACCATTATCACAATCAATTTTTGAACATTTTCACCACCCAAGAAAGAAACCTCATACCAATTAGCAGTCACTCCCCATTCCTCCTCTGTCCCTAGTCATAGGCAACCACTAATCTATTTTCTGTCTCTATATATTTGCCCACTGTGGAAAATTCATAATGGTATCATGCAACATGTGGTCTTTTGTAACTGCCTTTGATTTAGCACAATGTTTTCAAGGCTCATCCACATTGTAGCATACGTCATATTTCATCCCTTTTTATTGATAATATTCCATTGAATGGATATACCACATCGTTTATACATTCATCAGCTAATAGACATTTGGGTTGTTTCCACTTTTGGGCTATTATAAATAATGCTGTGAACATTCACAAACAAGTTTTTTTGTGAATGGTAAACTTATGTTTAACATTTTGAGGAAATTCCAAACTGTTTTAGAACATGGCTGCATTATTTTAGGTTCCACCAACAATATGTGAGGCTTCCAATTTCTCCATATCCTTGCCAATGCTTGTTATTGCCTATCTTTTTTTTTTTTTTTTTTTTTTTGCAGTACGCAGGCCTCTCACTGTTGTGGCCTCTCCCATTGCGGAGCACAAGCTCTGGACGCACAGGCCCAGCGGCCATGGCTCACGGGCCCAGCCGCTCCGCGGCATGTGGGATCTTCCCAGACTGGGGCAAGAACCCGCGTCCCCTGCATCGGCAGGTGGACTCTCAACCACTGTGCCACCAGGGAAGCCCTTGCCTATCTTTTTATTATAGTTATCCTAGTGGTTGTGAAGTGGTATTTTATAATTTTTGATTTGCACTTCCCTAATGATTCATGATGTTGAGCCTCTTTTCATGTTCTTATTGGTCATTTGTATATCTTCTCTGGAAAAATGTCTACTCAGATCTTTTCCCCATTTTAAAATTGGAATATCTGTCTTTTTATCATTGAATTGTAAGAGTTCATTAAATATTCTAGATACAAGTCCCTTATTAGATTTATAATTTGCAAATATTTTCTCCCATGCTGTTTTCTTCTTTTCACTTTCTTGATGGTATCATTTGTAGCACAAAGTTTTTTATTTTGATGGAGTCCAGCTTATCTATTTTATCTTGTGGTTTGGTATCATATACAAGAAACTATTGCCTAACCCAAAGTCATGAAGATTTATATCTATGTTTCCTTTTAAGAGTTTGTTTTAACTCTTCCATTTAGGTGTTTGATCCATTTTGAGTTAATTTTTGAATATGGAGTGAGATAAGGATCCGACTCCATTACTCTGCATGTGGATATCCAGCTTTTCTAGCAACATTTGTTGAAAAAACTATTCTTTCCCTCACTGAATTGTCTTCATATGCTTATAAAAAAATAAGCTGACCATAAATATAAGGATTTACATTTGGACTTTGAATTCCATTTATGTAGATCTCTTTAAAATCTCTTAAAATCTCTTTTATAGTTTTCACTGTATATGTCTTGCACTTTTTTGTTAAATTTATTCATAAATACTTTATTCTTTTTTGATGCTCTTTTAATGGAATTGTTTTATTAATTTCATTTTAGGATTGTTCATTGCTAATAGGGAAATTAAGTTGATTCTATATATTGATTTTTATCCTGCAACTTTGCTGAACTTGTTTATTAGTTCTAATAGCTTTATTGTGGATTGCTTAGGATTTTCTCTATCCAGGACCCTGTCATATGGAAATAGAGATATTTCTACTTCTTTCTTTCCAAACTGGATGCCTTTTATTTCATTTTCTTGCCTAACTGCTCTGGCTAGTGCCTCTAATACAATGTTGAATAGAAGTGGTAACAGTAGACATTGTTGTCTTGTTCCTGATCTTAAGGGATTATTCTATAGATGTCTGCTATGTACTGTTGGTTTACACTATTTCCTTATTGATCATCTGTTTAGGTGTTCTATTTATTGAAAGTAGCATATTGGAGTCACCAAATGTTATTCTTAAATTGTCTATTTCTTACTTGTATGACTTTTTCAAAGTGCGGAAACTTATTAGAAGTTCCTAGACAAAAACCTGTGTGTTTTTAAGGCAACTACAGACAATTATAAGGGCTTCACATGGTGGCCTCACGGGAAAGAGCTCTCCCCACACCAGACCTGATGCACAATTTTGATGTACTACAGTCTCAAGGGATTTACAGGCAAGGGCTGTGGCCCTCTGGCTGGCCATGTTCTTACTCATATATGCACTCTTAGCATAGGAACCTCCATCCTGAGGTCTCCTAATTGGAAGACCCTGAAGTCATTTTTCTCCGCTCTGAATCAGTACTGAGTACTTTTCCGTTCCTAGCCCTTCTCCCCAGCCTCTGCATCCACAAAACTGCAGGAGCCTTTTGTACGGGGCTCCTTCAGCAGTGAAAAGATTCCCCACACCTGTGCTCATCTGTCTGACCCTCACCTGGTGCCATTCCATGGAAGAAAATGGAACAGTGGGGAAGCCAGCAGTTTCTCTGGGTTAGCCTCTTGCTAATACTATTGCAGTTAAGTGATTTAAGTCTTGACTGTTACTTTCATTTTTGGCTTGTTGCTTTAATCAGCTATTCTGACATCTGGCAGCTCAGTTCTCTCCAGCTCAGCTCAGCTCAGCTCTAGACAGAACTCTTTAATACAATTTTATCTTTTTATTTTGTGAACAGTTTTTAAAATACAGAAGTTGACTGAGAATAATATAACCTTGACATCTGCACACCACACAAATTAACAATAAACGTGTACAGTTCTGTTATTAATTGCTTTGGGATTTTACATAACTTAAAACTTTACTCATATCAAGTAGAAGCTTCTTAATTTCCCTCCATAGTCCCACTGTCTCCTACCTTCTCCAGAGGCAAGCACTAAAATGAATTTGATGTATATGTACCCAGGACATGTTTTTCTACTTTTGTTCCATTTATATGTATCCATAAATAATATATAGCCTTATTTTGTGAGTTTTAAAATTTGTATATAAGTGGTAAATTGTATATTAGCCTTTTGAAATTTATAGGTCTGTCTTTATGGTGAATTAAATGATCCAATTTCCATCAAGACAAAGTTAAATCCAGATCTCTTTTCTAACTGTCTATTTTCCCCCAACTCCCATATCTCATTACTAAAGCCAAGGAGAATTAGAAGAGAGTTGGCCTTATCCTCACAGGGTTACAGAAATAAGGAGGTTATATCTCTGTTGGGAGATCTCTCTTTATGAGAAAGTAAGCATACAATTTCCTTGAAAACAGGACCCATATAGGTTTTCAGAGCTCTTTAAAAGCAGGGGATCTGTTACATACACTAACCATGCCAAGCTCTGGCCTCCCAGTTGGGGAGTAACAAGATTAAGAGAAACTAGTTGAAAATGCTCATTTGAGTATTTTTTGGACACTTCCCTAAAACTGACAATGAACTACAGAAGTGAGAAGGGCTTCTGAGATCACTCATGCTGTCTTAACTTACAAAGTAAGAAACTGAGACCCAAAAAGATCAAGTGACTTGTGCAAAGTCACAAGTTAGCCAAACCAGGACTATAACTCAGATCTCCCGATTCCTAGTTCACTGCTCTTTACACTAATTACTGATTACTAAACTGGGCTCTGTGGAGGCATCCTCAGGGTCAAAGGAGAAGTTCAAGCAAGTTGGTTGCTAGGCCCCATTTCCTTTCACCCAGGGTGCCTCAACTTTCAGTAACTGTTATCTTCTCACAGTTAATAGGCTGCAGTGACTCCTTAAATGCATGTTGGCAATCATTTTCATCTGAGCTATGAATGTATGAAGTTTCCTGTCACTGCTTTCACACCATAAGCAAGATGCCATTATTCTTGCTAAATTAATTTGATAGTGTCTCAAAAATTCATCTAAACACTTAGATTTTACTGGGCTGCATTACCAAGTAATATTATTATCACCTTTGTATCATTTACATATCATGCTAAAATAAGTAAAATGGAGGGATTTACAGCATGGTTATTTTAGTCTAGTTAAAATATAAAGCTGTACATAATATCATCTGTGGAAGTGACTTATTTACTATACATATAGGATATACATTTTTTATTCTCCTTTGGACTGTTTTATCAAATAATGGTATACCAGCAAACACTGTTGGTTGTCTACCCAAACAAAATTCCCTTCTTCATTACCAACAGAATTCAGATGTTATCCAAGGGCCCATCTCTGTGGCACCCTGTATTTTCCAAAGGTGAGTACATTTATCTCTGTCCCAGCCCACATGCTCTTCTTACAATGTGATGTTTACATGTTTCCTTGAACCTTGTAACTGCTCTGTCCAACAGAGTATGCTGGAAGTGTGTTAAGGGACTTTGGAGGTTAGGTAATAGAAAAGCAATACAGCTTACACCTGGCTCTCTTTTTCTTGGGATGTTTGCCCTTGGAACACTTTGTAAGGAAGCCAGGCATCCGCAAGGAAAGGCCAGGTGTAAATGTTCCAGCCATACGTCCAGCTGTTAGTCTTCCAGCCAACAGCAAGCATCAGTGCTAGATGGATGAGTGAGAAGCCTTCAAAAATTTCACCCTAAACTTTTAAGTCCTCCAGCTGAGGCTTCAGATATGGTGGAATAGAGAGAAACCATTCCTGCTGTACCCTGTCAGAATCCTTGACCCATAGATTCTATGAGCATAACAGTGGTTGTTTTTTGCCACTAAGTTTTGAGGTAATTTGTTATGCAGCCATACTAACTGGAACAACACTGCACAATAAAGCCCGATATTCAGGGGACACTAACTCTATATCCACCCCGAGGGGTGGACTCTAACTGAACTAAGCAAGGGGTTCTCAATCAGGGACAACCATGCCTCCACGTGACATTCGGAAATGTCTGGAGACATTTTTGGTCGTCACAACTGGGAAGGCGGGGCTTCTGGCATCCAGTGAGTGCGGGCTAGGGATGCTGCCAAACATCAGTCAATGCAGAGGACAGGCCTTCCCACCTCAACAAAGAAGTATGTAGCTCAGAATGTCAATATTGCCAACGTTGAGAATCCCTGACTAAGCCAACCAAAAGCCTTGCGTGTATCGGACTGATCAGTTAGCAGTTGCTTGTGAAAGAGATTCTTAACAGATAGGTGGAAGAAAAAAGATGCTGAGGCATCCTATCAGAAGGAGATGAAACTCCAAGTTTCTAAATCTAAACATTAATATGAAGCTGGGGACCAAAAGCGTTCACAAAAATACCAACTACACTCCCTTGTCTGATATGGGAGTTCAGGTGAAAATTTATAGCTGGGATCATCCTTTCTGTTTTCTATTCCCTAAAGAAAGAAAGAAACAAGAAAACACCTTATAAAGTTTCTGTAATGAAGAATACTAAGTTAAAGAAACTTATACATCCGAAATTATGGCCACATTCTATGGACATAACTTCAGAATTTTGGGGAATTTTTTCTAAGTATTTAAATTGATTACCTGGGTAATAATATTCAGATGGGAATCCCAGATTTCTGAAAAGTACAAATATTTGCGTGTTTTTATTAGTCAAAAAAATTGGAATTTCCCTCTTGGGCATAAAGACAAATTAACTGATGACTCTAGTAGCTTCATCTTTAAAAATGTGTTTGAGTGATAATGTCATGTAAGATAATTTTTGCAATGTCATTAAATGGAGTTTTAAAAGATCTTCGTGGTAGAATGTATCTTTTCCTCATTTGTGATATATAACTTGCCTTGAAGAATGCTATAAAAATATTTTTAAGATAGACAACAAAGATTTACTGTATAGCACAGGGATCTATATTCAATATCTTGTAATAGCCTATAACGGAAAAGAATGTGAAATATATACATATATGTACATGTATGTACATATCATATATATATAACTGAATCACTTTGCTGTACACCTGAAACTAAGGCAATACTGTAAATCAACTATACTTCAACAAAAAATATTCTTATAGTCAGATTGATGGTTTTTTGGGTGGAATCTGTGAAGCATGGCATGAATTTTTTAAACTGTATAAAACGCAACATGAAAATTACTGCTTTGTAGTATATACACTTGGGCTCTCAATCACCCATATTCTCTACATAGTATTAGACGCCACACTGCCTCAGAGAGAAATGTTAGCTCTGAGCATGTACTTCCTGTTTCCTTCTTCATTCTGAAGGGTGGTGACTTTTTAACTGGGTTCCTCAGCTTTGTGCAGTAGTCATTAGTGCTGATCACAGATCTTCCTCTCTCTCCTTCCAGTCTTAAGATTAGGAATGGTATTCGCCTCTGGTCAGGAGTTGTAAGAGCCAGTGTGTGCTTTTGCCACATTCTCTTTTCCATGCGTCCTTATGGCCAGCAATGTCCCACATAGTTGCCTGGGTCCCAGAACGAGGACAACAAACAAGCACATAGACCAGAGCCCCCAGCTGATCCATGATAGATGTGCAGCATGAATCAAAACTAGATCTTTTTGTTTTAAATTACTGAGAGTTTGGGGTTGCTCATCAGCACAGCACAGCCTAGTCTCTTACGTGCTACACTTTAATAAAATGAATACTAGGCAAACATCCTGTGTGATAATTAGATCCACAAATAATAAAACAAAACACCTGTACTTCGAGGGTCAGAGTATAAACTCTCAAATTCTAGGCTCACCAATATGTAGCAAAAGCTAAGTTGCAAGAAAGGATAATAATAAGAATTACTCTTCCAAATACTCTTAAGTATCTGAATTAAGGCGTATGATCAGAGCCCTACATACTCATGCTCCACGGGTTGGGGCCTTACAGATTTGCTGAACTGCATTTTAATGTCATGCTATCTGCCTCAATTGATGACTATTCGGAAATACCCCTAAGAAACTCGTAATTGCACTTGTCAGAGGAGCATACAAGAACAACAGAGCTGTCTCTTTATGAGAATCTCTGGGACTCGGTATGATAAAATAGGTTTGCTTTCTTATCTCAGGGAAACTCGCAATTGTATAACTATTGATATATTTCCCACTTTGTGCTAGCTGTTAGCAAGTTCCAAGTCAAATTTTTGGTCCATTTCTAGTCAAGTTATAAAACCGCAAAACCATGTGGGATATATCTAGGGGACTAACAAGTTCTTATCATTTTTTTCCTACCAAACTTTCTTTTCCTCTTGATTTCTGTGCTAAATTGCTGTTTTAATTTGTGAACAATTTTTATTATTTTGTTGTTCTGTAGATATCTCTATAAACTTTTAAAAAATCCTTTTTTTGTGTTTTGTAATTTCTGAATTATTATTTTTGGAAAGCTTTCTGTAAGGTTTTCCAAATCTTTGTTTGGGGTACATCACAGCATAAAAATTAAGTCTATCACTGTAGACTGATACTTGCTATTTGATACACTTATATTTTGAGTCCTATCATATAAACATAGACTGTTAATTTCTTGCTTCAAAAAAGTATTGTCGAATGCTTCAAAAATTACCTTCTTCTTCATTTACATTCTCATGTTTATTTTGTTATCCTGCTGTTAGGTGAAATTAGGAGTAAACCAGTGGATACCCACTCCTTCAACATGAGTGGAGGTCCACTTTCTGGAAGACAGTTTTTAAATGACCTCTGTATGCCTATAACTTAATAAGGTTTCATAGAATGTACCCTTAAAAGTAATATTTATGGAAGGCATATTTTATTCTCTTAATGTTATCATTGCCTTAAACATGAGTGTATAAGCCACAAAACAAAACTTTTCCTGTGACTGCCTGCGGTGGAACTGTAGCATTTAAAGACAAATCACAATTTTGTGACACATACAGAACCTGGCATCAAGTTTTCAAAGAGATACAAAATAGTTCAATCCAACTTTGACTGATTGCTTAAAATGTTTCAGACACTGTGTTTAGAACACAATGAAAACTAAGATCTGCATTTGCCATGGAGGAAAGCAGAGTCTAAAGGAGGGAATAGATTTATGCTCAAATCACATCAGTAGACAAACGGGTTTTGATTGAGGGGCAGGCACTGAGAAGAGAACCTAATGGTGAAAGAACTTCCTTGATGAGAAAAACTCTGATGAGTCTTAAAGGATAAGCAGGAATTATCCAGGTGAAGAAAAGGAAAGGGGTGTTTGCATGGGGCAGGTACAAAGGCACGAAGGCATGAGGTGGCATTATGATTGTAGGCAAGGACAACACTCTCTTATTTGCTGATGCACGAAGTCTGAAGTGGACAGTGGTGAGACAGGCTGGATCTGAAGACAGAACCAAGCCTTTGAGGGTCTTGTACACCATCCCAAGGAACTGAAATCCTAACTCACGGAGGAGTTTTACACAGTGGAGCACCAGAGTTGAATTTATGTTTTTCAAAATTCATCCTGGCCATTGTGTGGAAGGTGGATGGAACTGAGGTAAAAGGTGCAAAAGAAATCCAGAGATGAGAGAAACCAAAGGGACCTGGAGAATCAGAAGATGGCTCACAGAACGCTGCAAGGCAGAAAGGAGGACAGAGAACTTCTATTCAGGGAAAACGGTCTTATTTAAAGCATGAGACAAGTGTAAAAACAGCTTGTTTACCTGAAAGAGACTGTTCTGGATTTCTCGTTGGTTCATGTTAAAGAATTATCCTACGATTTAGAATTCTGTGCTTAGAACAGAGCAGAGAAGACTCTTGAATTTTGGCTGGATCTGGAAAAGACCTTAGAGCTGACCTCATGTAGATCCTTTACATTAAAAATGAAAAGCAGAGGGCAGAAAATATACAGATAGGCTTTAGTTGTTATCATCATCAAAGCAAGAGCTAATGGTTCTATACTGTCTCCTATGTATGAAACACTGTTCTAACTTTATACATCTTATCTCATTTAATCTGATAACGACCCTGTGAGGTAAGTACCATTATTGTTCACATTTTACAGATGAAGAAACTGTGGCATATAAAGCCGAAAGAATTTTCCTAAGATTGATCAGCTAGTTAAGTGATGGAAGTGGGATTCAATTCCAGGCAGTATTACTTTAGAGCTTGTGCTCTCAATTCTACATTTAACTTCATCTAAGCCACAAAGCTAATGGTTTATCCAAAACTAATATTCAGATTTCTAATCCGGTGCACATTACAACATGTGATAGAATGAAAACTTTCCTATTAAAAGATAAAACCATTTTTACATAAATTTAGAATTAGAATATCCAGCCATGATAAAAAGGGGTTGGATCAGTAGAGAAAAGCCACATTCCTGCATGTAGGAGGTGACGCATCATCTAAAGAGCTAGGTCCTCAATAATGTCCATCACTGGGAAGACCACCTCTCCCACACAAAGCAGAACTCAGCAGGAAGGGCCTAGGTAGCCACAGAGTTGAGATCTGCCGTTTTGGGTCTTGCCTCTGAAGGTGATAAGGGCTGAAAGGCATCTCCCAGGTGATGGACTGTATAAGGGAGTGGTCACCACATGGAAGCTGACCAGGGGTTAGGGAGAAAGGAACCAGGCAAGGCTGAGATCGGGGTCTCTTCCTGGGCCACAGGACCAAAGCAGGAAATTTCTTGGATCTAATGAGGATCAAAGAAAGTTAAGTGGGGGGCTCAATATATCAGGCAAGTTGGGCAGCTTCTTTTATGGTGGGTCCTGTTCTCTCAACACTAAAACGGGAACTATGGTTTCCTCAGTCTAAGTCACGGGATATTAGGAGGAACAATGAGGTAGTGCCAGGCACCCTCACCAACCTGATATCCTACAGGTTCAAGTCTGCTTGAGTGTGGAATTTTTGTGTGTCTCTCTGAGTGCACCCAGACCAGAGCTGCATCCCCAGGACGAGGGCTACAACCCAGTTCATAGCCATTTTTGAATTGTTTTCCTCCAAGGTCTGTATATTCATTCAACAAACATTTCTTACCTGCCTACAGTCTGCCAGGCAGAGTTAAGTGCTGAATGCACTGCTGGGGGTACACTGACAAAGAAAACAGGATGCTGCCCTCCGGCAAACTGTGGTTAATTTAGTAAGGGAGAGAGACTATAAATACATAAACACATAGATAAACAAATAAATGATTTCAAATCATCATGAAGGAAAACATAACTAGGTTCAGTGATAGAAAGTAACGGAAAGAGAGGTTTTTGGTAAGATGGCCATGGAAGGTCCCTCCGAAGAGTGGCATCTGAGCAGAGACTTGGAGGATGAGCAGGAAGGATGCTATGCCCCCTCGTGGGATTGTGTGGCCACACAGCCTCGCTGTGAGGAATCCCCTTACTGCCTGGGGCTAACCTCCCCTCTCCCCCCAGCAATCCTCTCCCCAAAGCAGCCCTGACTTTCTCTGTTCTGAGCTGTGACGAGGGGATTTCTCCTGCCCAGTTTGCCCAAGGCAGGTCTGTGTCCCTGCTCTTCCCTCTGTCCCTTTCTGGCTTCTGCTTCCTACCAGAAATGGTTTCCATAAAGCATCCATCTATTTATGTGCATGACTGAAACCCCTGTGTGCTGGATAACTTCAAGTCTTAAAGCATGTTTCCTTCAATGTGAACGTGGCCTCATGCCAGACACAGCTGGAGATCTCCACACAAACTGTTTTCAGAGGAATAAAATGTCCAAATGATTCCCAAATCAGTTTGCTCTCACACAGCAACCTCGTTTTTTCTTCCATTCTTCTACCTTGCAGCAGTTTAATTTATATGCCAATAAGCTGCCGTGTGCAATAACTTTGCAATTGTAAGCCCTGTTCATTTATCAGTCACTTCACACTGTGTATACCTCTCCAAGATTTAAATGCATGCATCTGCTTCAGTGTGAGCCCAGCCAGTTTTATGTGTCAACAAAGGAAACATCCAGAAAAAATCCCACCAGCATTTATGCTTTAATACCAAACAAACACTTGGTCATTTAGTTAAGTTGGTCATCTCAAATAAATCACTGTGTAAAGGTTATATGTGTTGGGCTTCCCTGGTGGCGCAGTGGTTGAGAGTCCGCCTGCTGATGCAGGGGACACGGGTTCGTGCGCCGGTCCGGGAAGATCCCACATGCCGCGGAGCGGCTGGGCCCGTGAGCCATGGCCACTGAGCCTGCACGTCCGGAGCCTGAGTTCCGCAACGGGAGAGGCCACAACAGTGAGAGGCCCGCGTACCGCAAAAAAAAAAAAAAAAAGGTTATATGTGTTGCATTCTACAGTAACTTAACAAGGGTGCTGTCTGACTTTCTTTTAGGATTTAAAAGTGATAGGAAGCCAATCCATGCTTTTATTTCTCCCTTTTTTTCCTGCCAAAAGGCATGGAGTGATCCCCAGGTGTTTTGAAAAAGTCAAAGTAGACCATCAAATTAAAAGCAAATATCATCCTAGAATCCAACGAAGGTCTCATACCAGTGCTTCCTTCCATATTTATCTGCAGTACATAGAGAACAGAATTTTATAAAATATAGGTTTTCAAAGAAATCTCTAGCTCTCAGCAAATCACATTCAATTAAAGTAATGATTATCTCAGACCATGAGATCAGTCATTCCCAAGGTAAAGGGCAAGAATCCAGCCACATGTCTCTCTCATATCTTCTTTTGAGATAAGGGCACTAATACTCCTGGGGTTAACATGGACCTAAAAGAAAAGTCGCAAGTGTCTGATCTGAGAAAAATGGATTCATTCTGATTTTTAAAATCTGGGTAATTGTATGCTCAAATCAAATCAAGTGAAGGCAACAAACCTACTGGATTCAAAGACGTCCCGCTGAACTGAGAATACAATCCAACGTCTTCTGCCAGCAAGGCCCTCCGTCACGTAGCCCCGGCTACCTCCTGAGCTCTTCCCCTTACTCACTGTGCTCCAGCCACCCTGGGCTTCTTTTTGATCCTCAAACATGTCAAGCCCATTCCCACCTCCAGCTCCTTTCATTTGCCTGGAATGCTGCGGCTGTGTGTTCACTGAAAAGGCTCCTTCTCTTCATCCAAGTCTCACCTCACATGCCACTTCCCAGAGTGGTCTTCTCATGCTCTCTCCTGTTTTGTATTCTCCACAGCACCCACCATTTTCTGAGATCCTTATTTGTTTATCAGCCAACTTTATTTTCTGTCTCCTGTACTAGACTATAAGCTCCTTGAGAGCAGGGGTTCTGTCTCTCATTAACTGCTATCTCCTCAAAAAGCATACAGATAACTAGTTCAGACCATAGGAAGTATACAAAGGGAAGAAAAAACAACACGCGATCTTCAGAGAACAGGCAGGAACACCCCAGGCTCCTGAACGGCTGAGGTTTGACCTATCATGTTCTAAAGGGTGGGGTGAAGCATTCATTAAGGAGACTGTGCAATATGGAGCCTCTGGGTGCAGACCTGCAGACCCACTCTATTCCAGGGAAGGTAAACTGTCCTTTCACTGAATCATAACGAACCTCTTCCAGACTCTTGAAATTGCAAGTTATCATTTGTAAAATAAAATTCTTCCAAAATTTTACTAACATCAAAAAACTTTCAGGAAAAGATGAAGGAAAAGAAATGAAACAGACTCAGTTTTATCAGCTTGCTGCTGAGTCAGTTTTCAGGCTAAAGTGAAAATAATTTCATAGAATTCAGATGCTTCTGCACTTTCCACTGATCCAAATTCCTGAGAGCTCAACTCTGTGTTCCTCCAAGTCTGAAATGTCTTAGTCACCCCTGAGGGTTCCTTAGGCCCTGAGAAGAAAATCATCTCCAGCCCCCAGGGCCAGCCCCAGGCCCTGTAGGCTTCCAGGGGTCCCTAAAGCTCTCAAGCAAATGATTCACTGCTCTCCAGTCTCCATGCCAGGATGTAATGCCTTTTGACACAAATCCGACAGTTCTGCAATCCGGTGCCTGATGACGCTGCAGCATCTTACAAGCAGAGGCTGTTCTAAAGCAAGGCGACCCTATTTAACTCCCACACCATCCCAAATTCAAAAACGGTTTGCTGCACAGGTGACAGATCACGGGAGGGTGATTAGTCACATACAATGTCTACTTCTTCTGCTAAACTGCAACCTAAAATCTGGACATAGAAAGCCCAGGTTTACAAATATTAGACCGTTGGGCTTAAAGCTAGTGCCAATATTATGTAAACATCTACGGTTTTACTTTCAACACATTACAGTAGTGACTCTAACCTTTGGTGCATAGTAGAATCATCTGGAGAGCTTTTAAAATGCTATTGCCCAGGCCCCACCTTTTGCCGATTACATTAAGTATCTCTTTGGGTGGAATTTAGACGTGAGTAATTTTCGAAGCTCCAATGAATGTGTGACCAACTTTAAGAACAACTGAATTACAGAAAGATCTGTATTTAGAACCAAATGTGCCTTCTTGGTTTCCTTTAAAACTCTCTATGTAATGAATGACTGTATTTATACACAACACACACACGCACGCACGCACGCTCGCACGCACACGTGGGCAAACTGAATCTATGCTGAAAGAAACTGGGATGGTTGTCACACTGGTGGGCAGGGAAGGCTGCAACTGGAAGGAAACTGAGGGGTGTTTTGTGCGGGGGGCTGGTAAAATTTTGTTGTGTTCAGTTTGTGAAAATTAATCAAGGTGCACATTTATAATACGTGTACTTTTCTGCGCATATAAAATGTCAAACAAAAGTAAAAACAAAGCAAATAAAAACTACTTCTCTCTGCTTATACTTTCTTTCCTTTCTCCAAATTGGTATCTTGAAATGTTGTTTCCAAAATGCTAAACTAGCCCAAGATTCAATAAAGCTATACTTCAACACTGAAACCAGCAAAGTTAAATTCTTTTAACAAGGTTTAGTGATATTGCAAATATTAAAATAGATGCTTCCTGACTTATTTAAGAGGAAATTAAAAGGTCTCTTTCAGCATTGCTGTTCAACAAAAAGCAGAAGGGTATTCTGTTTCTCTTTTTTAAAAAACGGTGCTCATAAAACATTAAACCTCTATTTGTCCCCTTCTTATGGAACCTAAACTCCATGATGGCAGGGACCATTTCTCCCTTCTTTACCATGTTATTTACCTTGCTTAGCACACAGCATAGAGTATTTGCTTAATAAATATTTGCGGAGGAGTGAAAGAACGAAAAAAATTCATGAATACCTGGAACAGAAGCTTGCTCCTTAAGGGCCCTGTATGTTGAATATTTTATGTGTAGTTGACCCTTGAACAGCATGGGTTTGAACTGCATGGATCCATTTATACTTGGATTTTTTTCAGTAGTAAATACTACAGTACTACAGGATCCACGATTGGTTGAATCCACAGATATGGAACCATGAATACGGAGGACCCTGGTACAGAGGGGAATCACATGGGGATTTTTCAACTGCACTGACAGTCGGGTGCCCCTAAACTCCGGCATTGTTCAAGGGTCAACTGTGTATTTTTTCTAATCTGTCTACAAGCTGATACTAAAATATCCCTCTGATAATACCACCTCCTGTTGCAAAAACATGGTTAAAACTTCCCTTTCATAAAATTGCAAGTTCTAAGGTGTTCTACTGACTGTTAATAGTTTATGTTAGGCTTACGTTAATAAAAACTTCATGTTTTTCTTCCTCATAACCCTCCCCCCATACCTACCTTGTGATCAAATGCATTTGTAAATGCTGGCTTAAGCCTCTAAATACCAATATGCATTTTAAGTCATTAGGAGGGCATATACACTTAGCATGCAACACTTCCCAAGTTTATTTAACCATGTAACACTTTATTCAAACGGCATTCCCTTTGAATACACAATATACAAGTAACTACAAAATCATCCCATATACCTTCTTATAAATAAAGAAGAAAGCCCTCAAAAGTCATCTATATTATCAGCTCTGACTAAACAATCTAAAGCTGCCCAAACTGTCGCAAAAAATATGTTTTCACAGCTGTGAGACTCGATTTATTAGTTATGTTATAGACGATTAATTCACTAGTCTAAATAGTTAATGTTGCTTGAATAATTTACCAATATCGATATTGAAAATCTGTGATAGATGCTCACTGCAGGAGCATCTATCAGACCTGCTCTTCCACTCTGTGTTTATCCACAACAAGTCTAGTGAGTTTCCTGAGTCAATGATGGGCTACCTGCTTTGTCTCCAGATGTTCTCCTGAGAGGTTAAAAAAAATAGCCCCCTACCCAAACTACCCTTCAGAGTGCATTCAGTCAGTGAACCCTTTAAAAAAAAAAAACAATTCTTTCAGAAAATACCCTAAGACTATATTCTTGTAGGAGTGACACTTACAAAGAGCAGCAAGGGGCTTATCTGAGTGGCAGAGAGATGAACTTGGATAGAATAGAATGGCACTGGATTATATAAAAGGAAGAGGGACTGAGTGAGTAACACTGAAGTCAGACCAGAGACAAAGGCAGAGCGCACAGGGCTCTCGCTGCAATTGTATTTAAGTAGGCCCCACTCTAGGGGGCCTCTCAAAGTCCAGCTCTTCAGTGGGGCCTCAACAAAGGCATCTGTGATTCAGCAATGAACACACCCCAAACTTTTCTCTTTGTAAAAGGGCTGCATGTCAATATTTTTTTAAAAATATACTAGGAAATATGGTTTTCTCTTAAGTTGCAATTCTGTACGTGCAGGTTTTTGTACTCACCGTCATTTCACTCTTTGTAAGTGCTAATTTCGCTCAAAACGATAAATCATTTTCAAATGTTAAAAATAAAAACAGAAAGGGAAATCTAGGAAAACAAGTCTTCTAAACACAAATTTACCATATTGGATAATGAGTATTGTTAGTATCAAAATAGAAAAAGCTCATTTTTGATTGACTGGACAGGTTGAATTGTCTGTATCACTCATTACAAGGCCAGTAAGAGAAGTGCAGTATGATTAATTTCATTTTCACTCTTTCATGTGAAATGTATCAGCTTATTGTTATCTCTTCTTTGCACTGAATGTTCAAAGAGCCTTGGCCATGTGCAGATAAAGCCTAATCCAAAAGTCTGTAATGTTTTGGGTTAGAGCATCAGGAAAGAGCTTCGAGTCCAAATACGAAACCATTTTTCTTTTCAAGGTTTTTTTTTTTTTTTTTTTGCAGTACGTGGGCCTCTCACTGTTGTGGCCTCTCCCATTGCGGAGCACAGGCTCCGGACGCACAGGCTCAGCGGCCATGGCTCACGGGCCCAGCCGCTCCGCGGCATGGGGGATCTTCCCGGACCAGGGCACGAACCCGTGTCCCCTGCATCAGCAGGCGGACTCTCAACCACCGCGCCACCAGGGAAGCCCCCTCAAGGTAATATTTAATCTAAGAGTAAAGGATGAAAAAAGAGAGGACTAGAAAGAATAGCTCTTTCATTACCTACAATACACTCACAGGAGATAATGAGCAACACGTTTTAACAGTCATATGTCCTAAACCACATGTGACAGAATAAACAGTGCCACTGAAGAAGCTAGAGATGGTGGACTTAAGTCTGTAAGCAAGGGACAGTGTTTTATAGAAGAAATTCACCACCATCTCTTCTGTTTGAAGTGTTTTTGATTCAAGGATGTGCTTCATAGCATTAACTGTAATGATAAATACAGAAAACCACATGAATGTCTAAAGTGTGGGGATCTGTTAAATGCATTTTGGTCCATTCACATAATGGTAAGCTAAATAGTTATTAAACAGAATGTTTTTCAGTGATAGGAAGAAAAAATATACATTTAGGAAGACAAGATAATAATGAAATTGTCAACACATTATGCTTGTAGAATTATGTATAATTTTCATCATCTTTATACTTATTTTCAATTCCTAACTTTTCTAAAATACATTTTTACAATAAAAACTTTCAAATTACATTTAGAGAATAAATCTGAGTACTTTTAGGGATGTAAGGAGAATCTAGGTGGGTTATAGTGAGTGATAAATGACAATTTATCTCAACAGTTTTGAGAAGTGTATATTTATTTGGAGATAGCTATCAGTCAATGTTCAATGAGGCTAAGCTGCAGAAACAAACTCGGAAATCCCAGTGACTTAAAAAAGGCTATATCTCACTCCTACAAAGTCCAATTTGTCTCAGGCAGTCCTCCTCCATCTTACAGCCACCCCGTGTAGAAAACATGTCCTCATAAGTGTCACAGCGGAGAGAAAGACAGAGGAGACACACTGGCTCAATCCATTTTACAAATCATTGTGAATTTTACAATTTCACTGTCCAATCTACTCATGTGGCTCTCACGCTTACTGCAAAGGAGAACGGGAAACGTAAAGAAATACACGGATATTTGGTGTACGATAAAGTCTCTGCTACAGGGGTTTATAGAGACGCTAATTACAAATAATTGAGTCATGATAATTTTTGACACACACACACACACGGCATACATCATACATATCCATATTGAAAATATACCCTGAATCTCACAAAGCTCAATTCTTCATGCTTTCCTTCGGTTTCCAAAGTTTCTAAAATGAACAGATATCTATTTTCTTTTCCAAATTGGTGAACGTTTAGGGCACCCACCACAAATTTTCACTAGGAACATCCTTAAACATGCCTACTTATAAACAAGTGTGAGTCTTTATCTAAAGTATATGCTTATAAATAGTATTTTGGGGTTGTACACCATATATAATTTTATGTATACATATGCAAAAATGTATATATTTTTAAAATTTGTATAAATGCTGACAATTTGCATTCTAAAGTGCCTATGCATACAAATACAGCAAGTGAGAATTTTGGTTTTGGTTTCCACTTATCCCCACAGCGGATGGATGTGACATTGGTATCTCCATTTCCATTTGCATATCCTTAACTGCCCTTGAGGTTGGGCATCGCTTTACATATATATTGCCTAATTGGGTTCCCTCTTCTATAAATTTTCTTTCGATTTACTTTACCTTGTCTTTATGTATTTCTTCACACAGAAGTTCTGAATTTTGATGATAAAAATCTGCCTTTATGGTTTTTTCTTTTTGTGTAATAGTCAAGAAATCTTTTCAAGGTCACAAAGATAGTCTTTTATATTTTCTCCTAACAGCCTAATTTTTAAAACTTTTTCATATTTATATCTCCAATTTATCTGGATATTCTGTGTGTGTGTGTGTGTGTCTGTTGTGTGAGGTAAGGATCTCATTTTATTTTCTCTGCATAGAAGTCCCTGTCTCAACAGCATTCACTACAGACTCTTTCCTTTCTCCACTACTTTTAAGTGTTGCCTTCTTTGAATATAGAAGTGAGGTGGGGGCAGGTGACAAAAGAAGGTGATTGAAGGGAGCAGTTTAAGGAGGTCTCCCCCTGGGAACATGAAGTTTAAGTTGAGGCCTGAAGGATAATGAAAAGTTATACAGGTGAAGGGGGTAGGGTGCAGGTGGAGGTGAAGAATAGGGAGTGACCGAAGATGGATCATTATTCAAAGAGGCATTCCAGCCTGAAACCCTTGTATTCTTTGAAAATGCTGTACCTCATCGGTGCTCCATAATATCTATGAATTCACTTTGTAAATGGCTTCTCAAAATATGTCCTATTAATATTTTTAAAATTCCTACCATCACTCTACACAGTAATGAACCCTATCACTGCCATCTACTTAGTGACTGAAGAAAATTTAGAAGTGTGGAATGTTAACAGAAATACAGGCAAAGGCTAAATATATACTATGATAACTACCAATTGCTAAAAGTTGGTCCCAACCCTAATCCAGATAAAATTTCCAGAGTTTTAAATGAGAAGCTTCCTTAAACAAACTTCTTTAGCAGCTCTTCCAATGTGAGATATCTCTAATTCCGAGATAGGCAGAAATTTCAGTAGGTATTTATCTTGCTTTATTTTAGAAAAATCACTTGGAAGAAAAATTTTGTTTCGTTTCATTATTTTTCCTTTCAACTAGGATATCAGGCCAACAAAAGCTCCTGTCTTCTTTTCTCCTTTGACTTCAGAGAAACTCTAAGCATTCTGTTATACACTGAAGTTAGCAACTTGTGGCAATATTATCTTTCTTAAAAAAACCCAAAAAACAAAAAACCTCATAGCAAAGGGAATAAAGCTTAGAGTAAAACTACTGTTTTCCCCCCCAGATTTAGCTCACTATACTTACTGTGCCTACACTATAGCTTAAAATAACTTCCAAAGGTTTTTAAGGCATTGAAATCAGTGTACCCTAAAAGGAATTGAGCTGTCAAAAGAAAAACCCATATGAGAAAATCCATCTTAGGTGAGTTCCTCTTTAATAGTTATCTAATAGCCCCATAGATTAAATAAGGACTTTCTTTCCTGTCTGAATCACATCTATTATACAATTACTTTCTTTCCAGGCAAGTGAAAGAAACAAGAAGGAAGAGCTATATAAAGATTACAATTAATAATGATAGGCAGTTGTCCACCAGTTTTCCACAATGCACAATGAAGTCTGCATTGTGAGTTACATAATCAGTACCTCAGCAACCTTAGTTCTCTTGCCAAAAGTCATGGCTAGGCAGAGTCAGAGACAGGACTTCTCTTACTTAATTTTTTTAAATAAAGATAATATATACATATGCATTAAAGAAATGCAGAAAATATAAATCAGCAACTAAAAGAAGATAAAAACCACATGCACAGTAGAGATGAGATCTCACAATAGGCATAATTTCCTTCTCCCAGTTTTTCAGTCGAGCACATGGCTGCCTCTTTAGAAGACCATTTCCCAGACTTCTTTGAAGCTAAGGGTGACCATGTCATTAAATTCTGACTAATTACATTAAATGGAAGAGAGGTATAGTATTCCCTCTCCAGTCCCCATTCTTCCTGACTGCTTCCTTGGAAAAGATGTAATGGTTGGAAGGGACAGAGGGAATAAATCACCCAAGATCCCTGTAACTGTGAAATGCAATTTAGCTTTGAACGAGTCACTTCCATACTTCTCTTTATGGCAGAAAGAAACTTTAGCTTTCTAAAGCTTCTATTCTTATGTTCCTTGGTACTTGCAGCTAAACCTGACTCTGACACCTATCAAATCCTAATAGCACTATATTTTTTGCTACCTACCTTTTGAGTTTTTATATATTTACAAGTATGCACTACCTCTTTAAATTTTTATTTTCAATTTGGTTTGTTTATTTCACATTGGGAACTCATGTAGCATATGGGAGGCTTCCAAATTTTAATTAACTGAAATACAGTTTTATTCTTTTGAGTCGGAGTTTTAACTAGGTGTCAGAGGAAGGATGTTTTTCCTTTTTATTGTCAAAACTTTCAGCAAAATCTGAAAGCCAGGCGGTAACTTACTCTGTATGAATAAGACGGGTTGGGTGAGACTGTGAAAAATGAGAAAACATAGGCACTTTCCTAATCAGGATCCACTGCTTAAGTCCAACAGATGGTTGGCACTGAGGGAGTATTGGCCCAGTATTTACAACCAAGGAGGAAAACAGCCTGTTAATATGAACTTCGCTAATTTTCAAATGATGTTGTAAGGGAATTATGGAAAAATAAATTAATCCCTATGCAGGAGAGCAAACTTATGTGAAGGGCAAATTCATAGTAAAGGCACTATAAAACAAATTTATTGTCTGGGACGCTGATTACAATTAAAACCAGGCTTTGGAAAAAATATAAATAATAAATAAAATCAGGCTTTGGATATTAGAGCATCTCAAAGACTTGGGGTAGCTCTGGTTGGATCGAGTTGGAATTTGGATTTTTGATAATTGTTGTGGTAGGTAGAACAGCACCCAAATATATCTATATCTTAATCCCAGGAATTTGTGAAGATGGTATGTCTCTGTCTCCATTTAAAAGAGCATAAAACAAAGGATTGCTAAAATACCAGAAGGTACTAGCCTAACATGAAACATTAATGGCACATCCACTTCATTTGCTACATGAAATTTCTCCCTTTTTGAAGGTAGATATGAATAAAAAATTCACATTTACCTGAAGACAAAATCAACTGGAAAACTAAAAGAATATCTTTTTTTTCATTTTACTTTCCTAGAAATTCATATTTATTGTATTTTACCAAAGAATTTGTCTATGACAGATTGGAATAAACAAAACAAAACTAGCAAGTAAAAACCAACAATTCCTTCACCACACACAATTTGAAAAGCACTACTGTAGGCCAAAGGTTTTCAAAGTGTGGTTCAAGGACCAGGACCAGCAGAATCAGCATCCCTTTGGAACTGATTTGCAATGCAAATTCTCTGACTCGACCCCAGATTTACTGAATCAGAAACTCAGGGGTGGGGCCCACCAACGGGGATTTAACAGGTCTCAGGTGACTCTTATGCTTGTGAAGTTGGAGAACCACTGCTTTAGGATATGTTACTTTGTTAACTAACACTTACACATTTCATAATATGTGTTAGGCACTATTCTAAGCATTCTGCATGCACAGAATCATCCAAAGATACTTTTATTATCCCTGTTTTACAGATGAGGCAATGGAGGTCCAGAGAGATTGAAGGGCTAACCTAAGGTCACACAGCTAATGTGTCAGCTACAGTGGCTCCTCACTCCATGCTCTTAACCATTACACAGTAAAGCCTAAGACTGATCACATAAGTAAATACTAAGGAATAAGGTGTTCACTAGCTAGTGTATTAAGCTTTTCAGGAAACAACTGCTTTAACACAATTGAATCATGTGTCTCTAGAAAGTTAAGGAACAATTCTAATTTTATTAGCATGTCAACCACGGACACATACTTGGTAATATGGTCTGTCAGAGCCTTTCATAGCATATTATAGGGCGGTAACCTTTTTGTCATGTCAAAGCTCTGCACTGTTGGCTCATTTAATTTCTTGTTTACAGGCAATTAGAAAAATATTTATTGGATTCTTACTATATGCCAGGCACTATGCTACACACTGGGCTGGGGGGACAAAGATGTATTAGACATAAGATAACACACATAAAGCACCTAGGATGTGTAATGTGGTATAGAGGATGGAAAACCAAACAATAAATGTCAGCTCTTATTATCATTAAGCTGATCCTTCTGCTGTTGCTTAAAATAGTGAAACACAGGAACTCAACTATAAACCCAAATAGAATACAGTAATATTGTGGCAAAGAAATGAGAGCCATGATACTCCGTTGTTCTGTGATACTCATACTTTCACGCTAAATGCATTAACAGTATTAATAAGAGAGATAATCTCCTTCCTCCCTTTCCGTTCTCTTTCCTCCTCCTCCCTGAAGTTCAGCACTCTGAATGCAGGACTCCATTTCTTAATGTTTGAGGGATGCCATCATAAGGCTCCTTCCAGAACTGAATAATGAATTCATTTTTCTCAAATACAAAGGGACAGAAATAAAATATGCTTTCCTAAGGAAGAACTGAAAATATGCCTAGTGATAAATAAATATGCCACTTGCTAGAAGCTAAGATTTCCAAGATGAAAATAATGCCATTTAAACATTACCTAAAAATTGCAGTTTGCCAGTGTTCAGCATCCAACTTTCACCTTCAATGTTCTATTTATCAATAAATAGAGTAGGACAGAGGAAGGTGAAATAAAATGGCAAAAGGTTGACCAAGTGAAGAGAAAAAGATTCCAGCACTACTCAACTTTTTCAAGAGCTGCCGAAAAGCCTGGGTTATTAAGTGTTTAATCCATTTTTGCAGCTTAAATTTTTTAATTAAAATTCTATCTGAGCTCATGTGACAGATAATTCAGTTTTAGCCCTGAAGATCTGTACTATCTGTCCACATAGATTAGAATAACTAGACAATTGTCAAATTTTCAATTTGCTTTATGATAGCAGAAATAGCTTAAGTAACTGAATAGCTGATACAATGACAGCCCTGAAGAGTACACGGATCCAAACACATCTGAATCTGAACTGAATAGGACTTGACAGGCAGTTTATCATCTGGAGTCACTCTTCTATCAGAGACAGTCATTTTGCCATGGAATGTACACTGTCTGGAGGGCAGACATGAAGCCAGATCGCTGTATACTGTGGAATAGTTATCACAAAGTCTGGGAAGTCTCTACCAATTATTTAGAATGTTGTAGCTTACTTCTCAGGGCTCCCAACTTCAACCACACTGAGATACTACCTGACTCTAGTGTGAAGTCCTGAACAATAGGAAAATGAGAGAAATAGCCAAAAATGTCACATTCTCAGAGATGTCCCAAGTTCTCATTTTTGCCCTGACCACCAATTTCCATGTGACATTTATGGAAGAGAAGGCCTGGTACCTCCTTCCTTCCAATCACAACGAATGAAATGGATTTGTTCTGACCTAAGTTCAACCCCTCCACTTACTCACTGGATCCAATATGCTTTGGTCTATTTAAGGGCTTCCCTAACGACAATATTCACTTCTCTTCTGCACCATTATTTTCCATCTCTATGGGGCCATCCATAGCCGTGAAAACATGTTGTACTATTTCTCATTAAAAATAGTCTCAGTTGCTCTACAACTTCCTCTAGTGCCCGGACACTCTACTTCCTTACACTGCAAAAACTGCAGAAAAAATAGTTTCTACTTGCTGTCTCTATGTCACCTCTTCCCTTCCCTCTTTGGAATCATAGTTAGGCTTTTATCATCCACCACCACACCAAAACTGGTCTTGTCAACACCACCTCAACATCACCAAATTCAGTAGGGATTCTCGTTCCCGATCTTACAAGACCAATCAGCAGCATCTGAAGGAACTGACCACTCTCTCTTCTTTTTCTTGAAATGAAATGTGTACATTCAATTGATCTTTCTCCTACTTCCCTGCTAGGTCATTCCCAGTCTCTCTTGCTCAATCTTCTTCACCTCCAGACCTCTAGCCAACAGAGCACCTCAGGATATAAATGTAATTATATATATGATTTTATATATAAACACAATAAATACCCATACCCATTTACCCACCCACTCAAGTTTAACATTACTATTACCTTGAAGTCCCTTTATTCCCCTCTTCCTCTGTGATCTCAACCTCTTCCCTCACCTCTTCCAGGGAACCATCATCCTGGATTTTGCATTTGTCATTCTCCTGCTTTCTTACGGTTTACCTCATATGCTCACGTCACACACACACACATGCACGCACGTGACTTCACTCTATATAAATGGAATAATACTTCTGCAATGTTACAGGATTTTTATTATGTATACTTAAGACAAACATTATGGGACTGACATTATTAATTACAAATATTTTAATAGGTGTAATGTATAAAAGGGTATAATAAAATCAAGGAAGATGGGGAAACACTCGGTTTTAAATGCATTCTTTTACTGCAGATCTCAAAGCCTTTAATAAATAATGTTCACTATGACTTCTCAGATAGGAGCATTGGCCATGTGTACTTGACCTCTTCTTTTTTAGAGAATCTCTTACTTCAGAACATCTGATGAGATGCTATGAGTTACAACAAAAGGTGAAATGGGCAGTTGTTTTGAGAGAATCCCGTATAAGCAGCAAAGCCTCTCATCCCTCCTCACAGAGAACAAGAGCACTTGTATGGGGGCTGCAGTGAGGTCACATCCAGACCCCAATAGCACAACTGATTGTGTGAAGTGGACAAGACCATGGAGCAGACAAGTATTTTTTCCCATTTCTGTAAGCATGATGAAAGGTAGATGTTGGTGGCAGAAATGAATGTGTGAAGAATAAAGAAAGTCAAAGTGGAATTGAAAGTAATGTCTGGATTAGGATGTCATCTGAACATGTCTATACGTGAATTAATCATATTATCTCCAAAGCTTAGAGGAGACATTCAAAATAAATCTCAATTTGGAAAACTCAAGGATAAACAAATCATGGAGACTATAGACATCTAATCATAAATAACATCTCCCTTAGATAATTTAAATATTTATGAAGGTCCACCAATAGTGATTAAATTTTCAGAAAATATGGTCTATTTTCCTCATATTATAGAAATTATAACATGAAGCAATATTCATATACCATATTCACAGCTTTTAGATAAATATATAATTAAAATAAATGTGTGGGCTTCCCTGGTGGCGCAGTGGTTGAGAGTCCGCCTGCCGATGCAGGGGATATGGGTTCGTGCCCTGGTCCGGGAAGATCCCACATGCCGCGGAGCGGCTGGGCCCGTGAGCCATGGCCGCTGAGCCTGCGCGCCCGGAAACGGGAGAGACCACAACAGTGAGAGGCCTGCGTACCGCAAAAATAAATAAATAAATGTGTCAGGTGACACACTTGTCTGATATATTCTAGGAAAGTAATCTGCTCTTTCTCCTAAAAGTTCATATTGACCTCATTTAAATGGTCCAAAATTCTGGACCATTAAATGGTCCAATTTTGGACCATTAAATGGTCCAAAATAAAAGTCCAAATTCTTCTTTCAGTCACACTTACACTAGGATCTGTATATTGTGAGATGGGGTTTTTATTACTATGATTCCATGTTAGTATTATTTCTTTATATTTTCCCTCTTTTGCTATTTTGTTTAAGTGACATATCTACTTTATTGAATTGTGACTCTTTAGTGACACTGTGTAGTCCCTGACATTCAAGGTGTGATTTGCTTTGTCTTCTCCTTGTCATTTTTAAAAGAATACTTAATACCATTTTAAATAGTGTTTTTAAGTCTTCTACAATTTTTTCCCCGGAAACTAACTTGGAAGAGGAAACCATTTTTCAGGACACTTTGCTAATTCTGACTCTAACAACTTTTATTCTGCTTGTAGCTATTTTCCTAATTATCTCTCAGACCTAAGTGTCTTCATAGCTTCGTATGTCAACTGTTCACAACTGAGACCCCAGAGATAAACTTGGACATCACAGTAGTGGCAGTCAGCTAATACAAATGTCTGACAATTCTGAGAATGTTTCCCACAGACTAAAGTTCTCTAAAACCACATGTTCACATATAACACCTAAAACCTAAAGTATAAATTTGTTAGCCATTTATTTACTGAAAATAACTTACCAAACTTCAGAAATAGCTAATTACTTATGTGTCTTGGGCCTGCACGGGAAAATTCAAGTGTATTTCTGTAAGCACGGGAGAAATAGTAACCACTGAAAAAGAGACAGAGTTTCTGCCATGTTTTTCCCATGGGTAAAGACATTAATCCACAAACTTTGGCAAGGGAATTAGAAATGAACTGATACTTCCATACTTTTTTACTAAAGAGTTAAAACAGGCTAGCTATGACATTGCTGCAGAGGTACAATTTCTTATCTTTCAACTCAAACCATCTGACTGTCAAATTCTCTGTCATTGCCAGAGCCGGCACCTCTCATCTGTTCCTTTGAAGGCATTCTCAGGATAATTTATTATGTTCCTAGTCTACTGCCAAATTGTGACATCCCTGCCTCCACATCATCACTGAATCTGTCTCCATTTGGTCCCATTAGAAATTCTCTGCAATTGGGGTGGTTTATTCTCACTTTAATGTCATAATTTTTTATTTAACTTCTTCCTGTTTATTCCAAAATAATGAGTTCCTTAACTTCCTTTCATGGAAGAGCTGACATCTAAGCAAAGGTTTAAAGAAGATGCAGGAGTTCGCCACAGAGATATGTGGGTTAAGAGTGCTCCAGGAAGAGGAGACAGCCAATGCCAAGGCTGTAGGGTGGGTGCATGCCACGCCTGCTCATGGAAGAGCAGTGAGGCCAGTATTGTTGCGGCAGAGTGAGAGAGGTGGAGTGCACTACAGTACGAGGTCCAAGAGGTAAAGAGAGGGGCCGGGTCATACTTTGTGAGCAAGAAGTAAAGACTCTTTATTGTTGGTCTACATTCCTTTCCACCTCCCCATAGGGAAGTCAGAAATAAAGACAGTGATCTAGAAGCAGAGAGACACAAAGATAAAGACAGAGGTAAACAGCCATACGTTCATATACATGTATGTGCATATGTGTAATGGCTTTAGTTAGAATTATATTGAAATTCAACACATTTTTAATGTGCTGTGATGGAAACAGATGCAACAGACATGGTCCTGCTCTTGAAAGATTTATAATTAAAAATATGATTATAACTAAAAATGTAAAAAATAACTTTTAAAAGGTATGAAAATCCATCATTAATGATACACGGAAAGAGCTGTACTCCATATGTTAATCAATAAAGAATGTCTGAAAAATATTCATTCATTCAAAAAATATTTGTTGACCACCCACTATGCTCCAGGCATTATTCCAGGTGCTGAAATACAGGAGTGGACATAAATTCTAGTGGAGGGAGACAGAAAATTAAAAAAAAAAAAAAAAAAAATATATATATATATATGTAAGAAATAAAGATAATAAAACTTATATATAAAGTGATCAATTCTATGCAAAAAATATATATATATATATATATTACCAGTGTGATCAGAAGTCCTCTGAGGAACAAGGCAGTCTGCAGTTTAAAGTAGGGTCTCAACAGGGTGAACTTCACCGAGAAGATATTTCAGCAAAGTTGTGAAGGAAGTGAGGCAGTTGTCACATAGATGAGACAAAGAAGTGTGTTCCAGGCAAAGGGAGTAGCTGGTGTAGGTCAGTAAGGTGGGAGTGTGCCTGGCCTGTCTGAGAACAAGGAAGAGCCCAGTGCTTACTCTGCTTCCAGAGTAAGAGGAAGAGATAGGTGAGCAGATTACATAGGCTTTTAAGTTTTTAAGTTTCATGCTGAATGAAACAGGGAGCCATTGTGGGGTTTTGAGCAGGAGTAGCTGACTTAGGTTTAAAAAGAAATTTCTGGCTGCTGTGTTGAGAATAGACTACAGGAGGACAAGAGTGGAGAGCTGGGAGGCTAGTTTAGAAGGTCATTGCAATAATTTAATGCTCAACGATGGTGCCTCAGACCAGGGTGCTAACAGTGGAAGCAGTATGAAATGGTTGGGTCTGGATATGCTTTTAGGATAGAACCAACAGGATTATTTCATGATAAACTTGATACAGGATGCAAGAGATAAAGGGAAGTCAAGGATAAACCCAAGGTTTCTGTCTTGAGCAACTGGAAGGATGGAGCTGCTACCAACTGGAAGGGGCATTATGCTGGTAGAACAGGTCTGGTGGTGGTGATGAAATGAGGAATTAAGTGTTGGATGTATTAAGTCTGTGATGTCTACCCGACATCCAAATAGAGATGTTGAATAGGTAGGTGCACATACACGTCTGGAATTCAGGAAAGAGATTTAGGCTGGAGATATAAATTTATTTGGTTTTGGCATGTGGAGAGTATATTAAGCTATGAGGATAGATAAGAATCCCTAAGGGAGAAAAGAGAAAAGAGAAGCCCCAAGAGTTAAAGTTGCACCACAATGAAGAAACACACGTAGAGCTGTTACATTCCTAATCCAGAGCTCAGTCAGGAAGCAATCTGTTCATTGGAGAATGAATCTTAGGGCATAGGAGGCCAAAGGAGAACTGGGGAATTTTCCTGTAGAAACACAACATCATACCAGATTGGAGATAGATTTGGAGACAAGCCATCCTCGTTGACGGACCTAAGCAGCACACTAGCCACGGAAGAGCCAGAGCCAAAGTGGGGTGAAAGAAGAAGGTGCAGCCCCAGATTATGATACAGACTAACCATGGGGCTTTGTGTGATCTCAAAATGAAGAGGCGGCTTCACTCAACCTATTCCTCCTGCTGCTCTCCACCTAGTTCTTTTTTTTTTTTTTTTTTCTTCCACCTAGTTCTTTATAAAACAGCTGGAAAAAAACTGCTTCATTCAAAAATGAAAAGCAGCAAATCAAAACCACAATGAGCTACCACTTCATACCCATTAAAATGACTATTAAAAATAAACAAGAGAGGGCTTCCCTGGTGGTGCAGAGGTTGAGAGTCCGCCTGCTGATGCAGGGGACGCGGGTTCGTGCCCCGGTCCGGGAAGATCCCACATGCCGCGGAACGGCTGGGCCCGTGAGCCATGGCCGCTGAGCCTGCGCGTCCGGAGCCTGTGCTCCGCAACGGGAGAGGCCACAGCAGTGAGAGGCCCACGTACAGCAAAAATAAATAAATAAATAAACGAGAGAAAATTAAAAGTGTGATGTGGAGAAACTGGAACATTCGTGCATTGCTGGTGGGAATGTAAATTGCTATAGCCACTTTGGAAAATGGTTTGGCAGTCCCTCAAAAGTAAACAGAAAATGAGCACAGGATCCAGCAATTTTGCTCCTATACCCAAAAAACTGAAAGTAGGGACTCAGATACTTGTACACCAATATTCATAGCAGCTTAGGTGTAATGGCAAAACAGCGGAAACAACCCAAATGTCCACCAACTGACAAATGGTAAACAAAATGTGGTATATACACACAGTGTAATATTATTCAGCTATAAAAAGAAATGAAATTATGACACATGCCATAACCTGGATGAACCCTGAACACATTATGCTTAGGGAAATAAGCCAGGCGCAAAAAGACAAATAGTGTTATGATGCTACTCACATGAAGCACCAAAAATAGGCAAATTCATAGAGACAGAAAGTAGAAAAGAGTTTACCAAGAGCTGGGGGTGAAGGAGGAATGAGAAGTTATTATTTAATGGATACAGTTTTCATTTGGGATGATGAAAAAGTTATAGAAATAGATAGTGATGATTGTACAACACTGTGAATGAACTTAATGTTACTGAATGTACATTTAAAAATTATTAAAATGGTAAGTTTATGTATATTTTACCACAATAAAAAAGAAATAAAAATCAGAAAGGAAACAGCACAGGCTCCGTTTAAATACTGGATGGAAAAGGCAGATGAAGAATGGATAACAGAAGTGACATTACCCAAGAAAACTGATGAAAGTTCAAATAAATAATTCTCATAGCCTCAAAAAAATTACAGGAAACATTTCCTCTGATAAAGAAGCTCAAAGAAAAAGAGAATAGAGATCAAAGAAGAGAAAAGAAAAACAGAAAGAGATAAAATCACTCCAAAAAACGCCGGGGAAGGGGGAAATATAAAAATGAAAATTAAATTAAATTAAAAACTTAAGAGAGGTTAAAGGAATATTGGAATCAACTCAAGCAGAACAAACACAATTGAAAATAGTGTGAAGATCATGGAATCTTGAGGGAAACACACAAAACAAAATAGAAAAGGACAAAGATACACTAATGACTAGAAACATAGATACAGAAGGAAAAGAAAATCCAATGTATACATAATTCAAGTTCCTGAAGAAGAAACAAAAAATTAAAAATATAATTTAAAACCATTCCAAGAATTAAAGTGGCCTTACATCTATATATTGAAAAGAAACACCATGATCCAAGAAAAAAAAAAAATAACAGGATGATAAATTTCAAGGTAACTCCTAGTTTGATCACTTAATTGCAAGACTAAAGAATGACTTATTGGCATCAAGGCAGAAATATCAAGTCATCCATTGGAGGGAGAAATCAGGCTATTTCAAGGTCTGGAAATAGTCAGACAAAAGACAAAATTCTGAGCAATAGGAAGTGTCTTGAATTTTTTATAACCAGGGAATTTATTCTTCATGTTTAAGGACAATGGGTGGAGATTCTCAAGCATGTAAAAACTCAAGAACTACAGAACTCAATACTCCTGCATGAAAACCAAGGGACAAATCAAAATAAAGAACTGAGGATTGAAGAAGTCAGGTTACAAAGATTAGCAGAAGACATTAAATATAGACCTAAGGTTGAACAACTATGTGAATTATAGTTTCAAAATTGCATATTATAAACATTAACAATTCAAAATTATTAACTAACAAAACTCAAAGAGTGGGAGGATGGGGCGAAAGAAACTGAGTTCAATTTCTTGGCTGTCAGCTGAATTCAAGTGATACTATCTAAAGTTGAAACACACAGCTAAGAAAAAAAAATTAACCCAATTTAACTTTAGAAAGATCTTTTAGAATTAATAATCCTTGTTGTGAAGATTCATTTATCTAAACATCAGTAGTAACTTGTTTCACCTCAGTTTTTTTAATTAAAATAATAAAGATTACAATTAAAATTTTTGTTAAAAAAACCTCAGAGTAATCTTATCTGTATCTCAATTTCCACCATCCATCCATTTTCTATTTCAATTTATATATGTGCATATACAGATGTCTAAAATGATCAAATGTATACAATGATTATTTCTGGATAATAACAACTTTTTGTTGATCTTTTCCTTGTATTTTTCCATTTTGTCCTAGTTTGTAAATAACAAATTATTATATTTCACAAAAACAACAAAGTATTTTTAAGAGGCATATAATCGAATTGGTACTTATTATAGTAAAGATGAAAACTGCTGTTTTTCACTGACAAACTAAGGGTCCAATTCTCAACTCTTTAAGGCTCGGTTTATTAAAAGTCTTTCAGCTAAAAGAAGATTATTAGTTACTTCCTGACACATCGCTGACCCAAGACTCTTCACCAAATGCCCTAGAATACTCACACTGGATAGCCTCCGTGCCTTTGCCTGTAGGCAACCACTCCCCCTACCCATCAAATCAGACTTCTGTCTGGAGGCTGGTAGGGGAGAGGAGCACAGGAACGAGGGGAGAAGTGGAACTGCACAGAACCCCAGGGCATTTACAGCCGTTCCTTCTATTCCTCTAAACTACACTAGAGAAGAGAACAAAGTGACTTGGCATCACATGCTTCCAACTCCCCTGAAGAGGCGGTCTAGTTCTCTGACATCTTTTGATTTCAATATTTTAGCCAATATTCCTGAAATCCTCTAGCTGTTTGTGGATTAAGAGTCTTCTATCCCCACAGGTTTTGAGCTATCTCGGCATGAAACAGCCATCCCCATGTTATTGTTTTCTCTGACAGTGTTGCTGTGCTCATGAGTCGTAACTTTCCTTCCGATTTCCTTTTTCCCTTTGGCTCTGGTACCAAGCCAAATGGATCTAAATGGCACCGAATAAGATGTAGTCTAGATCAGTTTAAAGGATAGAATCTTAAGTCTTAAGGATAGAATCTTAGAGTTGAGGAGAAATCTCCTTACAAAATCTCCTAGGTAACTGAGGGTCCAGAAACACTGGCCTAGTTGTAACATTGGCCTAGTTGTAAAACTGGGAACTTTCTGCCCTACGTTTGTCACAATGGAAGTGAATCTGTCTCAGAACTGAATTGCTACCACTTCCCCCTAAAAAGCACCAGAGCTCCTTGGAGAAAAGGCTGATTCCAGGGCTGGGGTAGGGAAAGTACTTTCTGTTGAAATAGAAAGGAGGGAAGTGCTCAAAGAATGGCAAAATCATATCCAAAGAAGGCAGGAGCCAGCTTGAAGGGACTCTCACTGGCCAATTCTGGGTTAATTTGAGCATCAAAATAAAAAATAAGACTAACAGATTAAAAACTTGGCTACTTCAACTATATTCTCAGGGTGTGATTCTCACCCTCCCTCCCCACTTTCAACTCTCTCTCCTTTATTTCCTGCCCTTTAAGCTCTACGCGTGGAAGCAACATGCTCCCGGTTTTTTCTCTGCTTCTGGAGGCTGCACATGCTCTACACTGGAGTAAAAGAGTCCAAGTTTTAGTTTTAGGCTTTGGGGTGACCATAGAAAAAGCAGTCTCTTCTCTTAACTGAGTGAGGTTCTGTGGCACTGAAACTAACCTGACATGGTCTAATGGGATTGTTTATTAAGTTTGAAAGACAAAATTTCTATTTTTGTAGGTAAAACAATTGAGTATCAGAAACTTCACACAGCTCAACAGCACGGTCCATCTGTGCTCACAGAAGTTTTACATCAAACTCCTTAGTGCCAAACCTAAAGCTATTTCAAATTGGTTCCCTGTTTTATCCTCTGTGCCTTTTATTTCCTTGGAGGCCTAATGAGGAAAGGTGACTGATGAAGGGGTAGAACACGAGCCTCCCTGATGACGCAGTTTAATGCCATCTGCATCTCACATCCATCCCCTCCATCAGAAGTACTGTCCTAGGGTGAAGAGAGTGCTGGACCAGGAAACCACAGACTAGAATCTAGACCTGCCTTTCTCATCACCTCGCTGAGGAAAGTTGGAGGAGCTGAAATTTCTCTCAGCCTCTCTTCCTTCATTTGCAAAACAGAGGTTGAATCAAGACTAAGTTATGTCTGATGTCTGATGTCCCTTCCAGTACTAATATTTTGCAGCTCTTTTTTTTTTATAAGACTTGGGGTGGGCTGGGGTGGGGGGAACAACATGAAAATAAGTACCATATTTATACATGTACTGGTGTGCTGTATAGAAGGGCACATCCATCAATCAAATAGAGAACGAAGATTAAAGGGAAAAAATTTACTTTATTAGCTGAAACCGGTGGTTTGGTCAAGCTAGAAATAAACTTCTAGACTCCATATTACTTAATATGTTTTATTAATCCATAATATGTCATTTTATGTGATTTAGCAAGAAAAATATACTTTAGTTGATTTTTTTAAAGCTCTTTTTTTCTTTCTTTTATAAATTGTATGAAAGTTGTTTTAGGTGATTATGAGGACTAATCGTTTGTTCACAAATGTGTGGACTTCAAATCATGAGACTCTTTTGAGAATCTGTAAGAAAATGTTTTAAAAGCTTCAGCTCTCTGCTACCCAATTATAACAATGCTAAATTTAGTCAGATTTCGGTTTGTCCTTATCTAGACAATGATGATAATCTCTAATTTGGACTTTCCAATATAAGCATTGTTATGAAATCGTCTGTAGTCTAAGATTGCTTAGAAAAGGCAAAAATAACCTTAATTCTTGCAAATCTGTACAACAATATGCGGCATAAAAAGAAGAAAAGGCTCACTGCATAACAACTCAGTATAACAGTGAATCTCCTCAAAGCGTCCTTCCATGGAGTTACCCAGCCCAAAAAACAATTCTACTTTGCTCAAGAACACTGTTTAAAAAAACTGCAACCCCAAGTAAAAGTTTTATGAGCAATTCCAGTACAGGCCACACAAGGAACAGAGAAAGTAGTAAGATATTAATATTTAACAGATAAATACAGGTCACATTTACACCATCAAATAATTAGATCATTTGGCTATATTAGGTTTACTTAATCACCTTTATCATTTATTATACAGGTCCTCCTTATAGCAAAAACTCTAGCCCAAAGTCATAAACTTCACTCTGCAACACCCAAGGAAGCCAATGAGCTCTGGTCTAATGACCAAGCTATTCTTCTTGTCAAGAATGCTCTATGCACATACACCCATGTGCATAAACATTCCCTATGTAGCCAAAGATTTTATTATCAATTTCTGAGACATCATCTTCCATTCTCTCACCTAAAATAAAATTACTTCCCTTTCCATACTCAATCAATAATATATTTTAATGTCTTTTCTCCTCCTGTATCTTATGCTACATCCAAATCTTCATTAAATAATTTGGCCCTTTCTGCCATCAGAGCATGAACACTAACTTATTTAAAAACCAAGGTATGCGGCATGAAATTGAGAGCTACACATTAATATTTCAAGCAGTTGCAGAAAGAATTTCTGTTATGAAAGATGAACTAGACAGCTAGTTAAACATGAAGTCAACATGATGAGGCATCCTTATGTTCCTGTTGGACAGAACTGGTTTGGTAAGTCTTCTTTTCTGTTCTTTTCCTCCCAGGCACAATAGAATTGTCAAGCAGAAGTGTTGTCTTTTATTCTTTTTAAATTTCCATTTCTCTCTCCTCTTTTTCTTTGTACTTGATATCATCACAAGTATAGGTCCATTAGGTGACTTTCAAGACTGGATCGCAGTCAATGAAAGGGTCTCTAATAACTGCTTTGAACATTTAGCAGCCTAACACTTACTATTCTTTCAAACGTCCTTCTTTTCTAGAATACTTCTTCTGTTTATGAGGCTTTAAAATTCTATAGCTTTTAGGCCATGCTCCTTATTATGGCCACTTGATTTGAATAAGTAAAAAATAAACCCAAATTTGCTAACACCTAAAAATAACATTTAAAAGTGTTTTAATGCCTAGCCGTAGGCACTAAATAAAGTAGTATGAATAGGACTATCATTCTTGGTCTTCCACAATCAAGCAGATTCTTTGGAGGCTATTTCAATAGGACAATAGCCACTAGTTTAGGATACAGTTCTAAATGCATCCAAATATAACCTCATTCATTCATTCACTGCATATTTACTGTGCTTCAACTATGGTGACAGGTACTGGGCTAAGTGCTGCAGGTACAATAGTGAGCCACACAGAAACAGGCCATTGCTCTCCCTGAACTAGAGTCTGTGTGGGAGAGTGACACTAACCAAATAATTGCACTTTTGAATGTATACTTAGAGATAGGTATGGTTAAGAAAGGGATTCCATGAGAAGTTATTATAAGGAATTTGACTTAGTTTGCGGTCAAGGAAAGCTTTCCTGAAAAAGTGATATTTAAGTAGAAATCTAAAGGATGACTAGTTGTTAATAGGCAGAAGAATTGGTGAGATGGGAACGGGGGGAAAGAAGAGAGGAGGATTCTTCAAAACTGAAGCAAAGCATGCAAAAAGGTCCTATGAGAAGAGGCACATTAGTTTCCTGTTGCTGTTGTAATATAGCACAAATTTAGTGGCTTAAAATAGCACAGATTTATTATCTTACAGTTCTGGAAGTAAGAAGTCCAAGATGGGTCTTATGGAACTAAAATCAAGGGGAGAGTCTGTTCCCTCGCCATTTCCAGCTCCTAGAGGCGCCTGCATTCCTTGGCTTGTGGCCCCTTCCTCCATCTTCAAAGCCAGCAGTAGCCAGTCCAATATTTTTCATGATGCTGTCTCTTTGACTCTCTCTTTTCTGTTTCTCTTTTTCACTTAGGAAACTTGGGCCATTCAGATAATCCAGAATAATCTCCTTATTTTGAAGTCCTTAATTTAATTACATCTGCCAAGTTCCCTTTTCCATATAAGGTAACGTATTCACAGGTTCCAGGAACTAGGACTGTGGACATCTCTGGGGAGTCATTATTATACCTACCATGAGAGAGATCCTGTTTCATTTAAAAACTGAAAGAAGGTCAGGGTAGGTAGATGCAGAAAGTGAGGAGAAAAGTAGTATTGGATGAGGCTGGGGGGAAAGGGTGGGGTAAGGACCACACTTACATAACATAAACCATGTCAGGGTTTTGATCTTTATTCTAAGAACACTGAGAAGGTATAGAAGTGGTGAGAGGTTATATTTGATATTTTAAAATACCCCTCTGGCTACTGGGTAGAAAATATATTTTAAAATAGCAGAGGTTCACGAAAAAGATGATGGCAGAGCAAGAGAAGATGTTCAGATGATTAAGATTATTACTCAGATTACTGAAGTCATTTCAGGCTTTCACGTTGTAACTGGGTGATTCTATGACTTTGGTTAAATACCTGCCTGGTAGTTCAACCAGGAAGATTAAATGTTACAATGTACAACATGCCATTTATACAGGAACAGTACCAGGCATGATAAACAGTCTTTGTATTATTATACTGCTTCTATTATTAATTACTGCGTATAACTCTATGCTAGTAAATTAGAAAACTTAAGTAATATGGATAATTGTATGGAAAAATAAAAATGATTATACCTAAATACATTTCTATCTTAAGGAGAAATATAAAATGTAATTCAATAAGTAGAAAACCTGGGTAGATTAAGAACGCTTGTAAACAGTGAGTCAGGAAAGATGATCAGAAAATGAAGTAATGCAGGCGCAGGATCCAAATCATGTCGGGCCTTGAAGGCCATCCTAAGGATTCTGGCTTTTACCGTAAGTAAAATGAGAAACGTTTTCAGAGTTTTGAGGAGAGGAATGCCATGGTCTAGCTTTGGCATTCAAACTGGTTGATATTTTGAAGATAGGTCGTAGGGGGTAAGCATGGAGGAAAAGAATGCGGCAATAACTCAGAAGACAGTGACTGTGGTTTAGGCTAGGGCAGTAACAGTGAACTGGTGGGGAGTGGCTGGATCTTTGCTATGTTTTGAATGGTTTTCTGATGGATGTGAGAGAAAGAGAGTTGTTAAGGATGACTCCCAGGTGTGCGGCCTGAGTAACCAGAAGGCTGCAGTCGCCGTCAACGGAGACAGAGAGACGGGCTGACTTTGGGAGGTCAGTATCTCAGTTAGGAACATGACAGGGAATTCTACTGGACCTTCCAATGGAGTTGTCAGGTAAGCAGTTGAAAGTGAGTTTGCAGCTTGGGGGAAAAGTCTAGGCTGGAGATATAAAGTAAGGAGTCATTGTCAATTCAACAACATTTAAAGCTTCTGAGGCTAGACGAGATCCCAAGGGAGAATGTAGACTAAGCAAAGCTACAAGGACTAGTCGTGAGACACTCAAGTAATAAAAAGTGGGAAAGAAGATTAAGAATCAGCAAAGAAGGCTGAAATGGAGCAGTTAGTGAGGTAAGGGGAAAACCAAAAAGAATGTGGTGCCCTGGAGGGCCTACCTTTTCCTTCTCTAACATCTATTCACCTTTCAGATCTTCGTCAAGTGGTATTTTATTCCCCAGACTTGGTTAGGCGTCTCTCCTAAGTGCCTCCACAGCATCCTGCTCTTCTACTCTTCCTAACTTTTGTCACATTATATTATAATTACCTGTACTTCCTCATCTCCTCTTCTAAGCTGTAACCTTCTTGAGAAGAGAAAGCAAGTTTCTCTCACTTACAGAGTACTCCCAGATTAGCAAAGTGCTTAACACAGAAGAACTGCTGAATACAAGTGGTTGAATTGAATTAGTAGAATCAGTACTTATCTTCTGGTTACAGATATGTAACTAGTGGGATAGGAAGGTCTGTTATGATTCTCCATACCACTAGTACCACACACACATTTATTCTGGTTATTTGTCTATGTGACCATTTGGAAATTTTCAGCATTAACTACTTGGTGTGTCTCATGGTTCTGATTCAGGTAGAGGGGGAAGAAGAAGGAAGCCAGTGTTTATATGTACATACCAAGCATGCCTTTCATATGTGAGCTCACTTAAGCAGTTAACACTTCTCACAAATTTGGGAAGAAAAGAATAATTAGCTCCATTTTACGAGAGGAAACCAAGGTTAGTTTAGAAATGCTAACCAGCTTGTCTAAGGTCACCCAATAGGTAAGAGCCAGGATTTAAATATCTGTAAAGCCCTTGTTTATATATCTACCATATATCTACATCTACATTTTATACAATATAGATATAGGTATACAAACTTGCATACAGATATAGAAATATATATAAGCATATATACATATAGTATATAGTATATATAATATAGTATACGTATATAGCAAAATAAAATGGCTATTTTAAACATGCAATTATAAAAACGTTGCTTACCGGAAAGTAGAGAAGCAGAGACCCAAAAAGGATTGTTTCCAACAGGATAAGGCCCGATGCCCTGATGCTCTAAAAACAACAACAAAAATAAAAATGTCAATGTAAATTGACATTTCTAGGCATGGAAGAATTTAAGCTCTTGTGACAATGCCTCAAGCAGAACAACATTCTTTGGTGGGGGGAAATAACCAGAAATTGGCTTATATTTCAGACCGGTGGACTTAACTGAAACATGCAATAAGACTGACTATAAAGGTAGTGGTAGACTTAATGATATTGCCAGTGGCTTCACAGAATTTTGTTGTCTAAAATTTGAATCACTGAACTGAGAACATTATTTAGAAGATCCTTCCATTCTAAGAAATTCACAGACACAGAAAGTCTTGCCTGTATTGCTGAAACATCAGCCACAAATGCATTTCTTTTTTTTTTCAAAAAGGATATTCTTTTAATTTGATTTTTTAATTGAAGTATAGGTGATTTACAATATTGTTAGTTTCAGGTGTACAGCAAAGTGATTCAGTTACATATATTTTCAGATTTTCCATTACAGGTGTACAGCAAAGTGATTCAGTTACATATATTTTCAGATTTTCCATTACAGGTTATTACAAGATAGTAACTATAGTTCCCTGTGTTACACAGTAAATCCTTACTGCATATCTATTTTATGTATAGTAGTATGTACCTGTTAACTCCATACTCCTAATTTATCTCTCCCCCTCCTCCCTTCCCCTCTTTGGTAACCATAAGTTTGTTTTCTATCTGTGAGTTTGTTTTGTATATAGATTCATTTGTATTATTTTTTAGATTCCACATATAAGTAATATCATATATTTGTCTTTCTATGACTTACGCCACTTAGTATGATCATCTCTAGGTCCATCCATGCTGCTGCAAATGGCAACATTTCAATCTTTTTTATGGTCGAGTAATATTCCATTGTATATATACTACATCTTCTTAAACCAATTGTCTGTTGATGGGCACTTGGGTTGTTTCCATGTCTTGGCTATTGTAAATAGCGCTCCTATAAACATTGGGGTGCATATATCTTTTTGAATTAGTTTCTTTTCTGGATACATGTCCAGGAGTGGGATTGCTGGATCATGTGGTAGCTCTATTTTTAGTTTAAGGAACCTCGATACTGTTTTCCGTAGTGGCTGCATCAATTTATATTCCCACCAACAGTGTAGGAAGATTCCCTTTTCTCCACACCCTCTCCAGCATTTGTTCCTTGTAGACTTTCTGATGATGGCCATTCTGACTAGTGTGAGGTGAGACTTCCACAAATGCATTTCTTAATGCTATCCCTAAGCCATTTCACAAATACCTGAGCAACGGTTTCAGTGGATAAAACAAAAATACGTACAAGGTCTTAGCAAATCAGTGGTACATCTCGCACCATGTCAAAACATCGTTCCCAAAACTCAGTAACAGAGCTTCACTATTTAAATAACATAAATCACATTTACAAACAGAGGTATCTCACTTTATGAAATGCCTAAATTATTAACTCAAAATTCAAAAGAATAAGTTGATTTTCAAATAAGCTTCCTGATTATTTAAAGTTTGCTAAGCATAAATATATTCAATAATCTTAAGATATTTTGTTAGACTCAAAATAGTATTCTCTTCCCAAAGCAAAATGCTTAGAGCTGTGACAAGAAATGAAAGACCAAACTATCAATCTTATTTAGAATAATAAATTTTGCTTTGATGAGTTCAAATATCAATATAGAGTAAACATATCGGTTAAGAATACAAACACAAAAACAGGTCATTCTAGGACACCTGTGTTTTCACTCGATGCAATGTAAAATGTATACACAAATTACACCTGAGGTAAATATGATATCTTAACAGGGAAGTACTTTTAAGTAGTTCAATTAATTTTGCAACCACAAAAAGGCAGTGAAATGCTAAACCACAAGTCCATTACATTAAAAACAAAAAAAGTGTCAGATAACTGGACTGCCAGGGAAAATTCTAATTCCTCTTGAGAACACTGGGAGGACATTGCTAGACACAGAGGAATACTTTGTGTAATCCCTCAAAACAACTCAGGGTCTTCATTAATCTAAGAATTTGGGAACAGAGAAACAAGTTTAGTCAGTGAACAGACTTGATTATTCGAGTGGCTTCTCCCTTTTGGTCATTATTTTAGCTAGCAGATGCTCTTAGTGAAAAGAAAACTTCTATCAGCAAGACTTTAAATGGCTTTTGGCTGGCAGAATTTCCAACACGGCAAATTACATTCATACCTAATTATGAATACTCCATAGTTTAGTTTTTAAACTTTCTCCATAATGACACTAATTTAGAGTGAGTCCAAAATATAATGCAAGACTGCTTATAAAAAAGTCTATGCAATATTGTTTGAAAACAAGGGATATAAAAAGAAGCTGCGAGGCTTAATGGAAAAGACAGACTTTGCAGTTAACGTCATCTCAGTTTGAACTATGAAACAACCACTTTAGTTAGGTGACCTTGAACGTCAATGGCCTCACCTGTAAAATGGGTATCCTCATCTTTGCCTTATTAAACCTGACATCTTTGATAAAATATAAAGTATATAAAAATGGCTGGCATCTTGCCTGATATGTAATAAGTAGGTATGCATTCCTTAAGGTAGAAAACAGCAGCAGGATCATGAATTTGAAAACCACAGAGGTATATGTAAGTAGCTGTGAACATTTTTTTAAAGTTTGGGGTCCAAAATGACCCCAGAGGAGCAAAAGCCTGGTGGTAGGGAACACAGAAGTTCTTTGTTTAGGGCCACTGGGCTCTTAGCTATGTTACAACCATCACTACCACATAAAAACAGTTGTAGTGGTGCATGCTGTTACATATTCTCAGAGCAAATAATCTGCCTCCTTTTCATTTGGACATGCTGAACTCTTAATACCTCACTGCCTTCCTCCTGGTTGAGTAGAGGAGCTCCATGATTTCAAATTATAAACTGGAACTCCGACAAATGTTCCATAACCAAATGTAAGCCCTGTTCAAAATTTGTGCATTTTCTTTCACAATATGCTTGGGCTGAGTTGGCTCATGGCCTCACAGAATGAGCAGGTACCTAATAGGTGGGACTTCAGGGACAAAGAAGAAATCTCATGCTCCCTAAAACATTTCCACATTGTCTTATTGGTACTGGAAGTTCTTTTAACTGGAACAAAGCGTTCTATTTTGTACTTGGTGCTAACAATTAATATACGTGTTGTAAGTAATACACTGACTTACGTTCAAAGTGAAGGATAGGAATCCTTTCCTTAAGGTCTAAGTGATAGGATGAGAAAGGAGAGAGGAGGGATTGAAAAATAAAAATGGACGAAAAAGATAATGCACAAAATAATAGAGGCCAAGAAAAAAATTTCATCTCCTTCACAGTTTTGCCTGAGATAGAAATGGTGGTATGGAACTCTTTTTAACCAGAGCTGCAAACTGGCAAACCCTTGAAAAACTTTCTTGAAAAATGATCAACAATACAAAGTATGGTACTATTTATATAAAACACATACACACAAAGCAACACCATATGTTTTCTGTGTGTGTGTGTGTGTGTGTGTGTCTGTATGTGTGTGTATGTGTGTGTGTATATATATATATATATATATATATATATATATATATATATAAAATATCAAATCCAGGTCTGGAGGATATATACCAAACTGATAACAATGCATTTTATTTCCTGGAGAAGTAGATTTGAGGATAGATCAACTTATCTGGAAATACTTTACTTTCTTTGGAGATGTAGTCATATACTGCTGTGTAACATACATTTTAATAATTAAATAAATAAAATTAAAGAAAAATCATCTAAGATGTGTCAACTCAACTGTTAGAAAATTCCACCATTAGGTATCACAATATGCAAAGAATTCTAAACAAAGCCCTTCCTAACTAATATCTACTTAATAAATTTTATTCAGTACTGACAACATGCATAAAATGATCAATGTATGTATGACACTTATAGGTGAATATAAACCTGGGAGAGATACTGACCCTAATTCTCTGGCTTAGACTCCATACAGCCTAATAAATATCATTCCAGAGTTTACAAAAGAGAGCAGATTCTACCTCACTCCACTCCATCCCGCTTTCCCCGGTTCTTAAACTTTCAGAACTGACTTACGAGGTAATTACAGCAGCCAGATATCAAACCTGTAGACAACAGAGAAGGGCTAATCTTACTACACCAATTTTATAAAATTATGTCAAAGTCAGCATCTAAATTCCATAATCTCCAGATGTAAAGTACAGAGGCATAAGATGAAGCACAGCTTGTCACAGAATTTGCCTAGGATTTGCCTAGGATGTAAGCACCTAAAGGAAGCTAACTTACTGGAAGTAATAAGATGATAAGAACGCTAAAGTCTGAACTTCTAAACATAATTAAAATAGTTTGTCATTATTTCCTTGATCCTATAGGGACTAACTACTTCGTTTATATTTTTAAAACATTTTTCACCACTGGGGAAATTAATGTATATCTTGCTAAAACAGTGTATCTATTTTTGAACACAGCTGGTATCTTCAGCCTTGCAGCAATTAAAGTTTCTTTCTATTACAAAAGGAACCTCTGAGCCTGAAGACATTTTTATACAGCTGGATCTCAGCATGTACGATGAAAATATACAAAAGCAAGAGAATCAGATTCTGAAAAGAGTGAACTAGCATAGGTTTGGATGACAAACCAGGACTCTGTAACTCTACAGCATTTACGAAAAGAATTTGCCGTTCTGGCAAAACATTCTCACGAGCTGCACTTTTTCTTTTAATTCTTCTATTTCTGTAGAGAAAACCATGGACAGAGAGATTACAAATGAAACCCGACAACCACCTGATGAAATAATTACACAACAATATATTGGAGGCAAGATGTCCTGAAAAGAATCCTGACATTGAGAGGTAAGAGGGTACTATTTTTAATAATTTTATTTACAATTATATAAAGGGATGAGAAAAGACTCATCCAGTTTGGCAGACTACATGAAATCAGTTTGTCTAGAGAAGATCTGTGATGACACACTGAAAAACCAATCAGATTTAGAAAAATGTGTCAAGGAACAATTGCTCAAAATATGGTTAGTTAAAAATCAATAACAGGTTTTCAGAAGAATTCTCAGCAGTAAAAAAGGTATAAAAAAGCAGAATATGGTCAGGATAGAGATTCCCAAAGTGAAGTATAAATAACTCAGAGAATTATAAATTTGTGGAATGAACACATGGGCTTTATATGCAGACAGTTCAGAATCTCAGCATTGGCGGCTCACTAGCAGTGTGACCCTGGGCAAGTTGCCTGACCTTCTGAGCTTCACTTTCTTCATTTATAAAACGGGTGTAATAATGCCCATCATGAAGTACTGCTGTAAAGATTAGTAATCATGCTGCCCGGCACAGAGCAGGCTCTCAGTCAATGGACATGGACAATCTTTCATGGGCAGATAGATGAGGTGGTGTCAACATATCTAAGCTCACTCAGCCAACGAGTAACAGAACAAGGTCCCGTCATCCACTGCTGCTGGTCCCAAGTCAGGGAGATTTCCTCTGTTCATCCAATCTGTCCCTCAGTCACCTTCTTACCCAAAGGAACAGAAATGAATGTAATACTACAATAAAAAAATATGTAGCATTATTAGAGTATTTAAAAATAAACTACAACTAAGGAATTTGGTTCAGATATTAGTTTTTAAAGTTGCTAGTCAATTTAGGGCTTCCCTGGTGGCACAGTGCTTAAGAATCCGCCTGCCAATGCAGGGGACACGGGTTCAAGCCCTGGTCCGGGAAAATCCCACATGCCGCAGAGCAACAAAGCCCGTGCGCCACAACTACTGAAGCCCGCGCGCCTAGAGCCCGTACTCTGCAACAAGAGAAGCCACCGCAATGAGAAGCCCACGCACTGCAACAAAGAGCAGCCTCCGCAAGCCGTAACTAGAGAAAGCCCTCGCGCGGCAACAAAGACCCAACTCAGCCAAAAATAAATAAAATAAATAAATAAATTAATAATAAAAATAGGTTGCTAGTCGATTTTAAATTCCTGACAGTTTTATGTAAAACACTGAAACAAATTGTCACATGGCCTTAATTAGGAATTCTTTTAAATTTCTAAGACTTCATAAGAAAGCTCATTTTTGTATGACATGGTAATTTGCAATGGTGTTGTTTAAGACCTTTTAGAAAAATAAGTTTATCCAAAAATAAAATTCAGAGTAACGTATACATACTTTCATATTCTTTAAAACAGTACAGCACACTAAGAAAAAAGTCAATGATATTTTATATATGTGAAATAAAAAACAACCATTCATTCATTGTTAGTTATGGTTCACCATGCATTGCTGGGCAGAAACGTCTCCTGGTTGCTTTGCAGGATTTCGTGAGATGCTTGCCTTGTTCCCCCTTTGCTTTGTTTCAGATGATGTGGACACCTAGAAGTGTCTCATCTTTTAGGAGTTCAGTGCCTGATTTTATAACTCAAAGTGGTTGACTCTCACTGCTGTTGCAGAGATGCAGAATAACTAGAATGCATGAGAAGGAACATTTTGGATCACCTTTACTCAGCCAGGGTCACCTGTCTGTGCTTATGACCAAAGCAACTTAAATGCCAAAGCACTTCCTATTAGACTTTGTCATTCCCGCACTCAGCCTCCCCAACAAGATGCCACTGGAATGCCTTCCCAAAATGCAGATGACTATGTCCTGATTTGTCCTCATTTTTCCCACAGCTTCTTTACAAAAATAGCTGCTACTTCTCTATAATCTAATTGCAACCTCCTATTCCCTTTTCTTTCAATACTAATAAATAGAGTAATTCATACTCTATTCATGGAGATGAATTCTCTTAAGTGTCAAAAAAGCACACCGAAGTGAATGGTACAGACTAAGATATTACAAAAAGAATCTTGCCTTGAGAAGGATTACTTAAGTAAAGTGGCATGAAATTATTGAAACAGAATATGTCATTTGCTTATTCTATTATTGATTAAAACCTATTGAGAGGGCTTCCCTGGTGGCGCAGTGGTTGAGAGCCCGCCTGCCGATGCAGGGGACGTGGGTTCGTGCCCCGGTCTGGGAAGATCCCACATGCTGCGGAGCGGCTGGGCCGAAGCCATGGCCGCTGAGCCTGCGCATCTGGAGCCTGCGCTCCGCAACGGGAGAGGCCACAACAGTGGGAGCCCCCCGTACCGAAAAAAAAAAAAAAAAGAAAAAGAAAAAAAAGGCTACTGAGAGTAATGGATATATTTTCAAATAAAAAGTAGATCACTGAAAAAACAAATTCCCCCTCATGAAAATGGAATGGAATGATAATTAAAACATAAAGTATTAAGTACTTTAAAATTTGATATTAATGAGACAAAACACTTTGCTTACTTTTTCAAAAATCAATCTTAGTTAACTGAGGTAAACTCAAATATCATCTAGTCTGACACCAATCATTTTTTTAAACTTAAGTATATTTTATACCCAGAGAAATTCAAGAGATGACATTTTTTGCTCAGTTTCACCTGATTGCTAAGTAGCAACAAATCTAAGCAATCTATCTTCATCATTTGAACTTTCTAATCTCAGAATTTTTTTTTAATTTGGTATGTTGAACACTGTGATCTGTAAGGTGACTACTTTAAAATACTACTGCTCACACATAGGCAATAGGGCCCATTAGATGTTAGCTGGACAACATCAACTCTCCTCAGGCTTCTTAAATGGGGGAAAAAAATGTGAGAACAGAAACAGAATTGCTTAGAACTGTTAGCTTGTCTTTAACACATTGTCTGTCTTCTATAGCATGTTTGGAAGTGCATGGAATGACTAGACAGAGTGTAAAATGAAGAGATATTTCATACTGTGTCTGATATTTGGAGATAGTCTAACAAAAAGTTCCATTCGGATAAGACATTTACAAATGTACAAAGAAATATGATGAGCATTTTGGTGGATAAACAAATAGATGATTTAATGAGGTGTAAGAGATGCCCCCTACTTGCAAGAAGAGTAAGCGGTTCGGAAATTTAAAATAGCAGTATTATATCTGACAGGCAAAAACAAAGGTAGACTATAAAAGGTTGTGGGAGAATGACTGCTACTTAGATGCAAAGATGATGGAAACAGGAATTCGAAATTCTATCTCTAAAATAGTATAAATATTTCTAGATTAGATGGAGTAAATTGGATTCTGATTTTTGTCCAACTTTGGTGCATTAAGAAGATCTGTTAAATGGGTATTATGAAATTCAGTTCACATGGAGTGTATCACTCTTAAACTTGTTTAGCAAAAGACGAAGTGGAAAAAATGGGAGTCATATTAATTAACATCCTGTTTACATTGTGACTCAATTCTAACCATTTGTTTCACTAAATTCTGCTACTTCAGTTAGTCTTAATGTTTATTAGCAAGTCATAACATATTTGCAATTAATAATTATCTTGATATTTTAAAGTTTTATATTTTATATTATGAACATGGTTCAGGAAAGATTTTCAAATAATAAATTCATGTTTTAATTAGAAATAGATGCTCTTTAATATAGAATATAAAAAGGTCACACTAACTGAGGGTTATTTTAATTAGTCTTCTCTCTTCTCTTTGTTGGATCCTACTTAGTTATTCTTTGCTCTAAAATATATTATACAAATGCATTTTAATTAGACTATCAAATCAAAAAGATACAAGAGAAATAATTAAGTACAAGCCGAAATTTGACAGTAGAAAAATCACTAAAAAGTTAAAACAATGTTATAAAACCAAAATTTAGAAAAAAGTTTTACAATGTAATAGATTTTTTAAAAAGCAATTGTGTTTAACCTCATTGAAAGATGAACTATTACTAAAATAGTTTTCTATAAACAATCAATATTTGAAGCTTTTTAAAGTAATGACTCCAAATCTGTATCTTCAGTCTAAGCCTCTTTCTGGAGCTCCAGAGCCATATTTTCAGTTGGCTATAAAACAGTTCTACCTGAATGACCCACAGGCACCTCAAACTCAAGATTTCAAAAACTAAATTTTTCCATCTTGCAATCTGCTTTTCTCTTCATGTTTCCCATCCTGGTTAATGGTAATCAATTGCCTATTTTGTAGTCAAACTATCTAAAATCTACATCTATAGGCTAGAAATAAAAGTGGATTTTATGAAATATTCCTAGTTTTACTTTTGGTATTTTCCAGAACCCCCTCCAAATTCTGTTGACCAACTGTTTCCCTGAGTAAATAAGTGAGAAGGTAATGCGTGCTGATGCACATTCAAGTGGAGAGAAAATCCTTCACTTTTAATCCATGGGCTCCTCTTCAACTTAGGGGATAAGTTAAACGGTCAAAATCTTAATAAGAGGAGGTAGGAGGGAGAAGGAGAGAGGAGGCACATAGAAGAAACTGTCAACGTACGATCAATTCTTGGACTGGGGCGGGGGGGGGGGTGAAATGGGGGGAGGGAGAGCGGACTCAGGCATGGGTGGGGTCACTGTCCTCTCAGCTTCCTCACAGACACCTGCCTCTGTATTCACTCTTGTCTTCATCTCCATTACTTCAATCAATTCTGTCATCTCATCCAGGCCTGCCCTCTTCAAGTTAGGCATACATTTCAAAGGAATTCCCTTATTTCTCCTAATCCCCAACTTCTAATTTCTTCCATGCCTTAATTTTACCCACCTTCTTTAAATAAAAGGGATACAATAAATGCCAATTAGGGTGTTAGTGATTAATAGCAGTTTAATGGTTGCTCCTCCAGGTAGGACTTGGAAGACAAAGTAGATGGCCAACACTTAAAACCTAAAGGCAAAGACCTTGAACTCTGAAAGTTAAGAGCAAGGCTATCAGCACAGTGGGCCTCCTGGTGCCCCCAAACCTCACTGTCTATGACAGTTTCCTCAGAGACTGTTCCTATATGGAAGCAAACCAAGGTATCTACATTCAATCAGAAACTAGAATGCAGAGGCTCCTTTTAGGAATAAGAGGGACCCCATCATCCTTATCTTCTGTTGAAGATTTTTTAAAGAAGAAATTCATATTTCAAAAAAGTCTTTTCTTCCCAGTTGCGCATTTAAATTCCACTGAGTCAGTCTATCTAACCATAACTACACACATCTGTGCCTCAGAAAATCCCCGAAGCCTTTGTTGAGGACAAGCTAAGCGAGTAGGTTTGCTTCCCTTTATTCTTTCTGTCTTTGTAGCAGAAGTTTGTATAATAAGGAAGGTGCCTCTGAAATCCAGCTTTCATCATGTGACAGGTTTCACGACATGCTGTGCAGGTGTGATTTCAAGGTCCAGAAGAGCGGCTTCCTTCCGCCCCCAGGAATATACTCCACTTACTATGGTTTTCTCTTTGTTTCTTTTTTGACCACATCTTTAAGACCATGAAGGAAGTATAAATGCATAAATTCTGGGAATGAAAAAGCCAACTCTGGGGAAAGGGAGTAAATCCACAACCACTGTACTGGGTAAAACAGAGACCTGAAATTGTACCTAGTATTGCTAATTTGCTCATTCAGTGCCATTTTTCCCAAAGACACCTCTGACTTTAACAAAATGTTGATAATAAAAGTGGTAATAAGTAACAACAGTGACAACATTACGTAACAAATGATGACAGTCGAATTTTTGTGCCAGCCATTATCCTAGGCACTTTATATTAATTAATCCTCACAAAAACATTTAACCCTCATGACAAATAGTAGGTACTATTATTATCCCCACTTTATAAATGAGGAGGCTGAGGTTTAAAGAGGATAAAACACTTGCCCAGGGAAATTGACAGAACTGACATTATATAATGGTATCACTCAACCTTGCCCCTATCACTTTCAAAATCCAACTTTTAAAGCTGTCATTTAAAATAGCATTGGATAGCAGCTCCTGAAGCAACCTTTACTAACCTCCACTGAAATATAAAGACACATGTGAAATGGAAAATCACAGCCCTGCTGTGAACAGGAAATTCAAAGCAGAAATACAAATTGAAATAAAAATGAGAAAAAAGTACTCACTCTCACAAGTAACTGGGAAATGTAAATTTAAAATATATCATTTTTAATCCATTAGATTCAAAAAGTTAAAAACTTGATAATATCAATTACTGGTTAGAATGCTAGAAAATGGACACTTTCATGCTGATAGAAATATAAAATGATGAAGCCTTTGATTAAGCAGTTTTGAAGTATCTATCAAAATTTTAGATACTTCACATCAACTCACATCAACTTGGCTCACATCAACTCATTCCTCAGGTCTTACTTTCACTGACTTTTCACACAATATAGGGTTTTTTTAAGTGCCTTCACTGTAACACACCAGGCGGTAGACACAGGAGTTTCATAGAACTACCCAAACTGGGTAAGTTTCCATGTTCTATGCTCATCACACAGAGTGCCTCCATGAGTGGAACACTTATCACAACTGAAATTAATGTGGAAAGCAACATTCATGAGCATCACTTCCTAAGAGAAAGAACATCTATAGTGGTGAGGAAGGAATTCTTCTTAAGTAGGCAAACGATAAGGAAGCCTGATGGCAACCGTGGGATTTTACATTATTCTGGAATTTCTGTTAAATACAATGAGCTATAAAGACTGGAAATGAGACAATGAGACAACACTGTGATCTGGCAGGAAGTTGCCCCAAGGAAGTAATCTGAATCACACACAAGATTTAGTTACAAGAATGTTTCAAATCCAAAAATGGGCAGAAGACCTAAATAGACATTTCTCCAAAGAATATATACAGATTGCCAACAAACACATGAAAGGATGCTCAACATCACTAATCATTAGAGAAATGCAAATCAAAACTACAATGAGGTATCACCTCACACTGGTCAGAATGGCCATCTTTAAAAAATCTACAAACAATAAATGCTGGAGAGGGTGCGGAGAAAAGGGAACCCTCTTGCACTGTTGGTGGGAATGTAAGTTGATACAGCCACTATGGAGAACAATATGGAGGTTCCTTAAAAAACTAAAAATAGAACTACCATATGACCCAGCAATCCCACTACTGGGCATATACCCTGAGAAAACCATAATTCAAAGAGTCATGTACTACAATGTTCATTGCAGCATTATTTACAATAGCCAGGACATGGAAGCAACCTAAGTGTCTACTGACAGATGAATGGATAAAGATATGGCACATATATACAATGGAATATGAGCCATAAAAAGAAACGAAATTGAGTTATTTGTAGTGAGGTGGATGGAACTAGAGTCTATCATACAGAGTGAAGTTAAGTCAGAAAGAGAAAAACAAATACCATATGCTAACAAATATATATGGAATCTAAAAAAAAAAAAGGTTCCGATGAACCTAGGGGCAGGACAGGAATAAACACGCAGACGTAGAGAATGGCCTTGAGGACACGGGGAGGGGGAAGGGTAATCTGGGACGAAGTGAGAGAGTGGCATGGACATATATACACTACCAAATGTAAAACAGATAGCTAGTGGGAAGCAGCCGCACAGCACAGGGAGATCAGCTCGGCGCTTTGTGACCACCTAGAGGGGTGTGACAGGGAGGGTGGGAGGGAGGGAGGTGCAAAAGGGAGGGGATATGGGGTTATATGTATACATATAGCTGATTCACTTTGTTATACAGCAGAAACTAACACAATATTGTAAAGCAAGTATACTCCAATAAAGATGTTTTTAAAAATGTAAAAAAAAAAAAAAAAAAGAATGTTTCACACACAGTATTATTTATATCGGGACAAAATTAGGGGCAATCCACATCCCAAAAGCTTGACAAATGGTAAAATGAATTATAATATACTCTATAGTATAATAATATTATGTCATAAAGTTCAAGGTTTGGGGACATATTTAATGACAAAAGAGTATAAGATTATAATTTATATATATGAAAATAATTTTCTACTAAATGTTTAGAAAAGTAAATTGCGGACTTATAGGTAATTTTTACATTATTACTTAAAATTTTCAGTCTTTTCCAAACTCTGTAAAATATATTGCTTTTACAATACAGAACAGTTTAAAACTCTAATCTCACAGAAAGGTTGAAAAGATTAAAATTATAAAAAGATACCTTCTAAAATTGTTACAATTAAAGAGACTGACAATACCAAATGTGGAGCGGATTTAGAGCAAGGGGAATTTCCATACATTGCTAATGGGAATATAAAATGGGAATATAAAATACAATAACAACCACTTTGGAAAATGGTTTGGCAGCATCTTATGAAAGTTAAAAATACATCTGCCCTATGACCAAGCAATTCTAATCGTAGGTGAAAGAAAAACATTTGATTGCAAAAAAAAACTTGTATAAGAATGTTCACAGTGGCCACCGCCACCGCGCATGTGGGAGCCGTGACTGACAACGAAGTCATACAGAAGCGTCTCCTCATTGATGGAGATGGCACTGGAGATGATGGGAAAATTAATCTGCTTGCGAAAAGTTTCATTAAGTGGCACAACTCTGGATCCCAGGAAGAGGGATACAGCCAGTACCAACGTATGCTGAGCACACTGTCCCAATGTGAATTTTCAATGGGCAAAAGTTTGCTGGTATATGATATGAATCTCAGAGAAATGGAAAATTATGAAAAAATTTACAAAGAAATAGAAGGTAGCATTACTGGAGCACATGAAAAAATCGCTGAGTGCAAAAAGCAAATTCTTCAAGCAAAATGAATGCAAAAAGATAGCCAAGAATATGATGCATTGGCAAAAGTGATTCTGCGTCATCCAGAGAGGCATGAGACATTAAAGGAACTACAGGCTCTGGGAAAGGAATGAGAGCATCTTTCACATATTAAATGAAGTATTGAAGATAAGCTGGAATTGAGAAGGAAACAGTTTCACGTTCTTCTTAGCACCATCCATGAACTTCAACAAACTGGAGAACGATAAAAAGCTCTCAGAGGTAGAAGAAGCTCAAGAAACAAGCATGGAAACCAATCCTAAAACACAGACCAACTAATCACTCACCATTCCCAAGAATACTGAAGTAGCAACATGATCTTAGTGTGTTCAGAATTTGTTGTGCTCTTGAGATATTTAAAGTTTGGGCAATGAACTACTTTGCCTTTAAATATTAATGCAAAGTTCATTCATATTTCTCCACATAAAGGGAGATGGCTTCATTATATATTTGTTTATATTGAAATGCCTTTTTTATACTTAAAAAGTAGGAAGCAACATCCAAAAATGTTTAATAAAATGCTTTCAAGTCGAAAAACAAAAAAGAATGTTCACAGCAACTTGATTTATAATAATCAAAAAGGAGAACAACACAAATATCCATCCAACAGGAAAATGAATAAACAAATTATAATAATATTCTTACAATGAAATACCACTCAGAAATAGAAGGGGAAAAGTGGTGATTCACACAGTCAATATGAATCTCAAAGATTATACAGTATATATTAAAGAAGCCAGATACAAAAGAGAACACACTGCATGATTCCATTTATATGGAGTTCTAGAACAGACAAAACTAATCTACAGTGATAGAACTCTGAGAGGGAGGTGTGGGGATTGACTGGGAAAGGGCAAGAGACAACTCTCTGGGGAGAATGGAAACATCTACATCTTGAAAAAGGCATAGATTACATGGGTGTATGCATTTGTCAAACACACTGCACTGTACAATTAATATTCATGCATTTCACTCTATGTAAATTGTACCTTCATAAAAATAAATAAATAACAAAGGATTTGAAACTCACACTAAGGTGGATAAAGATAAAAATCAACAGACCTTTTATTACTCCTCAAATCTCATGAAATTGGTGCCACCAATTTGCAAGACCTATCACACAACGGGTAAACTCACAAAGAAAGCAATAGTATATAACTTTCTGGTACTTCTACCATTTGTACCTTCAATTTGTATACTCTATTAATTTACATTTAAGCCAATGACATTTCCATACTTCCCATTCATTTACTTCTATCTGATCACTTTGCAAAGATGGAAGAGAGCCCTACAAGAAAGGGAGCAAGAAATTGACAGGAAGCTCAGAGTTCTCTACCCACACTCCAAGAAACAGGAATATCACACATAGGGTGGTAATTAAATATGTAAGCTGTTAAGGAGAAGTGGTACATATATGCAATGGAATATTACTCAGCCATAAAAAAGAATGAAATGATGACATCTGCAGCAACATGGATGGACCTAGATGTTATCATACTAAGTGAAGTAAGCCAGACAGAGAAAGACAAATATCATATGATATCACTTACATGTGAAATCTAAAAATGATACAAATGAACTTATTTACAAAACAGAAATAGACTCGCAACATAGAAAACAAACTTATGGTTACCACAGGGGAAAGATGGGGAAGGATAAACTAGGAGGTTGGGATTCACATATACGCTACTATATATAATAAAATAGATAATCAACAAGGACCTACTGAATAGCACAGGGAACTATACTCAATACTCTGTAATAACCTATATTGGAAAAGAATCTGAAAAAGAATAGATATATGTATAACTATATCACTTTGCTGTACATCTGAAACTAACACAACATTGTAAATCATCTATATTCCAATATAAAATAAAAAATTTTTAAATAGGTAAGCTCTGAAGTCTTTATGATCTGAGTTTTGCTTACTGGCTCTGTGTCTTTGGGTAAACTTTATTAGTATTAGTTTATTCTATTTATTCTATTATTATTCTAATAAATAATATTTTATTATTTATTCTATTCAATAAAATCTATTAAAAATTCAAGTTAAATTCAATTCTTCAAGAATACACTATTTACAGGAAAAGGTACCATAACTATATAAAACATATATGCCTGCTAATTTCTCATTGCACACAAAAAATTATTTTGAAAAGTGTCTAGAAATCTACTGATAAGTTCGGTTTCTGTTCTTCTTAGGTATAAACAATTTTGTCATTCAATGAGTTCCTGAATTCATTTCTGATATGAGTAAGTTTTTGCTAATATATTTCAATTATGTTTAAATTTGAAATAACATTTTGTATGGCCTTTCAAAAATCACTTTTTTTCTGGCCTCAGAAAATGCCTTTTTCCAAAAGGGCACCATAAAAACAAACAGAGCAACAAAAACCCCATTTGCTATTATTAAAACTGACAGAAGATTTTGTTGTATTATCTCCCCTATTTTATCTACCAACTTAAAATATCACTACAAATACGAAAAAGTTGTTTATTTGTCTTATAAGAACAAAATGTATCTATTTGCTGGTAAACATTCAGATCAATTCACATGAGAATCTGTTCATATTACCTACTTGTTTACAAGTGGTTTTGGCAGACACATTTTTATAGTAACCCAATATAAGAAGAAAACAGGCTAGAATATCGATAACAACATTGTATTACAACCATCAAACTTGCTAAGAGACTAGAACTTAATGAGTCTAACCACTAAAAAAAGACAATTCATGTGATGTGATAGAGGTGCTAATTATCACTACAATAGCAGTCATACTACAATATACAAACGTATCAAAAAACATATACACCTTAAATTTATACAATGTTGTATGTCAAATCTATTTCAATTAAAAAAATAGGCTAGGGCTTCCCTGGTGGCACAGTGGTTGAGAGTCCGCCTGCCGATGCAGGGCACATGCGTTCGTGCCCTGGTCCGGGGAGATCCCACATGCCGCGGAGCGGCTAGGCCCACGAGCCATGGCCGCTGAGCCTGCGCGCCCGGAGCCTGTGCTCCGCAACAGGAGAGGCCACAGCAGTGAGAGGCCCGCGTACCGCAAAAAAAAAATAAAAAATAGGCTAGAACTTGAGCTCGTCAATTACAAGAGAACTACATACAGTGTTTTTGCTTTACATCATTAAAATGACCATATTCACATGTCTAGTCATGAATATGAATGGACTTCATGCCAGATAAAATTTTTAAAATTCTGAAATATATATATGGAAATCCATGAGAACATCCACAGTGTATGTTCTCAAGAAAATAAAATATAGTCATTAAAACTGAGTTGACCCATTACTGCTAAATCAGTTCAAAAACTGTCTAAACTATAACCAAACTCTCCTGCTTCTCAATGTCTGCTTTTGGAAGGCAAGCAAACTCTCACCATATGCCTGTGGTCTGAAAGCACATATCATGAAGGCTGTTCTCAAAGACTTGGAAAATTTACAAAGATTTTGTGACTTCCAGACTCACAGAGAGCTGTAAATAGATAGAACTTATTTTAAGGCATTTCAGCATCAGTTCTCCTGATACCAGCAGAATAAATCAATCAGAGCAAATGGACATCAAAATAATTAGATTACTTTCCCTTCCTGTATCTTAAAATATAAATCCCTCAGGTGATTCAAGTTTTGGATAAAGACTTAGAACAAGCGTTTTCTTATCTAAATTATTCCTCAGTGGTACACAGTAAGTCTGCCCCTCTTCTTCACATCCTTTCTCTGGAATACCTATTTCATTCCCACAGCATCAGTGAATACCCCATCGTGGTAACTCAAATCTATCTCTAGCTCTGACCTCTCTTCTGAGCACCACTCCAGGATTCTCCAGCTAGGGTTCATGGATGACTTAATCTCAGCATGTCCAAAACCAAACTCACCTTTGTCCATCCAAACCTATTCCTTCAAAATACCCTCTCTTTGTTAATGGCTTCAAAAAGCACACAGAAAATCACATTACAATCTTGAGAGTCATCCTAGACTCTTCTTTCTCTCTTTCACCACTGCCAATACCATTTCTTTTTTTAACATCTTAATTGGAGTAAAATTGCTTTACAATGGTGTGTTAGTTTCTGCTATATAACAAAGTGAATAAGCTATACATATACATATATCCCCATACCTCCTCCCTCTTGTGTCTTCCTCCCACACTCCCTATCCCACCCATCTAGGTGGTCACAAAACACCAAGCTGATCTCCTAAGTGTCGATGGACAATTAGGTTGCTTCCATGTCCTGGCTGTTGTAAGTAGTGCTGCAATGAACACTGCGGTACATGACTCTTTTTGAATTATGGTTTTCTCAGGATATATGCCCAGCAGTGTAATTACTGGGTCATATGGTAGTTCTATTTTTAGTTTTTTAAGGAACCTCCATACTGTTCTCCATAGTGGCTGTATCAATTTACATTCCCACCAACAGTGCAAGAGGGTTCCCTTTTCTCCACACCCTCTCCAGCATTTATTGCTTGTAGAGTTTTTGAAGATGGCCATTCTGACCATCTGTGTGAGGTGATACCTCATTATAGTTTTGATTTGCATTTCTCTAATGATTAGAGATGTTGAGCATCCTTTCATGCGTTTGTTGGCAATCTGTATATATTCTTTGCACAAATGTCTACTTAGGTCTTCTGCCCATTTTTGGATTGGGTTATTTGTTCTTTTGATATTGAACTGCATGAACTGCTTGTAAATTACGGAGATTAATCCTTTGTCAGTTACTTCATTTTCAAATATTTTCTCCCATTCTGAGGGTTGTCTTTTCATCTTTTTTATGGTTTCCTTTGCTGTGCTAATAAAGCTTTTAAGTTTCATTAGGTCCCATTTGTTTATTTTGGTTTTTATTTCCACTTCTCTAGGACATGGGTCAAAAAGGATTTTGCTGTGATTTATGTCATAGAGTGTTCTGCCTATGTTTTCATCTAAAAGTATTATAGTGTCTGGCCTTACATTTAGGTCTTTAATCCATTTTGAGTTTATTTTTGAGTATGGTGTTAGGGAGTGTTCTAATATCATTCTGTTACATGTAGTTGTCCAGTTTTCCCAGCACCACTTATTGAAGAGGCTGTCTTTGCTCCACTGTGTATTCTTGCCTGCTTTATCAAAGATAAGGTGACCATATGAGCGTGGGTCTATCTCTGGGCTTTCTATCCTGTTCCATTGATCTATATTGCTGTTCTTCTGCCAGTACCATACTATCTTGATTACTGTAGCTCTGTAGTATAGTCTGAAGTCAGGGAGCCTGATTCCTCCAGCTACATTTTTCTTTCTCAAGATTACTTTGGCTATTCGGGTTTTTTTGTGTTTCTATACAAATTGTGAAATTTTTTGTTCTAGTTCTGTGAAAAATGCCAGTGGTAGTTTGATAGGGATTGCAATGAATCTGTAGATAGCTTTGGGTAATATAGTCATTTTCACAATGTTGATTCTTCCAAGCCAAGAACATGGCATATCTCTCCATCTGTTTGTATAATTTTTAATTTCTTTCATCAGAGTCTTATAGTTTTCTGCATACAGGTCTTTTGTCTCCTTAGGTAGGTTTATTCCTAGATATTTTATTCTTTTGGTTGCAATGGTAAATGGGAGTGTTCCCTTAATTTCTCTTTCAGATTTTTCATCATTAGTGTATAGGAATGCAAGAGATTTCTGTGCATTGATGTTATATCCTGCTACTTTTCCAAATTCATTGATTAGCTCTAGTAGTTTTCTGCTGGCATCTTTAGGATCCTCTGCGTATAGTATCATGTCGTCTGCAAACAGTAACAGCTTTACTTCTTTTCCGATTTGGATTCCTTTTATTTCTTTGTCTTATCTGATTGCTGTGGCTAAAACTTCCAAAACTATGTTAAATAACTCTCATGAGCGGACAACCTTGCCATGTTCCTGATCTTAGAGGAAATGGTTTCAGTTTTTCACCACTGAGAATTATGTTGGCTGTGGGTTTGTCATATATGGCCTTTATTATGTTGAGGTAAGTCCCCTCTATGCCTACTTTCTGGAGGGTTTTTATCATAAATGGGTGTTGAATTTTGTTGAAAGCTTTTTCTGCATCTACTGAGATGATCAGATGGGTTTTCTCCTTCAATTTGTTAATATGGTTTATCGCACTGATTGATTTGCGTATACTGAAGAATCCTTGCATTCCTGGGATAAACCCCACTTGATCATGGTGTATGATCCTATTATTGTGCTGTTGGATTCTGTTTGCTAGTATTTTGTTGAGGATTTTTGCATCAACGTTCATCAGTGTTATTTGCCTGTAGTTTTTTTCTTTGTGACATCTTTGTCTGGTTTTGGTATCAGAGTGATGGTGGCCTCGTTTGGGAGCCTATGGTCTGCAACAGGAGAGGCCACAACAGTGAGAGGCCCACGTACAGCAAAAAAAAAAAAAAAAAAAAGAAGAGTGGGGGAGCTTCAAGATGGCAGAAGACTACGACGTGCAGATCACCTTCCTCCCAAAAATTACATCAGAAATAGATCTACATGTGGAACAACTCCTACAGAACACCTACTGAATGCTGGCAGAAGACCTCAGACCTCCCAAAAGGCAAGAAACTCCCCATGTACCTGGGTAGGGTAAAAGAAGAAAGAAAAAAGAGACAAAGAATAGGGATGGAACCTGCACCAGTGGGAGGGAGCTGTGAAGGAGGAAAGGTTTCCACACACTAGGAAGCCCCTTCACGGGTGGACACTGTGGGTGGCAGAGCGGGAAGCTTCGGAGCCACGGAGAAGAGTGCAGCAACAGGGGTGCGGAGGGCAAAGTGGAGAGATTCCCGCACAGAGGATCAGGGCCGACCGGCACTCACCAGCCCAAGAGGCTGCTCTGCTCACCTGCTGGGACGGGTCGGGGCTAGGAACTGAGGCTCGGGCATCAGTCAGATGCCAGGGAGAGGACTGGGGTTGGCGGCATGAACACAGCCTGAAGGCGCTAGTGTGCCACAGCTAGCCGGGAGGTAGTCCGGGAAAAGGTCTGGAGCTGCCGAAGAGGCAAGAGACTTTTTCTTCCCTCTTTGTTCCCTGGTGCGCGAGGAGAGGGGATTAAGAGCGCTGCTTAAAGGAGCTTCAGAGACGGGCACGAGCTGCGGCTATCAGCGCGGACCACAGAGACAGGCATGAGACACTAAGTAATACACTTGGTGGCTGCTGCAGCCACCAATAAGCCTGTGTGCGAGCACAGGTCACTATCCACACCTCCCTCCTGGGAGCCTGTGCAGCCTGCCACTGCCAGGGTCCCGTGATCCAGGGACAAGTTCCCCGGTAGAACGCACAGCGTGCCTCAGGTTGGTGAAAAGTCACGGTGGCCTCTGCTGCCACAAGCTCGTCCCACATCCGTACCCCTCCCTCCCCATTGCCTGAGCGAGTGAGAGCCCCAGAATCAGCTGCTCCTTTAACCCCATCCTGTCTGAGCAAAGACCAGACACGCTCAGGCGACCTACACGCACAGGCGGGTCCAAATCCAAAGCTGAACCCCAGGAGCTGTGCGAACAAAGAAGAGAAAGGGAAATCTCTCTCAGCAGCCTCAGGAGCAGCGGATTAAATCTCCACGATCAACTTGATGTACCCTGCATCTGTGGAATACCTGAAGAGACAATGAATCATCCGAAATTGAGGAGGTGGACTTTGGGAGCAACGATATATGTATATATTTTTTCCCTTTTTCTCTTTTGGTGAGTGTGTATGTGTATGCTTCTGTGTGTGATTTTGTCTGTATAGCTTTGCTTTTACCATTTGTCCTAGGGTTCTCTCTGTCCTTTTCTTTATTACTTAAAAAAATTTTTTTCATAACAATTATTTTTTATTTTAATAACTTTATTTTATTTTACGTTATTTTATTTTATCATCTTTCTTTCTTTCGTTTCTCCATTTTATTCTGAGCCGTGTGGATGAAAGGCTCTTGGTGCTGCAGCCAGGAGTCAGTGCTGTGCTTCTGAGGTGGGAGAGCCAACTTCAGGACACTGGTCCACAAGAGACGTCCCAGCTCCACATAATATCAAACGGTGAAAATCTCCCAGAGATCTTCATCTCAACACCAACACCCAGCTTCACTCAACGACCAGCAAGCGACAGTGCAGGACACCCTATGCCAAACAACTAGCAAGACAGGAACACAACCCCATCCATTAGCAGAGAGACTGCCTAAAATCATAATAAGTCCGCAGACACCCCAAACACACCACCATATGTGGACCTGCTCACCAGAAAGACAATATCCAGCCTCATCCACCAGAACACAGGCACTAGTCCCCTCCACCAGGAAGCCTACACAACCCACTGAACCAACCTTAGCCACTGGGGACAGACACCAAAAACAATGGGAACTATGAACCTGCAGCCTGCAAAAAGGAGACCCCAAACACAGTAAGTGAAGCAAAATGAGAAGACAGAGAAACACACAGCAGATGAAGGAGCAAGGCAAAAACCCACCAGACCTAACAAAGGAAGAGGAAATAGGCAGTCTACCTGAAAAAGAATTCAGAATAATGATGGTAAAGATGATCCAAAATCTTGGAAATAGAATGGAGAAAACACAAGAAATGTTTAATACGGACCTAGAAGAACTAAAGAGCAAACAAAAATGATGAACAACACAATAAATGAAATTTTTAAATCTCTAGAACGGATCAGTAGCATACTAACTGAGGCAGAAGAACGGATAAGTGACCTGGAAGATAAGATAGTGGAAATAACTACTGCAGAGCAGAATAAAGAAAAAAGAATGAAAAGAATTGAGGACAGTCTCAGAGACCTCTGGGACAACATTAAACGCACCAACAGTCGAATTATAGGGGTCCCAGAAGAAGAAGAGAAAAAGAAAGGGTCTGAGAAAATATATGAAGAGATTATAGTTGAAAACTTACCTAATATGGGAAAGGAAATAGTTAATCAAGTCCAGGAAGCACAGAGAGTCCCATACAGGATAAATACAAGGAGAAACAGGCCAAGACACATAATAATCAAACTATCAAAAATTCAATACAAAGAACAAATATTAAAAGCATCAAGGGAAAAACAACAAGTAACACATAAGGGAATCCCCATAAGCTTAACAGCTGATCCTCCAGCAGAAACTCTGCAAGCCAGAAGGGAGTGGCAAGACATATTTAAAGTGATGAAAGAGAAAAACCTACAACCAAGATTACTCTACCCAGTAAGGATCTCATTCAGATTTGACAGAGGAATAAAAAGCTTTACAGACAAGCAAAAGCTAAGAGATTTCAGCACCACCAATCCAGCTTTACAACAAATGCTAAAGGAACTTCTCTAGGCAGAAAACACAAGAGAAGGAAAAGACCTACAATAATAAACCCAAAACAATTAAGAAAATGGTAATAGGAACATACATATCGATAATTACCTTAAATGTAAATGGATTAAATGCTCCAACCAAAAGACACAGACTGGCTGAATGGATACAAACATAAGACCTGTATATATGCTGTCTACAAGAGAGCCATTTCAGACCTAGGGACACATACAGACTGAAAGTGAGGGGATAGAAAAAAATATTCCATGCAAATGGAAATCAAAAGAAAGTTGGAAAAAAAAAAAAAAAAAGAAAGCTGGAGTAGCAATTCTCATATCAGACAAAATAGACTTTAAAACAAAGACTATTAGAAGAGACAAAGAAGGACACTACAAAATGATCAAGAGAATCAATCCAAGAATATATAACAATGGTAAATAGTTATGCACCCAACATAGGAGCACGTCAATACATAAGGCAAATACTAACAGCCATAAAAGGGGAAATTGACAGTAACAATCATAGAAGGGGAATTTAACACCCCACTTTCACCAATGGACAGATCATCCAAAATGAAAATAAGGAAACACAAGCTTTAAATGATACATTAAACAAGATGGACTAAATTGATATTTATAAGACATTCCATCCAAAAACAACAGAATACACATTCTTCTCAATTGCTCATGGAACATTCTCCAGTATAGATCATATCTTGGGTAACAAATCAAGCCTTGGCAAATTTAAGAAAATTGAAATCATGTCAAGTATCTTTTCTGACCACAACACTATGAGACTAGATATCAATAACAGGAAAAAGTCTGAAAGAAAAACAAACACATGGAGGCTAAACAACATACTACTTAATAACCAAGAGATGACTGAAGAAATCAAAGAGGAAATCAAAAAATACCTAGAAACAAATGACAATGAAAACAGAACGACCCAAAACCTATGGGATGCAGCAAAAGCAGTTCTAAGAGGGATGTTTATAGCTATACAATCCTACCTTAAGAAACAAGAAACAACTCAAATAAACAACCTAACCTTACACCTAAAGCAATTAGAGAAAGAACAGAAAACCCTCAAAGTTGGCAGAAGGAAAAAAATTATAAAGATCAGATCAGAAATAAATGAAAAAGAAATGAAGGAAACGAAAGCAAAGATCAATAAAACTAAAAGCTGGTTCTTTGAGAAGATAAACCGTTAGCCAGACTTATCAAGAAAAAAAGGGAGAAGACTCAAATCAATAGAATTAGAAATGAAAAAGGAGAAGTAATAAGTGACACTGCAGAAATACAAAGGATCATGAGAGATTACTACAAGCAACTATATGCCAATTAAATGGACAACCTGGAAGAAAAGGACAAATTCTTAGAAATGCACAACCTTCCAAGAATGAACCAGGAAGAAACAGAAAATATGAACAGACCAATCACAAGCACTGAAGTTGAAACTGTGAGTAAAAATCCTGCAACAAACAAAAGCCCAGCACCAGATGGCTTCACAGGTGAATTCTATCAAACATTTAGAGAAGAGCTAACACCTATCCTTCTCAAACTCTTCCAAAAAATAGCAGAGGAAGGAACACTCCCAAACTCATTCTACAAGGCCACCATCACCCTGATACCAAAACCAGACAAAGGTGTCAAAAAGAAAGAAAACTACAGGCCAATATCACTGATGAACATAGATGCAACACTCCTCAACAAAATACTAGCAAACAGAATCCAACAGCACAATAAAAGGATCATACACCATGATCAAGTGGGGTTTATCCCAGGAATGCATGGATTCTTCAATATACACAAATCAATCAACGTGATACACCATATTAACTAATTGAAGGAGAAAAACCATATGATCATCTCAACAGATGCAGAGAAAGCTTTCGACAAAATTCAACACCCATTTATGATAAAAACCCTCCAGAAAGTAGGCATAGAGGGAACTTATCTCAACATAATAAAGGCCATATATGACAAAACCACAGCCAACATCGTTCTCAGTGGTCAAAAACTGAAACCATTTCCACTAAGATGAGGAACAAGACAAGGTTGCCCACTCTCACCACTATTATTCAACATAGTTTTGGAAGTTTTAGCCACAGCAATCAGATAAGACAAAGAAATAAAAGGAATCCAAATCGGAAAAGAAGAAGTAAAGCTGTCACTGTTTGCAGATGACATGATACTATACATAGAGGATCCTAAAGATGCTACCAGAAAACTACTAGAGCTAATCAATGAATTTGGTAAAGTAGCAGGATACAAAATTAATGCACAGAAATCTCTTGCATTCCTATACACTAATGATGAAAAATCTGAAGGTGAAATTAAGAAAACACTCCCATTTACCACTGCAACCAAAAGAATAAAATACCTAGGAATAAACCTACTTAAAGAGACAAAAGACCTGTATGCAGAAAATTAAAAAACACTGATGAAAGAAATTAGAGGTGATACAAATAGATGGAGAGATATACCACGTTCTTGGTTTGGAAGAGTCAACATTGTGAATATTACCCAAAGCATTCAATGCAATCCCTATCAAACTACCAATGGCATTTTTCACAGAACTAGAACAAAAAATTTCACAATTCGTATGGAAACACAAAAGACCCCGAATAGCCAAAGCAATCTTGAGAAAGAAAAACAGCTGGGGGAATCAGGCTCCCAGACTTGAGACTATATTACAAAGCTACAGTAATCAAGACAGTATGGTACTGGCACAAAAATACAGATCAATGGAACAGGATAGAAAGCCCAAAGATAAACCCACGCACATATGGGCAACTTATCTTTGATAAAGGAGGAAATATAGAGTGGAGAAAAGACAGCCTCTTCAATAACTGGTGCTGGGAAAACTGGACAGGTACATGTAAAAGAATGAAATTAGAACACTCCCTAACACCATACTCAAAAGTAAACTCAAAATGGATTAAAGACCTAAATGTATGGCCAGTTACTATAAAACTCTTAGAGGAAAACATAGGCAGAACACTCTATGACATAAATCACAGCAAGATCCTTTTTGACCCACCTCCTAGAGAAATGGAAATAAAAACAAAAATAAACAAATGGGACCTAATGAAGCTTAAAAGCTTTTGCACAGCCAAGGAAACCATAAGCAAGACAAAAAGACGACCCTCAGAATGCGAGAAAATATTTGCAAATGAAGCAACTGACAAAGGATTAATCTCAAAAACATACAAGGAACTCATGCAGCTCAATATAAAAAAAACAAACAACCCAATCTAAAAATGGGCCGAAGACCTAAACAGACATTTCTCCAAAGAAGATATACAGATTGCTAAGAAACGCATGAAAGAATGCTCAACATCATTAATCATTAGAGAAATGCAAATCAAAACTACAATGAGGGGCTTCCCTGGTGGCGCAGTGGTTGGGAGTCCGCCTGCCGATGAGGGGGACGCGGGTTCATGCCCCGGTCCGGGCGGATCCCACGTGCCGCGGAGCGGCTGGGTCCGTGGGCCATGGCCGCTGGGCCTGCGTGTCTGGAGTCTGTGCTCCGCAACGGGAGACACCACGACAGTGAGAGGCCTGCGTTCCACAAAACAAACAAACAAACAAACAAAAAACTACAATGAGATATCATCTCACACCGGTCAGATGGCCATCATGAAAAAAATCTACAAACAATAAATGCTGGAGAGGGTGGAGAGATAAGGCAACCCCCTTGCACTGTTGGTGGGAATGTAAATTGATACCTCCACTATGGAGAACAGTATGGAGGTTCCTTAAAAAACTAAAAATAGAACTACCATATGACCAAGCAATCCCACTACTGGGCATATACCCTGAAAAAATCATAAGTGATAAAGAACATACCACAATGTTCACTGCAGCTCTTTTTACAATAGCCAGGACATGGAAGCAACCTAAGTGTCCATCAACAGGTGAATGGATAAAGAAGATGTGGCATATATATACAATGGACTATTACTCAGCCATAAAATGGAATGAAACTGAGTTATTTGTAGTGAGGTGGATGGACCTAGAGACTGTCATACAGAGTGAAGTAAGTCAGAAAAAGAAAAACAAATACCGTATCCTAACATATATATATGGAATCTAAAAGAAAAAGAAAAAAAAATGATCAGATGAATCTAGGGGCAAGACGGGAATAAAGATGCAGACCTACTAGGGAATGGACTTGAGGATACGGAGAGGGGGAAGGGTAAGCTGGGACAAAGTGAGAGAGTCGCATGGACATATATACACTACCAAACGTAAAATAGATAGGTAGTGGTAAGCAGCTGCATAGCACATGGAGATCAGCTCGGTGCTTTGTTACCACCTAGAGGGGTGGGATAGGGAGGGTGAGAGGGAGGCAGATGCAAGAGGGAAGAGATATGGGGACATATGTGTATGTACAACTGATTCACTTTGTTATAAAGTGGAAACTAACACCATTGTAAAGCAATTACACTCCAATAAGGATGGTAAAAAAATTTTTTTTAAAAGAAAAAAGGACATACAGAACCCTAGGACAAATGGTAAAAGCAAAGCTATACAGACAGAATCACACAAAGAAGCATACACATACACACTCACAAAAAGAGGAAAAGGAAAAATATATATATATACAAAAAAAAAGGAAAAGAGCAACCAAATCAATAAACAAATATACCAATGATAATTAACTCTAAATACTAAACTAAGATAACCATAAAACCAGAAACAACTCAGATGCAGAGAGCAAACCCCAAGTCTACAGTTGCTCCCAATGTCCACTGCCTCAATTTTGGGATGTTTCATTGTGTATTCAGGTATTCCAGAGATGCAGGGCACATCAAGTTGATTGTGGAGATTTAATCCACTGCTCCTGAGGCTGCTGGGAGAGATTACCCTTTCTCTTCTTTGTTCGCACAGCTCCTGGAGTTCAGCTTTGGATTTGGACCCGCCTCTGCGTGTAGGTCCCCTTAGGGCATCTGTTTTTCGTCCAGACAGGACAGGGTTAAAGGAGTAGCTGATTAGGGGTCTCTGGCTCACTCAGGCCAGGGGAGGGAGGGGTACGGATGCGGGGCGCGCCTGCAGCTGCAGAGGCCGGCGTGACGTTGCACCAGCCTGAGGCGCGCCGTGCGTTCTCCCGGGGAAGTTGTCCCTGGATCACGGGACCCTGGCAGTGGCGGGCTGCACAGGCTCCCCGGAAGGGGGGTGTGGATAGTGACCTGTGCTTGCACACAGGCTTCTTGGTGGCGGCAGCAGCAGCCTTAGCATCTCATGCCCGTCTCTGGGGTCCGCGCTGTTAGCCGCGGCTCGCGCCCGTCTCTGGAGCTCCTTTAAGCAGCGCTCTTAATCCCCTCTCCTCGCGCACCAGGAAACAAAGAAGAAAAAGTCCCTTGCCCCTTTGGCAGGTCCAGACTTTTTCCCAGACTCCCTCCTGGCTAGCTGTGGCACACCAGCCCCTTCAGGCCGTGTTCACGCAGCCAACCCCAGTCCTCTCCCTGGGATCCGACTGAAGCCCGAGCCTCAGCTCCCAGCTCCCACCCGTCCCTATTCTTTTGTCTCTGTTCTTCTTTCTTCTTATGCCTTACCCAGGTACGTGGGGAGTTTCTTGCCTTTTGGGAAGTCTGAGGTCTTCTGCCAGCATTCAGTACGTGTTCTGTAGGAGCTGTTCCACATGCAGAGGTATTTTTGATGTATTTGTGGGGAGGAAGGTGATCTCCACGTCTTATTCCTCTGCCATCTTGAAGGTCTCTCTACCATTTCACTTCTACTTCCTCATTGTGCTTGGAAATCATTCCCTTTCTCCCACCCCTATGTCACTGTCCTAAGTCATGTTTGTCTTCATTTCTCCTGGAAACTAGTATAACAGATCCCTGACTGGTCTTTAAACTTGCAGTCTCATACATTCTAGGTTATCTTCCACACTCAGCCAGAGATTTCTAATAAAATACGAATGCAACCATACCATTTCCTTTTTTAAATCCTTGGGATAGCTTGCTATAAATAAATCCAAATTCCTTATCTCAGCATTTAAAGCTCTTCATGTTCTAGCCTCTTCCAACCTTTCCAGCTTCATCTAAAACATTCTAGAGACCACATGCTGTGTTCCACTGTGCTCTTTTTAATCCCAAGAACTTTGCAGGTTTTGTCTTTTTACCTAGAAAATTCCTACTCATCTTTCAAAGCAGTTCAAATATCGCCTTTTCTAGAAAGACATTCCCGATGTTTCTTTCCATTTAGAATCAAGTGTTACTCCCTCTGTATACCCACTCTTATTTACTTTTCTGCTTATTATTACTGTGTTTATATCTACCTTTTTCATCAGCTACCTGAAGTTGCTAGAAAATATCACAGAAGGTATAGAGTACATTCCTCTGTGTACATTCCTCTAGAAAGAAAGGCTTTGTGCTCCATTTCAAGCTTAAATTCTAGCTATACTGTATAGTTTTCCACCAAATAGTTAACAATACCAAGTTGCCACATAGCTAGATGAAGAAGGTGTATAATTTTTAGAATGCTTGTTTAGATATAGAGAAGTTGAGCCTCTTCCTCAAGAAGCCTAATGATCTGGAGGTTTCCAGTAGTGGACCAGAAGCATGTACCCCATGACTAATGTTCTCTAGTGAACTCTACATCAAGATTATGCTGATTTGAAATTCAATAATATTATGGATGTAGTTCTCAAATTTCCTTCTAGAGAAGAAAGAAAGAATGAACTTTGGAGATTAAAATCAAATAGTGACATTATTCCCCTATGGTGTTTTGGGGTTTTTTTCCATTCTTTCATTCAAAACACATACACACACACACACACAGAGTTCATGATGTCATGGAGTATTCTATTTTTTTAGGAAAAACATATTCAATACATACAGACTGAAGTAGAGGTAGTTGCTCTAAAGCTGTGGCTCTCAAAGGGGGTAACTTTGCTCCTCAGGAGGTATTTGACAATGTCTGGAGATGTTTTTAATTGCTACAAGTTGCATACAGGGGGCAGAGGTCAGGAATGCTACTTACAATGCACAGAACAGCTCCCCACGACACGGAATTCTCTAGTCCAGAATGTGAGTAGCACCAAGGGTGGGAAACACTGTTCCATGGGGATTCGACTCAGGACTGCAAAAGGATACAGAAAAGAAATCTGACGAAGAGTGAGAGCTTGGGAGATGCTTTCTTGAGAGTGATGGACGCTTGCAAGCTGAAAGCCTGGGAGGAGAAAAAGGAGCTGAGTAGGTGGGCGGTGATGGAGGGAGAAAAGTGATAGTGTTCCAAGTAGAGGACCCACAGGTGCTAAGTCCCTGGGGTGCGTGTTTCATCACGTGACAGAAGGGTTTGGCTGAAGTGCCAAAAGGAGAGAGAAGTAAATGTTGAAGTTGTAAAGACAGCCAATGTCAATCATGCCAGTACTTACAAGTATGGTTTAGGAATTTGTTCTCTATCCTACAGCAGTAAAAGGCCATCGAAGGGTTTCTAAGGAAAGAGACTGGTTATACAAAGATTAAACTGAATTTAGAAAAGATCGCTCTGGCTGCAGGGTAGAGCAGATCTTGAAGGAGAAGTTGGATGAGTGCAGGAGGACAGCATAACCATCCGGGGAAGAGATGATTGTATCTCGGACCAGGATGGTGGCAGCAGAGACGGAGACAAGCGAGTCCACGTGAGGTGCAGCTTGACAGGAATTTGTGATGGGCTGGCTCTGGAGGGTGAGGGGGGGTGAAGTGTCAAGGGTGATGCTGGTGGCAGGAGAGGGAGTGGATTAGGTTTGGCAGAGGAAGAGCCGGAGCTGGTTTTAAACATTAATGATGTATAGAGACACAAGCAGGAATACCAGTCAGGGAGATGGGACTCTGGGTCCGGAGTGCAGAGGAAATGTCTGAGGTTGTTCAGGAAGAGATAATAGGGAAAGGGAGGGTGAACTAATAACAGGGAAGACAGGGGGTTGTGAACTCCAGCTGCCTGCTATTTACATGTGATTCTCATCTGCTGTCTGTTCCTGTCACATGTGCCTCAAGCAGTCGTGTCTTTTGGCTTATTGCCCATATTTATCCCACTGGTGAGCCACTAGTGTTTGCCTTCTGCATTGCTGGTTCACTTGTTGTTGTGCCCAACTGCTCATTTACTTTCAGGCAAGCATTTCTCTGTTTGCTTATTTGTGTCAAAGGGAAAAAAAAAAACAAACCCTCAACCTCCTTTGTAGTTTGTATAGCATTTATGGTCTTTCTTAGTCCCTTCGTGCTGCTAACAACCAGAGTAGATTAATCAACGGCTTTCCTCCATATTTGATTTCTCTTAGAATCGGCCTTCACATTTGTGCCCTCTCTACATTCATAGACATTTAAAAATAAATTTTGGCTATTTCATGGTCTGGGGTAAACAGACCAGAAATTTCATCTCACCAAGTGAATCTGGAACAGTTCAAATGGCCCCGTCTCTCTCCACCATGCTCCATTGTCTCTGAAAGCCACTGCCCTCCAGAATACATCTCCCCTTGGTTTTATTTCTCCCTGGTCCATGAAAGCCAAAAAGACAGATTAACTATGGTTTGTAAAGGTTATGTTTATGTGATTGTGAGAGCACAAGGTTAATAAAGAAAAGTCTCATGTCTCCCCCAGATGAGAAGTGTTTTTAGGGTTTACCTCCAGCCATAGAACAGGGCATGAAGGATGATTTTCACGGTTTTAAGTCCATGGTTCCCAACCCTAGAGGTACCTTAGAAATACCTATGACAATTTAAAAAATTATACGTGCATACAGACCCCATTCTAAGAACTTATTCCTAAGATCTGAGAAGAGGTACGTTCATCCAAATTTTAAAAGGCTGCACAGGGGATTCTGAAACTGATAGCCTAATAGATTTAAGTGACACCCACCCAAGCCAAGCACATAAGACTTCATTGGAAAAAGTAGTCACCCACCAGCAGTCAGTATCTAATAATAGTGTCTAAATAGGCTAGCCGGGGCCTAGCAGTCATGAGGAGGAGAATCGTGGAATGAATTCCAAAGCAGAAAGGGCAAACCCCAAGCCACAAGAGCCAGAAGCAGGAAAACTGGTTATCTGGGCATCGCCAGCACGTGCTTTTCTAACCACGAACTGAATCAGGTGTAGAGACACCTTGAAATAGAAGCAAGTAGCCAGGGCAGAGCAGCAGAACCTCGGCTTAGTGAAGCGTCTGTGTGCGCTAAGTGGAGGGGGTAGAGTTGAGTAAGAAGAAAAAGTTCTAGAAATAAAAGAGTGCAGAAGCTCAAAGATGAAAGTTGAGTAAACAGTAAGTATGGATGGTAAGAGCTCCCATAATAATTATGAATTAAATTTCTACTGCCATAGGCCAATAAAGGTTATGGCCTTTTTTATTTGTTTTAAGCTTCTCTGCTATTATTATTCACCTTTCTTCCCTATCCTTCCTAGTTTTCACAAGGAAAATGAGGCCAAATGTTTTAGAAATGAGACTAGGAGTCCTACCTCTAATCTATTTTAAATTTGTATCCTAGAGCTAAGAATTGACTGCATTACTGAAATGTCAAAAATGATCCTATCTGAATATTACATTCTGAAATAGAAAATAACATATATCCGTAAAAGCCCTCAGCAGTATTATAAAACAGCATCATATTTAAATTTAGTAATATTTTATGGAGAAATAATAAACTGGCAAGTCATTAGAATGGGCAAACAAGCTTTAAAAACATTTCAATGTCTCAAAAATCCTGCATATTTCTAGGATCTGTGATAAATAAGAAATTGTCACTTTGCTAATTATAGCATTATAAAGATAACTTAAGTCTCACAGACTTTGCAAAGCAAGAGAAGGAAGAGAAAAAGGGTCGATGAGAATCCTACTTCTCCTCAACTTAAACTTTTTCTCATGTCAACTCAGCTTTCTTCCAAATGAAACCAATGTCTCCCTGTCAGATGCATTTCCTAGGCACAGTTGGAAGGGTGCTATTACGGATAATTAAACGGGAAAATGGAAACCCATGCTTTTCTTCTACAAACATCAACTAGCAAGTCAATTAATGAAGTTGTTGTCTGAGAGGCTCTGTTTTCTCTCTTACTGGTTATGGCAAAGGAACCCAGCCCAAGGCACAGCCAAGAGTGTCTTTTCTTAAGACAGCCTAACCCTGTCTCTCAGCTGGGCTCATCTCTAAAAATCTCCAATGGAAAGAAAACTCCCTGTCGTGGTTGCCTGCCCTGTGGCTTAGTGCCCTGTGATTCTATCCAGGTGGACAGAGAAAGCCAAACGACAGAAAGTACTACAGACATAAATATGAGGAAGGGGAGGCAAATGAGCTCTGCAGGCCCCTCAAAGGATGGCTTGTGACCTCTAGTTTGAGGAACACGGTTACAGGAAAGTCTAAGAGGCTTCCAAACGTATAGGAGACACACACTACACTGTACTCCAGCCGAGCAAGATCCACCCTCGAATGTACTAACAAAGCTAAACTGAATATGAATTAGCAGTGGCCCAAGAGCTAATGGGCCAAATGAAATTTTGTTTTGGTAAAGTAAAAACTTTAATAAAATTGAACATTATGATCCAAGGCAGCCAAGCCACGCTCCTCAGGCCCACAGAACCCAGAACCAAGCAAAGGACTTGGGCTCTTTGTAGCTATGTTTGAAAGGCCGATTGAGGCCTAGCTGTCCTGCCACCTTGCTCAACCATTCTGCCTGTGAAAGTTGTTCTGAAATTTTAAGTTCAGGATCTGAAGGGCCTGGTATATCACAAAGAAAACAGCAGGTCAAGAAACTAGCAAATGCTCCCAATTAGAATCATGTTTGTAGCTGACACAAGTGACTGTATGGTGGAATTAAAGGATGCCAAGGTGACCTTTTAGCTGAAATATATCCAGACATCCTGACCCGTACCTGCAATCCCAGCACTGTGCATTTATTCATTTGGTTCTAGCCTTTTTAATGTTTAAGAGTTCCTTACGAGGACTTCCCTGGTGGCACAGTGGGTAAGAATCTGCCTGCCCCTGCAGAGGACACAGATTCAAGCCCTACTCTGGGAAGATCCCACATGCCGCGGAGCAACTAAACCCGTGCACCACAAGTATTGAGCCTGCGCTCTAGAGCCTGCATGCCACAACTACTGAAGCCTGTACGCCTAGAGCCCGTGCTCCGCAACAAGAGAAGCCACCGCAATGAGAAGCCCACACACCGCAACGAAGAGTAGCCCCCGCTCGCCGCAACTAGAGAAAGCCTGCATGCATCAACGAAGACCCAACGCAGCCAAAAATCAATCAATTAATTAATTAATTTTAAAAAAAGAGCTCCTTATGAAAAGACAAACACCCCTGGAATATATAGCACCAATAAGCAAGGCACTGAGAGATGGGAGAAGTGGGGATGGAAACTGGACCAGGCAGGTGCTGTATTTTAAGTGACAGCCAACTTCTTCAGTAAAGGGCCAGAGAGTAAATATTTTAGGCTTTCCATGTCCATCACAGCTACTCACTTCTGCCACTACAGTGTGAAATCAGCCAGAAACAACATGCAGATAAGCAAGTGTGGCTGTATTCCAATAAAACTTAATTTAGGGACACTGAAATGTGAATTCCACGTAATTTCCACGTGTCATGACACATTCTTCCTCTTCTGATTTTTTTCCCCAAACAGTCAGCAGGTCATAGTTTGCTGATCCCTGCTGGATTAGGAAATAAAACTCACAAAATAAATCTCCCTGACTTCAGTTCTAACTGGGATATATCACCTATAACTAGCTAATGAGCTCCTGAGACAGAAATGGGTCAAGATGCCACACAACTATAATATTCATGCTAAAGTCTTCTATTAATAAAATATGCCCTTTTCATTGAATTTGGAAGATGTTGTTCATTTAATTATGGATAAAGAACGTCTTGCGCTATGACCTCAGGAGTACCTGTAGGCATTATTTTCTCCATTTGTGACTGAAGATGCTAGTTACTGTTATTTCTTTCCCTCCTGGGCATTTCTCTCAAATTAATTAATGGTCACACATATTAATGTTGTAAATGTACTAAGAAACTTGGAGAGTGATCATTTTGTAAGTACACTTAAGAAAAAACAAATGGACATGAAGCAAGATGCGACGTGCAAAGTATTTGTAGTTCCTTGAATGATAACCATTCAGTTAACGTAACTACCTATGCTAATACTGCCCATCTTTTCAACTTTCTGTCTTTTCTTCTTTTCAAAAGAACTTTAGGGAAACGTCTGTGCTGTCCTCTTTGATCCAGGCTCTCAGCAGTCCTTTTATGTGCACTTGGACATTCCCCATCCTTCCCCTACAGTGGCTACTGCCAAACTTGCATAGTATTCTCAAGTCTCTACCCCACTCTATTCAAGAACGCTCAGTAAATGACCTTATTCCAAATCTCAGACAGAACGTTCAAGCTAGAATTTCTTCAACTTTGTTGCCTCAACCCCAAATTATTGATGTCTACTTCATCAGAATCACCATTTCTCTAGTCTCAGATACAATTAAGATCTTCTGTCCAAAGTCAGTATCTCCACCTGTACTCAGGATCCTCTTCCCTTCTGTTCTCATGGGACCCCGTTCCACATTTCTCTGTATTTTCAAACTTCTCTTCTCTCATTTCTCTAGCGGTTTATAAACATGTTCCCATCTTCTGAGATAAAACTCCCTCAACCCTGAGTCTCCTCTTTGGCCATTTAGTCTTAGCATCTTTCTACTTACCTTAGAGCCAAGCTTCTTGAAATAATGCTGTACATTTATATTCTCTACTTTTCTATGTCCAATCCATCTCTGAGGCCACTACAATCTGACTTCTCAGAAACTGCCCAGGTAAAAGTTTTCAGTAACTTCATAATCATCAAATCCATAGAGTTATTTTCATCTGGAATTATTGCAAATGCTGTTAGAGAAGGACCTAATAATGTATTTTTCTATATGACTGGACAATTATTCTTATACTATTAAATGCAATCTCAATCAAAATCCCAACAGGCTTTTGCAATGAGTTTGACAAGCTTTCCCTAAATGTTAAACATGGAAGAGTAGAGACTAAAAATATCCAAAAGATTTTAAAGGCTAAGACGACCAGCTACCAAACAGTTAAGTCCCAGTAAAACTATCGTAATTAAAACAGCATGACATGGGTACAGCAATAAACTATTTTAGGCTTCATTTTCTTCGTGGCTCTGTATTATCTGCTACTGTTAACAACTCCCTCTCTTTTGAATCCCTCTCTCTTCGTTCCTATAAAATTTCCCTACTGGAGTTGGCTCATACCTCTCACTCCTCTGTCCCCTTTCCTCTTTCCTTTTCTTCTATCTATTCCAAAGATACTGGTTCAAATGTCTTCTTTTCTTACTGTAAACACTCCCCTGGGAAAGCTCAGAATTTGTCATGGTTTTCACTATCACTGTCTGGCCAACACTATTTCTCTGCTCCCTTCCCAAATAAGATTGTTTCAAGTTTTAGATAACCATGCTTTCTCTACTTCCTCAATCATTACAGGAGAGTACACTGCTAAGGTTGCCAATGACCTCTGTGTTGCCAAATTCGTTGCATACTTTTTCCACTCATACTATTCTATCACTCTGTAGTTTTCCCCACAGTTGGTCACTCTCTCCTTCTTTTAAATCCTGTCCTCTGGGAATTCCCTAGCAGTCCAGTGGTTAGGACTCCATGCTTCCACTGCAGGGGGCACAGGCTTGATCCCTGGTCAGTCAGGGAACTAAGATACTGCATGCTGTGCAGTGCAGCTGAAAAAAAAAAAAATACTGTCCACTTTTGGATTCTGTAATATGACTCCGACCTGGCGTCCCTCTAATCTCTTTGGCCACTGAATTATTCAAAAAGAGTTCCTGTATTTTACTTTTTCTTCAAAATGTTGAAGAGTTCAGTCTTGAGCATTCTCTTCTCTTTCTTCTTTGTACATTTCCTAAGTGGGTAATCTCATTGTCACAGCTTTAGATTCCTATGTCTCCCAGCTTATAACTCCTAAACTCTAGCCTAGACTCCTGCACTCAGCTTCCAACTCATATATCTAACTGCCCACCTGACATCTCCACTTTGACTTCTCACAGGTGGCTTAACCATCAGGGTTGCCAGAAAAATAACTCATATAAACAAAAAAGGATGTTTTAGTATTAGTATGCAATATTTGTCATAGACGTATACTAAAACATTATTCATGGTTGATCTAAAATTCAAATTTAATTGGGCATCATGTTTTTTATGTGCTAACTTGGCAACAATAGCTGAACTTATGTCCAAAATGGAACTCTTGATTTTTCCTTCCCTTACCCTTCAAACCACTCTCTTTCCAGTGTTTCACTTTTTTTTTTTCTTTTTTAATTTTTTTGGCCACACAGCACGGCATGCAGGATCTTACTGCCCCATCCCGGGATCGAACCTGCTCCCCCTGCAGTGGAAGCTCAGAGTCTTAACCACTGGACCGCCAGGGAAGTCCCCATATTTTCTTAATTTTAGTAGACAGCACCACTTTTTTTAAAAAAAATTATTTAATTATTTTTGGCTGCGTTGGGTCTTCATTGCTGCGCACAAGCTTTCTCTGGTTGTGGTGAGCAGGGGCTACTCTTCATAGTGGTGTGCGGGCTTCTCATTGCAGTGGCTTCTCTTGTTGCTGGACACGGGCTCTAGGCATGCGGGCTCAGTAGTTGTGGCTCGCAGGCTCTACAGCACAGGCTCAGTAGTTGTGGTTCATGGGTTAGTTGCTTCGCGGCATGTGGGATCTTCCTGGACCAGGGCTCGAACCCGTGTCCCCTGCATTGGGAGGCAGATTCTTAACCACTGCACCACCAGAGAAGTCCTATAGCACCACTCTTTACCCAGTTCCTCAAGCTATAAACCTGAAGGGATCAAATTTGATTTTTGTTTTTTCTTCACCAAATTTGATTTTTGTTTTTTCTTCACCTCTCACATCAAGTTCATCAGCAGGTCCTGTCAATTCTATCTCCAAATGTATCTCAAATTAGGCACTCATCTCCATCCCAGGGCCACCGCTGTGTCTTACCTAGACTAATTCAATAGGCCTCTTATCATTGCCCCCACTTTTACATTGCCCCTTACTAATCTATTCTCTGCAGAGCACCTAGAGAAATTCGTTTAATACCTAAATGAGAGCATTTATCCCTCTGCTTCAAATCCTTCAGTGGCTTCTGACTGCACTTCAAATAAAATAACACACTTCACTCTGGCCTATAGAACTCTGAATGCCTGGCACCTGACTCTCTCTGAGCTCACCTCTCTCCACTCTGCTATGATTCGCTAGCCATGCTGCCCTCCTTCACTTACTAGAACACTCCAAGCTTCTTCACACATTGGAACCTTAAAGATGTGGTTTTTCTCTTCCTGGAATACTCTCCTGTCCTTGTTCTCTGCCTCCTGGTTATCCTTGAGACCTCAGATTAAATGACACTGACTCTGGGACATCCTCCTAAACAGTCTTCCCAACCCCATTATCCTCCCTCATTTTACTCTGTTACTTTCCTTCACAGTACTTACCAGCACTTACTAATTTATTTACTCACTTATCTTTGCCCCACAAGATTTTGAACTCCAATCATAGGATCACAGACCATCCTGTTTTGTTCACTATCCATAAACAATGCCTGGGAACTCAGTGCACCCTCAAAAAACATTGAATAAATGAGTGAATGACTTCCAAGTTTGCTTCTATGGTGCCAGACCCATATGTCTAACAGCCTTTGCCAGCTCCACAATTTATCTCAAGTGCCTATAGGATAAAGTCCACAATGCTTCGTCAGGCTTTTCAGGATTCATACTGAAATATTTCAACTTCCCTGAATGTATCCTGGGCTCTGTAATGTCTTTGCATACATGTTTGTCTCTCTGCCTAGCCTGTCCCTCTTACCTCCTATCCGTCTGACCAGTGAAATGCACTTTTCAAGATTCTTCCCATGTGTCCCATCTTCTTGGAAGTCTTCTCACACCACCCTCAACCACTCTTATTTTATGCTGTCATATTTTGCACATACCCCCATTAATGGCTAATATTTACTGAGCATTTTCCACACGTCATTAGCTGTAATAAATTTATAAGCATTCCACATACTTTAATCTTTACCATAACCCTATGAGATTTATTATTATGAGACTCATTATTATTAGATTTATTATTATTGTCCCCATATTACAGAAAAGGAAACTGAGACAAAGAGAGGCTGGTAACTTAACCTAAGGTTGAGGAACTCCTTTGTGTGAGGCCAGGAGAGGCACCTACATAAAGGGACTCTGGAGCCTATGACCTTAAAGACTATTCCCTACTGCCCTGCTAAGCACTCAACAAACTGTAGTACTTGTTTTCATATACCTTATATTTCCTTATATTCATTTCCCCATTAGATTGTGAGCCTCTCATGGGCAAGCCAGTATCAAAATCATCTTTTAAAATCTAGCTAAATGTTCATGGAATAGTTACTAAAGGCCTTAGTTTATAATTGTGCGAAGTACTTTGCCTACAAGATACTTGAATGGGCTTTAAAAATGAAGATCTAAGGAATTTAGAAAAGACAGATTGGTCTCTCAGAATATTTTTCAACTGGCAAGCAATTCAGTATACTAGTACATTAATTTTTAAAGTTATTTTTAGCATCCTTCATATGTAACTGGCTTTACCACTCAAATAAGCATAAGTAAATGTAAGTGTCTCAAAACAGGAATGGAGCTTTGGTAATCATTAAGCATTTTATGTCTCTTAAGGCATACACAAATATGTTATATTCACTCTAGCTGTTCTTTGTAACTCATAATTAGTGCCACTGCCACCGGATGGAGTAGGAAGTTATTTAAATGATATTTCTTGAGAAGCACAGAAAGAAAGAAATCTCTTCAGCTAAACTATTTGTTTTCCCATATGTACCCTAACCACCACCCTGACATTCATATACATTCATAGACATACACACATATACACATATACCCCTAAATCATTACATATGAGTTGCTCCTTGGGTTAAAGCATTAAAGGATGCCATTGCAGTGCAAAACTGGGGACTTCCCTGGTGGTTCAGTGGTTAAGAATCCACTTTCCAATGCAGGGGACAGAGGTTCGATCCCTGGTCGGGGAACTAAGATCCCACATGCCGAGGGGCAACTAAGCCTGCACACCGCCACTACTGAGCCTGTGGGCTCTGGAGTCTGCACGCCACTCTATAGAGAAGCCCATGCGCCACAATGAAGAGCCCACACAGCCAAAAGAAAAAAAGAAGTGTCCTGTGAGTCAACTTAAAAAAAAAAATTGCAAAACTGTGTAGTAACACAAATGAGCAGAGACAAGGAACATATAAATCCATTTAAATGGTACCACGTAAGAACTTAATTTATTCAGTTAACTAGTAGGCACCTAGCAAGAATGACACATAGGACATGTAAAGGTTTGATAAGGCATAAGGGTATGAGGAAAAACAAAGAATGCATGCAGGCCTAGAACTTGGATTACTACATTGGGGCCAGAGTTGGTGAGGTCCACTTTTTAAAATTTAAGAAAAAATTGCACTGTAAACATATGACAGATAGTATAGCACAGTAGTTAAGAGCAAAAATGAGTTATAAAGTCCTGAACTGGTAATCCTAGATTCCCTAAGTAACAATGAATGGGTTTCTTAAATTCTCTATGCTTTTGCTTATTCAAATATAAAATGAGGATAATACCAACTTACATGGTGGCCATAAGAATTCTACTCCAAAGTCACAGCCTATTGTTTTATATATTTCACTCTGATCACAGCACTTGCTAGCCACCTGATACATTCTTCTTTATTTCTCTTTTATTGTCTATGACTACCAGCCCCCACTGGAATATCAACTCCATAAGAGCACATATTATTTGTCCTGTTCAGCACTGCATCCCCAGTATGGGTAATAGTTCCAAGCACTCAATAGATGCTCAGCAGATGGATGATGAATGGAAAGAAGGAATGGAGGGAGGCAGGCAGAAAGGGATAGAATGAGAAAAGAGGAGAGAGGGAAAGATGAAAAATGGAGAGTACTAAAATAAAACTTCAAAAAACGGTGGAAATGTGCTGATGAACTAAGTAACTATATTAAAACCATTTTCTCCCATCATTTAGTATTCTACACGATCACTTTTATGGCCCCATATTTAAACGCATGGATGACCTAACCCAATTTTGAACACTTAATTGTTCCCAGTTTGTTTGTACTATAAATAGCACTATGATGCACATACATACACCTATGACTATATTTGTAAGTCCTTGTGCACCTGTATGATTTCTTTAGTACAGACTTCTAGAATTGAAACTACTGTGCATTTTTATGTTTATTACACATAATCCCAAACCTCATCCAAAAGTTTCTACCAATTTACACAACCATCAGCAATGTATGGGAACACCTAGTTGCTAACATCTTCGCCAACACAGAGAATTATTATTGTTATAAAAGTACATGTCATTGTTTTCACTTGCCTTTTGTTATTACTCATGGATATAGAGTATATATATTTTATGTTGTTGTTGTTTTACAAACTGCTGATGGATATTCTCTGCCTATTTTTCTATTGGATATTTTTCTATTTCATATTGATTCCTAAGAGGGTTTTGTCTGTTTTTAGAGTAAGAATGTTAATCCTTCACTATCATATCGTACCAAAACACTTTTCTCCAATTTGCTTTTTAATTTTGTTTTAATTGTTTAAATGCTAGACTTAGTCCTAAAGCTCACCCTTCACAATTCGAAAGCCTAGTGACCAGAAAACGTAGACATTCCTTACCGCTAATAAAAGTAGCTTTAAGGAAAGGTAACCTACAAACGAGTTAAATAATTTCCACAGTAACAACAGGAAGAAAAGATTTGAAACTCTAAACTTGAGCTGGGAGACTAAGCGCTACTCAGAGCTCATAAAATATTTTCATGTTAACAAAATACATTGGGGGATACAAGTTGTGTGCTGGAATAAAGGCCGTAATTTTTTAAGATCAAATTTCTTAGGGTACTTGTATTAATATACACCACACATATTTCTCAGAGGAAAAGTAAAAATGAATAAGACTTGAAAGCATTACATTCTATTTGAAATACACTTGCCTTTAAATATTTAGGGAAAAGCACCTGTCAAAATACATTTCAGACTGTGTCAAGTTCAAACTACTTGAGAACTGGCTAGTAAATTATGGAATGGGATAACTCCTAGTAAATCCATTATATCTTGAATAGATAGAGCAGTTCATCATCTGTAGAAACCCTGAATTTTGATATAATTCTTTAAGAAGTGGGTCATCCCTAGACAAAACGGTTTTATGGCCGTGCTTACCACGAAGGCCCTCCAACATCCTATATCGGTAGTTTTTCTTCCTTCACTTGTCCCCTGAGCCTGATACTCCTAGTCAAGGAGTGACAAACATGTGGTACATATGTCATTAGTCTCCCTGATAATACCTATGGCTGCTAAAGTTAGCCAATAAAACAATCACTTCTCAGAATAAATCCATTTGCTGCATCGGAACCCTTTTTAACACAGTGCTCCAATAAACTGATGGGAGGTGGCAATTGTGTTTTAGCTCAAGCCCCACTCATCATTAGAACGATGACTAATCTTACTTAAACAGTATCTGTATTTTAAATAGGAAGGCTTTAAAGCCTGGAAATCTTTCAAGACTAAAATGTGTGAAGCCCTAACACTTTGGGCAGAGTGGCATTAATGTTTGGAATAGAGATGCTTAGCGTATGCTTCCTTGATCACATGCTGCCCTGCACCTAATTGTAATGCTGTGGCTGGGCCTTTTCAGGCTTCTTATGTCCTAAAGAAGATCATTTGAATGTTAATTCAAAAAGCATGATTATACTTCTCTAACTTTCAAGCCTAGCACTTCAAGTTTCTTCATATATATGTTTAAATATATTTCATGGAAAGAAAAAATTATGCAAATAATATCAGGCATCATGTTACAAAATCAACCATTCCATTACAAATGATATAACTTTTTACTTAATTCTTCTTACCCCCCCATAAGAACAAAAGTGTAGAATTAAAAGTTTTGATACTTTCCCCTTTGGTAACTCTTAGAATGGTCCAGAAATCCTTTCAATGAATGAGTCCTTACATACACATAAGACATAAAAAAATTTATCTCACATTAGCTAGTATGACAAGCTTCCTATTTGTAGATTCAATCCCCCCCGAACTGCTTACTACATGAATCAGCCTTGATTTTAGAGTACATACACTATTGCTGTTGTTGTTTTCCAAATTCTTGAATGTCCCCATTTTTACATAAGATAAAAGCCATTGAGAGAGACTAAGTGACTTGCTGATTAGGTATATAACTATGCAACCTTAGGGTCACATAACTAGAATATGAAATCACTAGGATTTGCCTCAAGCTTTCTGACCCCGAACCTTTGCAAAAACGGAGGTAAAACGTAAGGAACAATTGTACAGAGATTAAAAACAGTTGGATTTTAGAATATCAGGAAGGTAGGGTACAGCAGCTTAGACAGCGCTAAAAACTGGAAGAGTAAAATGGAAGACAAACTTAAATAGCTTCTCAAAACATAGAGGAAACACTTAAAATACAATACAGTGAGAACATTTTAAAAAAGAAAGTCTGGAGACCCAACGTATATTTAACAGGAAGTCCTAAAAGAGAAGCCTAGAAAAACTAGAGCAGAAGAGGTAACATACGAACTAACACACAAGAGACTTCCCAGTATCAGAAGAAAGCTCAGTCTGAAATTTGAGAGTTTGGATCATATTTTTTGCAAACGCAATGAAGAAGAACCATATTATGATGGTAAAAGTAAAGAAAGAAGTCAATAAGCATTCAGATGGGAGATTTTGTTCCATAAGAGACAAAAAGTGGGCAATCCTGGAAATTGTCCAAAATGTTCAGTTCTAAAAGATAAATGAAGCAGCAATAGTAGAGCTTTAAAAGAAAAAGACAGTAATCCCCAAGTGCTCCCCCTAGCCAAGGGGCTGTCCTGTAAAAGCCACAGTTGGTGGGTGGGAGTTCAGATGTAACATAGGTACAAAACTACCGTTTTCCAAACAAACTATTTGAAGATATAGATATCTAATAATGATAAAAGATTAGTCAAAAGTCAGAATTTAAAGGCAAAAAACCACATTTGGAAAGGTCTTATGATAAGTAACTAAACCAAATAAACATCTAGGAAGAAGACTAAATGATAAATTTAAATGTAGTGAGAGCCAAAATATATTAAAGAAGTGCTTTTCCTTTGAAACTAATGATGGCTCTTACTGAAAATTGATGCAAATTAATCATAGATTAAATTTTAATAAAATGGGAAGGGGGAAATGAGGAAAAATAAAAGTACCAAATTTCTCATTCATATTCAATAAAGGGGAGTGAAATATTATTGTTGTGATACTGTGTGATATTTTATTAGTTCAGTACAGTTAAAATATCTGGTAAGAGTGAAGATCAACATTGTAGCCCTTAGGAAAACGGGAATTGAGGGAAATATTGTCTACCATAAATTGACAGAAATATACAACATCATCTTATGTTGAGTGTAGTAGTTAGCCAGTATTAGAACAAGATTTAAGAAAAAAATTTGTAAACCACTATGGAACTTCCATAAATACCCCTATAGCTAGCTGCATTGAAGGTACTAGCTCTTGGTTTCTAACCATTCTACTCCTTTTCATGTATTATGCTGCACCTCCCTCCCATAAATAGAAAAACACATCCTAAAATTCATGAAAATTCCATGAATCTTAAGGGACCCAAAACGACCTTGAAAAGAAGAATAAATTTGGAGGCCTCACACTTCCTAATTTCAAAACTTACTACAAAGCTACAGTAATCAAAACAGTGTGATCCTGACATAAAGGCATAGACCAAATGGAACAGCATAGAGAGCCCAGAAATAAACCCACATGTGTGTGGTAAAATGATCTTTGATAAGAGTGCCAAGACCACACAACGGGGAAAAGATATTCTCTTCAACAAATAGTGCTGAGAAAACTAGGCATCCAAATGCAAAAGAATGAAGTTGGGCCCTTAACTTACAACATATACAAAAATTAACTAAAAATGGATTGAAGTCTGATAAAAGGCCTAAAACTATTAAAATCCTAGAAAAAAAACACAGCAGGAAAGCTTCATGATATTGGCTTTGGCAATGATTTCTCAGATATGACACCAAAAGTACAGGCAACCAAAGAAAACGTAGGTAAACTGGACTTTATCAAAATTAAAAACTTTTGGGCATCAAAGGACACTATCAAGAGAATGAAAAGACAACCCATAGGATGGGAGAAAATATTTGCAAATCATCTATGTGGTAAGTGTAATATTCAGAATACATAAAGAACTCCTACAGCTCAGCAATGAACAACCAATTCAAAAGTGAACAAAAGACCTGAAGAGACATTTCTGCAAAGAAGATATACCAATAAGCACATGAAAAGATGCTCAACTGCCACTAATATCTAGGAAAATGCAAATCAAAACCACAATGAGAATTCACTTCAGATTCATTAGGATGGCTATTATAAAACAAAAACAAAAACAGAAAATAACAAGTATTAGTGAGGATGTGAAGGAATTGGAACCCTCATGAATTGTTGTTGAAAATATCAAATGGTCTGGCCTCTGTGGAAAACAGTTGGGTAGTTCCTCAATAAGTTAAACACAGAATGACTGTGTGATTCAACAATTCTACTCCTAGGTTATATACAAATAACTGAAATCGGGGACTCAACCAAATACTTGTACACCAATGTTCACAATAGCATTATTTACAATAACCAAAAGGTAGAAACAACTCTTTCAACAGATAAACAGATAAATGAAATGTGGTAAATACACACAATGGAATATTATTCATCAATTAAAAGAAATGAAGTTCTGATACACGCTACAACATAGGTAAACCTTTAAAACATTATGCTAGGTGAAATAAGCCAAAAACAAAAGGACAAATAGTGTATCCACTTATATATGAGGTACTCTGAAAAAACAAATTTATAGGGGCAGAAAGTAGAATAAAGGTTACCAGGGGTTAGGGGAATAGGGAGTTGTTTAATGGTTACAGAGTTTGGTTTGGGATGATGCAAAAGTTCTGGAAATGAATAGTGGTGATGGTTGCACAGTGATGTGAATGTACTTAATGCCACTTAATTGTACACTTAAAGATGGTAGAAAATGGTAAGTTTTATGTTACGTATATTTTACCACAATAAAAAAGTAATACATCTCCCTTTTTTTCAACAAAAAAAGCAATAAAACATCATAATTAGCCTAGTAGAATTTCAGCCACACTCTACATTAACACATCTGATTTTCCAAACCAAAAATGAGCAGTTATAAAATCACCTGTCAATTAATTTCTAATTTAAAAAAAGAACTATTACAGGCCTGGAAGGGAAAATACAAACTGCAGTATGTTCACTTTAAAAAATGACTATCACTATTTTTCCCAAACCACTAAGCTCAAACAAAACATGCTAAAATTTACTAAGAATAAATCAAGCAAAAGATTATTTTCAGAAGTGGAATAGCTGCTGTTCCAGTGTACCTTCTTTTCTTTCAAATTTTCACTTGAAAATAAATTGTACTAACACTTCACATTATTAAGCTGTAAGAAACTATGCTCTCTCTTCAAAATAGCTAATAGAAAAAGATGTGACTTGTCATAATATTTGGTAAAAAAAATAAAAATAGAAATAAGTTCCAAATATTTAATATTCAGAATCTTTAAAATACTGTTGTAAAAATTGCTGTTGCTTTAAAAGAACTTACTGGGTTTAAAATCACTCACAGTTTATTGACAGATTTAATCTTTAACCCAGGGCAAAAAGGCAAATGTATATAGTTATGTCTCTAAATGTTTGTGCAGAGTAAAATTTAATTTACTCTTTGTGGCACTGTAGCACCAGCCTCACCCCAAAATATAGCAGAATCTAGTTTGTGTTGTTTAAAATGATAAAATGCTAAACTAACCTTCGACCAATGATTGTTGGTACCTACCAACTGCAGAGTTGGTATTTTAGGCATGAGCAAACCTCATTTAACTTAAAATACTCATAATTAGACTAAATTATCTGGTTCCAGAGTCTGCACACTTGTCCGCAATGTTACTTCTATATTGCTACTAAGGTTTTTTTCTCTTTTGTCAGAATAGATGTACACTGACCTATTATGTGGTTTTTGTTCTTTTAATTATCAGTGGGTAAAGAATGTAATGGGAAACTCATAAGGAAAACATCAACTTTGCTCCAAGAGGGATCATCAGTTTTTTGCTTAATCCAAAGAAATGTTGCAAAGACATGTGAAAACTTTAAAAAGCAAAGCCAAAGTCTACATGCCCTAAACATGCAATCTCTATCCTGGAAATGGTTTATCGCTTTTACAATTAATCCATTGCTTTTGGTAATTGAAATAGGAAGATAAAATTTCATGAAACAGTGAACATATGAGACCTATGTTCACTGACTTTTTAAACTTCTTTCCTAAAAATATCTCCCCCTTATGTCACATTCTGTGAAAACCAACTGATTCTTCAAAAGGTGACCATCTTAAAACTAGATAATGTCTAATTTATGTATTCCAACTAGTTTGTATCTACAGAAATTTCACCAAATGACATGTAAAGATATCTATTCTCATGATAGCCCTGTAAAGCAGCATTTCATATGAAGGTGCAGAGAAATTCAAAAGGTTAATAACTTTAGAAACGTTAAGTAACATTACCATAGATTAAGACATTGGTCTAGCAAGCACTATCTTAGTTTTTTAATATCCTGTGTAATATTCTACCGTCATATATCACTAACTCAATTTAGCACAACAATCATTAATGATTAAAATCAATTAAAATTCATAAAGAATTTTGTGGTATCCACTGTGTAAATGAATTACATTATATAGAGATACTTCAGAGCAGTTTATTAAATAGACCTTTCAATTCTACCTGCTCTGCCAGTGATAGGCTTTTTAATAAGCAATTAATTTTATCTAGGTAACAGTGGTTAGATATTTCCCAATTCCATTGGCCAGCTACTTTATTATATATACAATCTAACATATAATACATATTTTGTTGCAAAAGAATGACAAGTATTGGTTAAATGAAGAGCAATTTGCCAGTTTGCACCTTTCTTGCTGATATAAAGTTTGATTCTAATTTGTTGTATGCTTCTGTTAATGAAACTATTTAAAATAACTAATAAAGTCTATAACATTAACATAATGGATACATTCTCCTAGAATCTCAAAAGAGGTGGGTTTTTTTAATGTTAATTTGAGGCTTTGTAACACATGCCATTCACAGAGAGTTGTTTTCTTTTTTTAATTTCTAATGGGAACACTTTATACTTTCAATGAGTTCTGTAATCTAAACCAATCTCTACAACTGTGCTAACAGGAAGGGGTCATACAAATTCAGAAAAGGTGGAAACTTCAAGTTTTGTTTTTCTTTTCAATGGCACAAATACGCTTCTGAAAGCAACAGAACCACAAATCTGACACAACACCTGCTGCATACAGTTAATTGGGTGACCAACTAAAGACAGCTCCCCAGAAAGCTTTGCCCTGAATATTTTGGTATTTCGTCCACCCCCAACTCAGAAGCATACAAATGGTTGTACTACTCTCTGATTCCTCAGAACAGAACCAAAGGACAGCCTCTCTCAAAAGCCATATAAGCTCTGTGCAGGACCACTATCATTCTGGGATACTAATGCAAGACCATATGTATGGTCATGAATAAATTCATTCTTCAAAGTATAATGTGCTCAGAAACAGTTGAATCCATTTACCCTTTTCAAATATGGCTAAGAGAAATTAAAATGAAATACAATAAATATCATAAAGCTTTCTACCGAGGAAAAAATTAACAATATATTGGGAACTGGCAAAATAAGTTCTTCTAGAGTCTGAAGAGATGATGTAAAAGAGTCCTTTAAGGCAATGAGGTACTTGAGCTTCAGGGTAAACAGGGAGAAACACTCTGTAGAAGAAAACGTTATAATAAAGTTTCACATTTTCAATTCCTATTTCTCCTGCGAAGCTGAAGAATATAGCTTTCACACTCTAGTCCAATCATATTATAGAAAGACTTCTGCTTATGAGATATCATCTCACACCAGTCAGAATGGCCATCATCAAAAAATCTAGAAACAGTAAATGCTGGAGAGGGTGTGGAGAAAAGGGAACACTCTTGCACTGCTGGTGGGAATGTGAATTGGTACAGCCACTATGGAGAACAGTATGGAGGTTCCTTAAAAAACTACAAATAGAACTACCATATGACCCAGCAATCCCACTACTGGGCATATACCCTGAGAAAACCATAATTCAAAAAGAGTCATGTACCAAAATGTTCATTGCAGCTCTATTTACAATAGCCAGGACATGGAAGCAACCTAAGTGTCCATCATCGGATGAATGGATAAAGAAGATGTGGCACATATACACAATGGAATATTACTCAGCCATAAAAAGCAACGAAATTGAGCTATTTGTAATGAGGTGGATGGACCTAGAGTCTGTCATACAGAGTGAAGTAAGTCAGAAAGAGAAAGACAAATACCGTATGCTAACACATATTTATGGAATTTAAGGAAAAAGAAAAATGTCATGAAGAACCTAGGGGTAAGACAGGAATAAAGACACAGACCTACTAGAGAATGGACTTGAGGATATGGGGAGGGGGAAGGGTAAGCTGTGACAAAGCGAGAGAGTGGCATGGACATATATACACTACCAAACGTAAAACAGATAGCTAGTGGGAAGCAGCTGCATAGCACAGGGAGATCAGCTCGGTGCTCTGTGACCACCTGGAGGGGTGGGATAGGGAGGGTGGGAGGGAGGGAGACGCAAGAGGGAAGAGATATGGGAACATATGTATATGTATAACTGATTCGCTTTGTTATAAAGCAGAAACTAACACACCATTGTAAAGCAATTATACTCCAATAAAGATGTAAAAAAAAAAAAAAAAGGAAAGAAGAGGTCAGTCCAGAATAAAAAGAAAGGTACCTTTCATAATGAAAAGAAAGGTAACCAGGGTACCTGGGTTTACCTTTGCTTTGCGAAAGCGGTAGAGCACCAGCATGCTCACGCAGTCGAGCAGCACACACAGGGCTTGGAAGGAGATGATAGCAAGTCGCAAGTACTTATCCTCCTGGACAAAGCAGGGGCTGTCATCAGCACAGTAGGGGCAGCCCTCCCTGCAGGGCAGGCAGACATGGGCTTCTTCTGACACATCCTTTGCATTTCCTGCAAAATGGTGATCCGGACCCCTTCCTGAAAGTTCCAAATAAAACCAGTGTCATTGCACCTCTGAGGTAGGTGAGACTGAGTACAGAGTCAAAACACATCCTCACGTCTTCATTCCTTTTCCCTCTTATTAAAGACCTTTCATCAATCTTCTTGCTAGAGGAGAGAGTTACTTTGTCTTTAGACTCAAACAAAATTTTTTATCCTTTTGATTAGAAAAAAAACTGTCATTCAGACTAATTCAGGAAAATTAGCAAAAATGGAACTAAAACTCCTCAGAGGCAAGGAACAGTTTTCTAAGTCTTTTATTTCACTATCTACCACTCACCAGTGGAAACTCCCTACAGCACAAATAATATTCCATAAATATTTGTTAAGGAATTAACAGAAGGAAGGGTAAGAAAGTTGTGTCATTCTTGTACCAAGTAAATATACACAACACTTTGTAAACTTCTTGACCTAGATGGCACAGAACCCAAAATAAGACTCTGATTGCTCCTTAATCCAGCAGGGATCTCGTCTACCAAGCATTAGGTCTAAATTGGATAAAATGGTACTTAATCAACAGGTGTTCAGTGCGCAACTGCCTGATGAGGATGCATCATTTGCCCAGAATACAATCCATACTTACAGGCTCTCACGTAATTTCCCACTCTGCACACCTATAGGACATTTCCACACTATAATCTAACTGCTGCTACTGATCTCCCTTTAACTTTAGATTCTTCTGTCTCAGTTATCAAACTTAACATAGCTCTGAAGCCCAAGAGGTAAGAAGTTTCTTTAAATGTTGAGTTGAGTTTAGCATTGATAAATATCTAATTAATAATACATACTTAAAAAAAAAAACCCAAACCTATTTCTAACCCTGACCTCAACATGAAAGATATTAGTAAATATATACCCAGTTTAGTATATAATACAACCATACAGCTCAGTATATGACATAACTTTGATTGAGGAATTTGGGAAAGAAGTTATTCTGGTTAACACCATTTTAATAACACAAAGTCTAACAGAAAATCTTTATTACTTTCATCTCTTGTTGATGGTTCACAGTCTTTCTAAGATATATTTTTGTCTTCATTCCTTCCTTAATAAATACAATAGCAAACATAATTGAATATTTCTTTGTTGATTCAGGATACACTGCTGTTTAAGAGTCTTCATTCTGTTACACACTGAAAAGCATATGAATTTCAGTGTCCAGCAGACATGGTTCCCATCCCTAGACAGCTCTGAAACATTAGGCAACTCACCCTACCACTTCGGGTCTTACTTTATTTATATATGAAATATGAATTGCTGTGGGGATTAAATGAGATAGTGTATGTAAATCACAGTGCCTTGCTTTCTCTTCTCCAAATATTGGAGACGCAAAGAGGAATTAGGAATCCACTGGTGTCTTAAAGGCACTACTGATCAAAAACAAGGAAGTTACAAGAAACAGCTGAGATATGAAGGGAGTCAGTGGGAATGACAAGCTCCATTGCAGGTAAGTTAAATTTGACATCCAATTCATTGTACAGGAGAAATATACAATAAGAAATGAGAAATAATACAAGAATGGAGTGTGGGAGAAGAATCAGTGTCCGTGAAAGAACTTACAGAGAACTCTGGGAGTAGATAAGGTATTGATCAGGAACTGCAAAGACGAAAAAGTTAAATAGGTAGAAGTTTTCACAATGTCAGAGAAGAAAACTGCAATTTACTGGAACATGTTGGAATGTGATCAGAGAGGATGCCTGAGTGAAAGACTATGAGGTTTAATGATTATTTCATCCTTCACTGACCTTTAAGACAGTAGTTTCTGGAGAGTGGTAGAGATTGAAATTAGGTTGTCAGGGCTTAAGGAATAAATATGTAATAAAATAGAATACTGTTTCAGTAAATGTTCCATTGAATACAAAAGGCAAGAAAAGCTCATGGTTAATAGGTATAATAATAATGGGGTCAAAAAAAAGGATTTTGGTTTTGTGTTTTGTTTTCTTCCATTACAGGTGAGATCTGAACATAGCTATAGTCAGCAAAAGGAGGCACTGGAAATTAAAAAAGATTGAGAAGATTGGTAAAGACTTGAGAAGTTAGGATTGGAGGTAATCAAGAGCATAGTTGGGGAAATTAACTCTAATAATTGATGTCACTTCTTTTAACACTAGAAAGTAGAGGTATATTAAAGATATTTTAAGTATTTTTTATAGAGAGGAGGAATCAGTTCAAAATCATTTTGATGTATTGAAGAAAGAAAATGTGGAAGCTAATCTTGTAAAGTCTTATACTTCTTAACAGCTCAGGTAAAGAATATGTGTGAAGGTGGCCAGTTTTGAGTATGAAGACATGAAAGATTAAGGCAGCAGTTAAACACAAGATGACCAGTTGGATCACCTGGCAGAAAATGAACCCAGTCTGGATAAGATGGTATGATCTACTGGGAAATCTAGTCAAGAGAGTTTTTTTATTTTCTACAATTTTCAGTAGCACAGAAACGAATGGGGAGGATAAAGCAGTCGAGGGGAGAAAATAAAGAGGATTGTGACAATGGCATTGCTGGGGAGAAGGAAACCCAATACGAGGCTGTGAAACGGAGCTGCTGCCTTTACTCCCTCGGGGTAGCCAGTGCTCAGTCTTCCAGGGGCCTCCTGCGTACGAGTCAATCTAAGGGATTAAACAGGAAAACATTTCCCCATCATCAACCTTACTCATTGGTCAAGGGTGGCCACCAGAGTCATTAATTTCCACACATTTCTGGGTTACGGACTCATGAGCCCAGAGCAGGTTCCTGCACCCTGAAAAATTACTTCAGTGGTGCCCACAGCAGAACAGAAAGTCAGAAGTATGGTCTGAGGTGCCAGTCTGAGACAAAGAGTAGCACAAATGTACTTATACAAAGCTGTTCAAAGCTTTCAGAAAATAGTCATGGCAATGGCTAGAGTAAGAGGTAGGGCCAAGCGGCATGTGAAAGGGTGAAAAACAGGTATGTAATATAGATACAAACTTGAGGAATAACAGGCACACAAATCAAAATCTATGAAGTATGAAAACCTAGGTTACTAAGAAAACAATGAATTAATAAACTCTTGAGTAAAAAGTGGAGAGTCGTATAGGTGAAGCCAGAAAGAGTCACTGTAACTGAGAAAGATTAAGAAAATTGTCAAGGATTCAGATGGTCTGATGAGGCTGACAAAAATGTAAAGGGCTCTAAGAACAGATGTGGGAGACAGAGGTCAGGATTTCCCCTTCGGGCCAAGATGGAAGAATGGGGATTGAATTTACTTTTTCATCAGAAATGATGAAAAAATGGGCAAAATATTTTAAAAGTAATGGTTTTACAGACACTGGACATTTGTAACAAAGGACGGTGATTCCTAACAAGTGCAAACACTCTTCAAATAAACCAACTACCATAAACAGAACCACAACAAAAGTTAAAGCAGTAAAGAAAAAGTATGTACAGAAAATCTTTGTTTTATGAAATAGTCCTTCTGAACCCAACAGGTAGCTAAAATCTGAGGTACATCCAGAGTTTGTGATACACACACACAAAAGATGGCTTCTAAGTGCCAAAGTCATACAGAATACAATTTGAATGGTGTCCCCTAGATTTGAAGAACATGCTGACCATAAGCTGGACTTAGAGAGGTCAGCAAGCCTAGGACTAGTAGATCTCACAGACAACTCTAATTACGTTGTTAAACACTTTCCTACATGTTTACAAAGCAAATTACTCTGCAGAAGTAGTTTATTCTTGCCTGTGGTCCTTTTCTTTCCTTTACAATACACGTCTAATCCGTTTCCTAAAGATAGTAGACAATGCAATGAATTACTCCCAGTTCAAACTATCACATTTAAAGAGTAGAACCCGGGGAATTCCCTGGTGGTCCAGTGGTTAGGAGTCTGCGTTTCTACTGCAGGGGGCACAGGTTCCATCCCTGTTCAAGGAACGAAGATCTCGCATGCCATATGGCACAGCCAAAATAAAAAATAAATTAAATTATATTTTAAAAAATAATGAGTAGAACTCTCTCCAGTTCCCTATTATACAGATTGTAACCAAATCACAGTATGGTGAGATGCTCTAATAAACTAGGCTGATCAAACTATCCAAAGCTCAATGAGCTTTAAGTCATCACCAAAGGAAAAACCTTAATTTCATGTTAGGAAAAAACAAAAGGCAAAACAGTTTCTCTTCTCAGACTTTGCCAAATTCAACAACTGATATTTTTAGAGTATTGTCAAAGACCCATAAGGCATTCTGCAACACTCTAAACATTTGGGTTTAGTTATTTGTTTCCTTTTCATAAGACATATCCAAGGATTAAAAAAGAAAAAAATTTCTCCTGCAATTAAAAATGGAGTACATTCTCTGTGAAATTTATTTTGTGTATATTAAATGTATATAATTAAATTCAATATATATATATATTTTTAATTAGACTCTCTTTTCTTTCCTTCTTTCTTTTACTAGAAAATCTTATTCCTAAATCAGACTTATATACCATTTCTGCATATGAGAGAAAGATATACATTTCTTTCACTAATCCAATTTTGTTGCACATCTATCTTTTTCCTAGTTATGGCCCCCTCTACATTGGCATATTTTCTTGCGCATAAACCAAGGTTCTTTCATAGTGATCACAATATCCCCCAATTCTGATTTACTGGAGAGACTGTTACTTGTTTAGATTCAACCTGTTGAAGCAGAGAATGGGAGGTGGAATTCAGGAACACTAAGAATCTCAGACAGTCTGTTGTCCAAATGCAACTACCCTGCCCCATTATTCTCTTCACCATTATTCTCTATCACCTCGAGCTCCACACCAACACAGAGAACTTTTCACACCTGATCCACTCTGTCTCTGTTCACTTCCCTTCCTGCTGCTCCAAGCCGTTATGACTATCTTTAATTGCCTGTGTCCCTCTGCTGTGCTTACTGCTAGAGTTCCACACATCCATATGCTGAACCCAAATAAACTGTGAACTCCCTAAAGTAAGACTATGGTTTTATATTTTTATTTCCCAACCTAGATTAAAATTGCAAAAGACCCAACGTATACTGGGCTATAAAATACGATCATGAGTACAGGACATACCACAGAGAAGCCCATTATCTTCCTCAGGTAGGACTGAAATAATAGCTAATGGGTATTATGTCTACTGAAATAGTAATAGCTAGATTCAGGGTTGTAAACTGACATAATTCCAAACAATTCTATATTTCCTGATACAGGTAATACTAAGTTATGTTGGTTAAATGAGTGTTTCAATATTCACGGATAAAAAGCAATTTGTTAGAAGATAAATTATGATAACATCTTATCCTTTGTGCTCAAAATAATCACAAGATCAACTCACAAACGTCAAACAGTGAAGTGCTGCCATGAGAAACTTCCTCTCTAATAATTGCCTTCACTTTATTTGATTATGAAAAATCATGATTCTATAAGGGACACAAAGTGTTAAAATGGAGAGAAAGCAAAACTGAAAGTCAGAGATTCGATTTCTAAAGCTCAAAAAAGCTAAAATTAAGGATAGAGGTTTTTACGTTTAACTGTTTCCTGTAGGACACAAAGCATGATTAAATAATTTTCTGGTTCCAAAAATATTTTATTAATTTAGGCTGAAGTTCTCTACCTAGAACAAGAGAATACATGCAATTAGTAGAAGTCACACTGCTACTAGATAATAATAATGGGCTTTTTGTTAATCTACTGAATGGCACTTTAAGTTTATGATGGTTTAAAATTTTAAGTTCCTAGAGAACAGGACTGTGATTTATATACCTCTTTATATACTCAGCAACGAACACAGTAATTTATACATACTGGATAGTCAGGAAATAATTGATAATGATAAAAGTGATCTCTCAAAAGAATAAATTAATCGACCTGTAATACGAATGTATAGTTGAAAATAACATTCAACTCAAATCTTTGTGTTCTCAAACCAGTTATGCATAAAAATTATATTTTTCAAGATGCTAGACATAAACTAGAAAGATACATTAAGAATATAAGCTATTACTTAATATTACTGTTTAGAAATCATCTTGGATGATAATTTGATTCTGAGCAACTTGAAACATCCTCCATGCATCCTCCAGAATCCCAATCTGCTTTGCTAAGGCTTAAAAACAAAGTTGATACTTGGAACTTTCAGATGAAGCAAATACTTCCTGAAGACAAATGGCAAACATGAAGAGCTATTAACTTGGGCAATAGGAGGTTTTCAGTTCATTATATGGGTGATCAAATACGCTGCCTTGAGCAAAACTATAGACGGCATAGGGAGAAGGTTACAGTAGCTCCACAGGAGCACTGGTGAATCTAAAACATTCACCTGTAAACAGGAGACCATCAAGATAAATTGTGACAATTCGTAAACAGTATGTTAACCTATTTGCTTACCTTAATTTTTTTACATTGACATCAGAAAAACATATAACCTCTGGACATTTATACCAAGTTTTAGAAAGATTATATATAGAGAGACTATTGTATAAAAACTATAAATTTGGGCTTCCCTGGTGGCGCGGTGGTTGCAAGTCTGCCTGCCGATGCAGGGGACGCGGGTTCGTGCCCCGGTCCGGGAGGATCCCGCGTGCCGCAGAGCGGCTGGGCCCGTGAGCCATGGCCGCTGAGCCTGCGCGTCCGGAGCCTGTGCTCCGCAACGGGAGATGCCACAGCAGTGAGAGTCCCGCGTACCGCAAAAAAAAAAACACCAAAAAAACCAAAAAAAAACACTATAAATTTAAAGAATTAAATGACCAATAGATTTTCAAATGCCTTTTAAATTCTACTTTTCTATACATTCCAAAGTTTCTTTAATGTGTATATAATTTTTATAATAAAAACTAAATATTTAAAACCAGGACCCTCTAGATAGCAGTGAGCAACAAAGTAAATTTTGCTCCAAATCCCAAAGGCCTAATTAACCCACCAATGCTGCAATTACTGAAAACTTTTAGACCTCTGAAATTGTGAAAATTCTATTTTTGTAGCTTTTAATTTGATATAATTTGAAATGCACAGAATAGCTGCAAGAAATCCGTATAAATGGATTAAAAAGATGTGGCACATACACACAGTGGAATATTATTCAGCCATGAGAAAATAGGATATCCTGCCATTTGTTTCAACATGGATGGACCTTGAGTATGTTATGCTGAGCAAGGTAAGTCAGATAGGGAAAGGCAAGTGCTATATGATATCACTAATAGAGAATCATACGTGGAATCTAAAAAAAGGTCAAACCTGTAAAACACAGAGAGTAAAATGGTAGTTACCAGCTATAGGAGGTGGCGTGTTAAAATTGATGGTGTTTAAAACTACAAACTTGTAAGGAGTAGTAAATAAGCCATAGAGATCTGATGCACAGTACAATGAATACAGACAATAATATTGTACTATAATGATGTAATGTGATAAATATTGCTTCAATGGCAGTCATATTACAATATATAAATGTATCAAAGTAACACACTGTACACCTTAAATTTACAAAATGTAACAAATTTATCAAATATAAAAAAGAAATCCTATATATTTCTTACCCTGATTCACTAATTATTTACATTCTACAGCATTTACTTTATCATTCATATGTTCTCAATATAAAACTGATGTTTAAAAATGTATATGTATACTATTTTTTTCTGAACCATTTGAGATATTGTATCTCTCTACCTATAAACACTTCAGCTTGTATGTCCTGAGAAAAGAGCATTCTCATACAAATGCACATTACAATGATCAAAGTTGGGAACCTTAATACTGATGAAATTTTTTTTAATGAACAGTCCATATTAAAATTTCATCAATTCTCAGAGTAATGTCCTTTGTAGCTATTATCTATCCAGGATGAAATCCAGGATCATGCATTACATTTAGGTGCCACATCTCTAGTCTCTGATCTGAAACACGATTAAATAAAAAAGTATTTTTTCTAGTCTCCCAAAACACTTTTCTGATCAGTTTGCAAATTTTGCTGAGTTTTATAAGGTTTTTGTTTTACAAACTATGATCAGCATATTTTTAAGAATGTACCATACAGCAAACATACAGCTGTTGAAAAATAATGTATATTAGGGCTTCCCTGGTGGCGCAGTGGTTGAGAGTCCACCTGCCGATGCAGGGGACACGGGTTCGTGCCCCGGTCCGGGAAGATCCCACATGCTGCGGAGCAGCTGGGCCCGTGAGTAATGGCCGCTGAGCCTGCGCGTCCGGAGCCTGTGCTCCGCACAGGAGAGGCCATAACAGTGAGAGGCCCGCGTACCGCAAAAAAAAAAAAAGTTTATTAAATGCATATAATAAATACTAAATTATATATCTGTATGTTACTGTTGGCTACATTTTTTACATGAAATAATACAAAGTGCAATACTTTACATCATTAAATCAGGAAATAAAGATTATTTCTTAGTGAGTCCTTCATTTTTATGCTGTTCTTTTAAATTTTGTACTGCTTATGATATTCTAATAAGATTAGGATAGTTAACACTATTAACAATGCCTTTCTAAATATTTCACCCCATTTGGGGATTTTTAAAAAACTTCTATTGAAATAAATTAGACAATTCAAAATAACCAAAAAAATGAGGAGATACAGTTTTAAATAATGTGCTTAGACATCCTATCTTATGAAATCTGAATTTCAGTTAACAGTGCTATCATTCCCATAGACAATGGACTTGAGGACATGGGGAGGGGGAACGGTAAGCTGGGACAAAGTGAGAGAGTAGCATTGACATATATACACTACCAAATATAAAACAGATAGCTAGTTGGAAGCAGCTGCATCGCAAGGGGATATCAGCTCGGTGGTTTGTGACCACTTAGAGGGGTGGAATAGGGAGGATGGGAGGGAGGTGCAAGAGGGAGGGGATATGGGGATATATGTATACATATAGCTGATTCTCTTTTTTATACAGCAGAAAGTAACACTGTAAAGCAATTATACTCCAATAAAGATGTTTTAAAAAAAAAAATAGTGCTGTCATTCCTACTTAGCCACACCTGTTTCCACAAAAAAGTTCAGCAAAGAATAAACTGCATTACCCATTAATTAAAAGTTGTCCTTATACATAATATTAAGTAGAAATATCTTAAACTTTTTCCTTTAACAAGGTAATACCATCCTTTTCCTTTGAAGGGAATTGCAAACGGAATTAGAAGGTAACATTAGAAAACTCATGTGGCAAAATTCTATTTGAATGCCGGCTGCCAAAAAAAAAAAAAATCACATTGTGTATACATTGAGAAATTTCATTTGTCATAAAAATCCAAGTGGTAATTTCAGTCACTGCTGACGAAACACTAACACTTTTCAGAAGTTTTCTTACAATACTAGTTTTTAAAATTTTTTCTGAAGATTTAACAAATGAACAAACTAAAGGGGAACTTCTCTCCTGCTGCTCCTCCTCTATTTTTTTTATAGAAAAAAAATACATCTTTCTTAAACTCTTAGATTGATACCCCCTGGGAATAAATTATAGAAGTGTCAAACTGGTACATCAAAATGTATTTACCTTTTTTACAACTTGTGCACATATTTCAAAATGTACCCCAGAAAGTTTTCTTCCTATATTTTATGGAAGAAAAACACTGAGTTTCTGATTTAGAAAAGAATGAGGAATGAGTTTGAGGGGGGAGGTGGATTGAAGCAGAAATTATATATTTCAGGTCTTCATAGTATAAATATTATGTGGAAATATCACTATTGTATTAAGGGTTTTGCTGATTAAGACACTTAAGTGCCAGAAGTACAAACTTGTGTTTTCACAATAGTAAAAACACAACATTTGGACATTTGAGTATCTGGATAGAAACCATACCTACCCTTGAAAGCCTGTTAAACCTTAAAGCTCTTACATTTGACCTAATTTACTAATATTGGACAGTGAGTTATATTTTACTCAAGATTGCCCTCATTTGTTGTTTGCGGATATTGCAATATGTTCTGGGAAGATGATGGGTCTGTCCTAGCTTAGAAACCTCGCTTTTTTACTCACTTCTTTTTCTCCAGTTCTAAATGTCTGGCACAGAGGCAGTGCCCAGTAATATTTTTGACAGATGGATTTTCAGACACATAAACCAATCAACAAACCAGCTGATCAGAAGTCCCTTCTTGGAGGTGTTGTGGCCCTCAGTGCTAGGAACTGGTTCAGGCAGAAGAAGCTTAGAGCTTGGATCTTTGCAAGACCAGCCCCATGTGTTTATATGTCACAGACCCCCCTTCTTTCCATTCAACAGGCATGAGAGAAAAAGATAAGTCACAGACAATGAACATAACTCAGCTGGAAGTAACAAAGAATCAAGTCAGACAATGAGGGTTCAGCATTAGCTCTCCATACAAATAATGCTCATCTGACATCATTATTAGGGTAAACATCTTCTTCTTTTCCATACACATATCTGATTTTTCATTAGAACTGGAGGGAACGTATTCATCAATCAATGTTTGGAGTTAAAATGCTGCAATGAGCTAACCATGGGAAGATATATTTGTTCATTATTTCATCTGTTTAAGATGATGAAGTAATCTGCCTCCAGTCTCCAGCTTGATAAAATCACATCCAAAAATTAAGTGGAAATAGGTACATGCACATGAGTAGCTCCAATACACTCAGGAGATTTCTGTGCATATTTGGTTCAATATGTATAATATTCATGAGGAGAGAACAGTTAGCAAACTGTGGTTATGCTCACACTGTTGTCCAAAAAGACTGCTACTGTTAGGACATGAATACATATTTGCATATCCTAAAATCAGGAGTAGCTAATATACTTTCATGCACTTATATCATGAATGGCTAGCTGTAACAATAAGCTCAAAATGAAGCCCAGTGCAAAAATTTTTTAATTTATATTTCCTCACTATGAATATAGTCAATCTTTCCCTGTATTTCTAAATGCTTACATATACATCTTATATTCACTTTTCTATTGTCTTCTAGATTTTTATTTCTTATAAGTGACTGTAGTAGTATTTTTCTTTGGACAAAAATACCACCTTAGATAGATCTTGGAATGATTCTGATCTGAATTATAAAATTATTAAACACAAATGGATTTTTTTTTTTTTTTGCCTATGGACTATTTATTCAATCTCCACAACACCCAATACATAAGTACTATAAATAAAAAGACTAAATTCTCCATATTCACTTTATTATAATAATCACTATAATTTGGGGGATATCATGTTATCTCAACTACTCCTCATAACTACCAAGGGCATAGATTTCACTCTTCCTGATGTATGAATAAGGGGAGAGTCTCAGAATATATGAGAAACTCCCCAAGTCTCCTGTGAGTAAGTGGAGATAAGACTCAAATCCGTCTGTCTGACTCAAAGGCCATCCTCATACAAAGAGCCTGCTAGATTATAAATTGTCTAAGTCAGCAATCATTTGCAATTATGAACAGTTTCCTCTAGAAAAAACATATGGCCTACTGTGAACACTGGAATGAATGCCGAGTGGGAACCAAACATACTGAGTGTACTGGTTTTCTATTACAAATTACCACAAATTTGGTATCTTAAAACAACACAAATCTATACTGCTTCTTACATGAAATATAATACACAGTTGACCCTTGAACAACACAGGTTTGAACTGTGTAGGTTCACTTACACGTGCATTTTTCTCACTGCATATGTACTACAGTACTACATGATCCATGGTCGGCTGAATCAATGTATGTGGAACCACAGATAAGGAAGGCCGACTATAAAGTTATACACAGGTTTTCAACTTCACAGGGGCCAGTGCCCCTAACCCTGTGTGGTTCAAGAGTCAACTACAGTTATATTCATTCTGATATTTCTATAGCTCAGAAGTCTGATATGGGTCTCACTGGGTTATCACCAAGGTGTGAGCAGGGCTGCATTTTCTTCTGGAGAGTCCAAGAGAGACGTTATTTCCTCGCCTTTTCCAGCTTCTTGAGGCCACCTCCATTCCTTGGCTTGTGGACCCTTTCCTCCATCTTCAAAGACAGTGATGTAGCATTTCTCAAGCGTCCCTCCTTGTGTCCTTACATCTGTCTCTAACTACCACTGGGAATGGTTCTCTGCTTTTCAGGACTCACGTGATTAGGCTGGACCCACCTGGAGAATCGAGGATAATCTCCCCATCTCAATGTTTGTAATTTAATCACATCTGAGAAGTTCCTTTTTGCCACGTGAAGTACCATTTTCACAGGTTGTGAAAATTGGAACATGCACATCTTTTGGGGTTTAGGGGGCACTATTCCGCTTACTACAATGAGCTAATGTATGAATAATTGACAGTCCAATTCCCCTGCCAGAGGTTTTTTAATACTTGGGGGAAGCTGATTGTTAACACAAGTGAGTCTCTAATTAGCAGTCTAATAATGTAAACAAATAAAAAGAATGAAACACCTAAGGGAAAATCTAACAAAGTAAAATTTCAGCTGGTAGGGGAGAAGGAAGACTTTGAGTGGACTGAGTATTATATCTCATAGCGAGGCCCATTTTAAGGATAAAGCTGAAAAACTCTGGGACTTGAAAATGTGTTCCTCAGCTGGGAAGTGGAGCAAATACTAGACGGAAGGGATGAAAATGGGCAGAATACCTGAGGAAAGGGGTAAGCAGAATAAATACAAGCTTCCCAATAGTTATCATAAAAGTAACAATATTTTTGAGCATTTAATACGTGCCAATTACTATGATTAGAACTTTATATTCATTACATCATTGAATCCTTATTTATTCTATAAAGCAGATGGTGTTATCCCAATTTTATATATGGCATAAATGAAGTTTAGGTTAGTTAAATAATTTAGCCCAGTGCAAGTAAGTAATGGAGCCAGGATTCAAACCTAAATTAGACTTATTCCAAAGACTATGCTCTTAATTATTATATTAAACTATGGTAGAAATACAGCTCTGAGATCGGCAACCAGGGAAATCCAACATGGTATGGAGTGTTCCAATAACTGAAAAGAACTAGTTAAAGACAAACGAGGTAAATGAGATAGTCAATAGTCCAAGAAGATTGGCGGCACTGGGAACTCTTCCACTGGCAAATAACCCTATCTGCCAGACATTTAGTGCCTGGACTCCAATCCCTATAAACAGGACTAATGAAAGAAGATGTAAAAACTGAAAATTAGGCAAATGACAGACAAAAGTATAGGCCCAGGCAGTTAGATGGAGAATTTTGCTACTACAACTGAAGTGATTAGAACCAGGTCACAAGGCTTAAGTAAGACCAAGAGCAAAAGTAATGATGTTAATTATGAGAATATGATGTTGAAGCTCTTTTAGTCCATTCCAAGTTTGGGATTAGACTAGAGACTGGACTTAGTCTGCAAAAAGCCAAATATCTCCAGCTCTCCGGTCATGAAACAGAAGAGGAATGGAGAGTGTGAGACCCAAGTGCAACACAAAGATGTGTATCCCAGAGACAGGTTAGCCTTGCTGAGCAGTTTGCTTGGAGCTCAGCATCCCTATACTGTACCTGCTTTCAAAGAGTTTTCCATTTCTTTCTTCTGAGACTACACATTTTTTAAATCTCTGCTTTTGGGGGGCCTTTTTAAAAAAATTTTTTTTTTTAATATTTTTTTTTTTTTGCAGTATGCGGGCCTCTCACTGCTGTGGCCTCTCCTGCCGCGGAGCACAGGCTCCGGACGCACAGGCCCAGCGGCCATGGCTCACGGGCCCAGCCGCTCCGCGGCACGCGGGATCCTCCCAGACCAGGGCACGAACCCGCTCCCCCTGCATCAGCAGGCAGACCCTCAACCACTGCGCCACCAGGGAAGCCCGGGGGTACATTTTTTCCCCACCATCAACAGAGTTGGCAAAGCAGGGATTGTCATTTTTAGATGTGGGTCATTTGTTAGATGGGTTTATCTGGAAATGCATGTGAGCTGAAGTTGATCCAAAAGGCAAGAGAGGTAAGACTGAGAGGCTGGTAATGTGTCCCATGAAAGAGAAAGGAGATTGTACTGAAGACAGAGTTCAAACTGTGACAGATGGATTTGAGGAAGATGAGCTTGTCATAAGCTCGTATTTCAACAACCTGGAAGTGAACAACCTGGATTTGAAGAGACAGTTACACATCAGTACTTGGCGATTCTGAAATCCTGCTGCTATCCAGATGTCAGATCCTATTAGCTCTCCTATGACCACCAATCTAAAGAGATGCCAGGAACACAGTCTCTGGGCTGTCAGCACAGTTTTAAATCAAGTCATCTGAACGTATCTTTGTTGTTCTTTACAAGCTTTTTGTTTACTGTGGGCCTAGGTCTAAATAAAGATTTTTAAATCACTTCATATTTTAACAGGATTTTTAACAGTCACACTGACATTTTCTCTAGAGATCAACACCACATCTTAGCTCCTCTCTCCAAATGGGATACAAGACTATATGTGGGAATTTCAGGTCTTTTTCTAGATTCACAGCTATAAATAAGTAAATTTTACCTTTGAGAGGCATCCCTTTCTGTTTTCTATATCCCACTTTCCCTATCAAGCAACTGATTTCCTCCTGTTGCCTTTAACTCCCAAGTCTTCTTTGTATTGTCCTTCTCAATGCAGCACTGGTTGTTACAGACTTTTGCTGTCCCATCTTCCTTCTGATCTATGTAGAATTCATTCTCTAAGAATTCTAGTTTAAAAAATTGGTTATCCTAATATAATAAAGTATGTGAGACAAAGTGCTAAATACCAATGGTACTTAAGGAGTCACTCTGTACATGTATCACTGATGTGTGTTTATATATGTGTTTGCTTATTCACTTATTTAACTATATCTATGAACACTTATTATGTGCCATGTACTATGCTAGCTGTTTTGCATACATTATCTCATTTATTGGGTCTTCGATGCTTTCTTTACCTTTGGCCCAAGGGATACATGTAGTCATTCCTTACTTCACAGAAACCACCTCAAGAATATATGAAAACGACTACCCATATGAATTGCCTGGCTACTATGATTAAAAACTTAACACATTAAAACAGAGGTACGTAGTAAAATTCTAATAGTAAACCAAAATTTTTTTTAAATGTTTGGCTAGCCCTTGGTAGAATACCCTACTGAGCTGTAACTCCTGGTCCTTAGGACAAGGAATGAATACTGTTAGATTTTCATGCAACCTGGCAAGGCCATCAGGAAAGACATTTTTGGTCAAAGAGCACTTTACTGACTTCAAATTATAACATGTAGCTAGCTTTCTCTTCTGTCATTGAGGCAGGCCAGTTCTAGCTAAGTATGTGCTGAGGTCAAAGCTGAATCACAGGTATGCCCAAATATAGCTCATCTTTCTGAAAACTGTGGCCTCCTTTCCACAGCTGCTGTGTGTACAACACACGAGTTATTAGCCTTATGCAGAGAAGCGGCCCCTTCTTAGAGAGAGTAGGTCCAGTGAAAAGCACTGGCTTTTAAAATAAGGAGGAAAGTAGGAGTATGCAAATTAAATAAAGATAAGTTGTTAAAGGTTAACTAGTTTCTCCTGGTGGTGTTATAAGCAAATGGCATAGTCATTCTCTAGTTCTACAATATTTAAATGTTTTATTTCAGTCACATAGTGGGAGCTGAGAACAAATGTGGGTAAACCAGATACAAAATACCTTCACAGAACATAAGCTAAAACCTATTCCCTTAATCCTTCAGTGTTGAATCATATGTTATGTCTGGACCATAAATATGAAGAATGCCAAAGTAGCTGGGCTATTGCCATGATCTTACACACACACACACACACACACACACACACACACACACACACACAATCATATCCATGCTGAAAATATGTTACCGTCATTGCTATTGTATTAGTTTTCTATTGCTGTGTAATAACTTATTGGAAACCTAGGGCTGAAAACACCTATCATTACGTCCCAGTTTCTGTTGATCAGAGGTCTGGCACAGTGAAGCTGGGCTCTCTGCTCAGGGTCTCACTAGACTAAAACCAAGGTTTTGGCTAGGCTATATTCTCATCTGGAGCTTCCAAATGTATTCACACTGTTGGAAGAACCTATAGATCTTTGCATTTATACAACTGAGGTTCCTGTTTTCTTGCTGGCTGCCTTAGCTCTTAGGGGCCACCCTCAGGTCCTAGCCACATGGCCCTCTCACAACAAGCTAATTTATTTCTTCAAAGCTGGCACTAGAATCTCTCTCCAGTCTGCTACTATGGGAAGGAGTCATTTAATGCAATATAATCACTTGAGCAACTATACCATCACCTTTGCTACATAACATAGCCTAGCAAGGGAGTGAGTACCTCGTATTCACAGATGCCACCCACACTTAAGGGGAGGAGATCTGTACAGCACATATGGGAGCAGAATCTTGGAGGCCATCTTGGAGGCCTACAACAACTATTACTCAGAACAAGGGCTGAACCCTGTGAATTATATGACTGAGGAGAGAGCAAAATGTTACTTCCAGAACCTAGAAGTCAAGTGTAAACTGTCTCAAGATGAAGAACAATGCTTTCCAAGAAAAAAAGAAGAAAAAAATCCATAAATGTCTACCAAGTTTCCCAGAGGAAGACACTCAGGTCTAAATTTCACTGTATACTTTGAACTATGCTCAGTAGAGATGCAAATTCCTATACAAACCGATAATAAGGCTGACAAAGATTTATGGATGACTACCTAAATGATACCTGTACCTCAGTTTTGGCAACCCCAAACCCTGTACCTCCTTTCTCCACTACATTTCTTCTTGTTATACCCAATAGCTAGCTACAAGCCAACGTGGCAACACTGCATTCTCTAGAGGTAGAGTAAAAAAAAATCAATATTCAAATAGTAACTTTGACATTTTCTGGAGTAAGATTAAAACAACCAGGTCAGCAAGTTTTGATTCTGCAATACCTGCATACCTCAGAGATATTGTGGGTTTGATTCCAGACCACTGCAATAAAGTGAAATCGCAATAAAGCAAGTCATATGAATTTTTTTGGTTTCCCACTGCATATAAAAGTCATGCTTACAGCATTCTGCAGTCTATTAAGCGTACAATATCACTATGTCTAAAAAACCAATATACAGACCTTAATTTAAAAATGCTTTATCCATAAAAAAGTGCTGATCATCATCAGACAACACAGGGTTGCCACAAACCTTCAATTTGTAAAAAAGCACAATATCTTTGATGCATAACAAAGCAAAGCACGATAAAATGAGGTATGCCTGTATATCTCCTGTATAATCACCTCCCCTTGAATGATGGTGGACCTGTAAGTATGACAAGATAGGCTTTCCTTTGATTAAGTGACATTACATGGCAAAGTGATGGGATAGTCATTCCCATGACTGATATAACGATTATATTATATAAGACTCCATCGGAACAGACCGGGGAGATTTTCTTGGTAGCCTTGAAAAGTAAGGGTCACATGAGTAGGCCTTGAGGAGACTTCTAGGAGCTGAGAGTAAGCCCAGGTTGGCAGCTAGCAATAAAATGGGGACCTCACACATACAGTTGAAAGGAACCTAACTCTGTCAATGACCTGAATGAACTTGAAAGAAATCCCTGAGCCTCAGATCAGATCACATCGCAGACGACCCCTTGATTTTGGCTCCGTGAGACCCTGTGCAGAGGAACCAGCTAACCCCTGACTGAAAAGCTAATCAGTTGAAACTGTGTGATAATACGATTGTGTTGCCTTAAGGTGTTAACTCTGTGGCACTTCTTCATGCAGCATAGAGACCTAACATATAAACAAATTGAAACATAAATAAAATAAGCAAACTAGCAAAATTAGCTTTAGGAATTTTCTGCAGCAACACCTCTCAGTAACTGAATCCCAACTGGTCTCACTGAGTAGCTACAGTATTTCCAGGCATTTAAAATGTATTGAAAACAAAAATACCTAAAATAACCCCCACATTTTTTGGTGGTACTCCAGAGGATTGGAGATGACAAACTAAAGCAAAAACTCCTTAAGTGATGAAAGAATGCCAAACCAGTGGGGATTTAATCATCTAACTCCAACAAGGTTAAAAGAAAATCTAAATAATTAATTATGATAGATATTATGTGTATTCACATATATGCACAGAAGCAAAGGGCACTTACTCTGAAAGCTGTTCACTGAGAAGGCTCGAGGATGATAGAATCCTGCTTTGCAAATGCACTGATAGGCTCCAAGCACGAATCCTAGGCCCTTAATCGGCATACACTATGAGAAAGAAAACACAGCAGTACCGTTGATCATAGTTTACTTCACAGTATAAAGACTCACAGATATCCATCATTGCAAATGGTAACAGAGATACATTTTCCAGAAATAAAATATCTCATTTTTGAACTTTATTTTAGGTTTGTTTGCCAACAGACATTTTTTTAAGTAGTTTTCTTTCTAAATATATGCCATTACAGCTGCAGTTGCCATCCATCTTTAACTCATTCAGTTGCCATAGGAAGTAATTATAGACAGTTCTTTTTAATGCCTCACATATCATCTTATTGCCTTAAGAGATATTTCTTAAGCCTATAAGAATATTTTAAAAAGTGATTCCATGCGAAATATTTCCACCAAAGCAAAGGTAGGTAGATAGATGGACAGACAGATACATAGAATTTAAGATGTGGAAATTGCCTTTAAGAATTAAATATTCATCAAATTTCATCCTCGGATTAAAAAATACAAATTGATGGAATAACAAAACAAGTAAACTTTAAAGTGTAATTTAGAAGAGGAAAAAAAGATAAATTAATGATCTGAAGTGCTCTTTACCTAAAATCTGTTTCATAGATAAATATTCTACATGTACATAAACATGAAGAAAAGTAATGATTGGCTTTCCAAATATATCACACCAATAGGCATGATGGACATCCCAAAAGCTTAATTTTGGCATCTTTCAAGAATATCACTGAACCCTAGCAAAATTCAGTTTAACATACTTCATTTCTTTTTTTTTTTAACATCTTTATTGGAGTATAATTGCTTTACAATGGTGTGTTAGTTTCTGCTTTATAACAAAGTGAATCAGCTATACATATACATATATCCCCATATCTCCTCCCTCTTGCGTCTCCCTCCCACTCTCCCTATCCCACCACTCTAGGTGGTCACAAAGCACCGAGCTGACCTCCCCGTGCTATGCGGCTGCTTCCCACTAGCTATCTGTTTTACATGTGGTAGTATTTATAAGTCCATGCCACTCTCTCACTTCGTTCCAGCTTACCCTTCCCCCTCCCCGTGTCCTCAAGTCCATTCTCTACGTCTGCATGTTTATTCCTGTCCTACTCCTAGGTTCTTCAGAACCTTTTTTTTTTTTAGATTCCATATATATATGTTAGCATACGGTATTTGCTTTTCTCTTTCTGACCTACTTCACTCCATATAACAGACTCGAGGTCCATCTACCTCACTACAAATAACTCAATTTCATTTCTTTTAATGGCTGAGTAATATTCCATTGTATACATGTGCCACATCTTCTTTATCCACTCATCTGTCAATGGACACTTAGGTTGTTTCCATGTCCTGGCTATTGTAAATACTGCTGCGATGAACACTGTGGTACATGACTCTTTTTGAATTATGGTTTTCTCAATTGACTCAAGTGCTGGGTCATATTGTAGTAATACTTTCAGTTTTTTAGGGAACCTCCATACTGTTCTCCATAGTGGCTGTATCAACTTACATTCTCACCAACAGTGCAACAGCGTTCCCTTTTCTCCACACCCTCTCCAGCATTTACTGTTTGTAGATTTTTTTTTTTTTTTTTTTGCGGTACGCGGGCCTTTCCCATTGTGGAGCACAGGCTCCGGATGCGCAGGCTCAGTGGCCATGGCTCACGGGCCCAGCCGCTCCGCGGCATGTGAGATCTTCCCGGACCGGGGCAAAAACCTGTGTCCCCTGCATCAGCAGGCGGACTCCCAACCACTGCGCCACCAGGGAAGCCCTTTATTTATTTATTTATTTAGTGGTACGCGGGCCTCTCACTGTTGTGGCCTCTCCCATTGCGGAGCACAGGCTCCGGACGCGCAGGCTCAGCGGCCATGGCTCACGGGCCCAGCCGCTCCGCGGAATGTGGGATCTTCCCGGACCGGGGCACGAACCCGTGTCCCCTGCACCGGCAGGCGGACTCTCAACCACTGCGCCAGGAGGGAAGCCCTGTTTGTAGATTTTTTGATGGTGGCCACTCTGACCGGTGTGAGTTGATACCTCACTGTAGTTTTGATTTGCATTTCTCTAATGATTAGTGATGTTGAGCACCCTTTCATGTGTTTATTGGCAATCTGTATATCTTCTCTGGAGAAATGTCTATTTAGGTCTTCTGCACATTTTTGGATTGGGTTTTTTGTTTTTTTGATATTGAGTTGTATGCGCTGCTTGTAAATTTTGGAGGTTAATCCTTTGTCAGTTGCTTCATTTGCAAATATTTTCTCCCATTCTGAGGGTTGTCTTTTGGTCTTATTTATGGTTTCCTTTGCTGTACAAAAGCTTTGAAGTTTCATTAGGTCCCATTTGTTTATTTTTGTTTTTATTTCCGTTTCTCTAGGAGGTGGGTCAAAAAGGATCTTGCTGTGATTTATGTCAGAGTGTTCTGCCTATGTTTTCCTCTAAGAGTTTTAGAGTGTCTGGCCTTACATTTAGGCCTTTAATCCATTTTGAGTTTATTTTTGTGTCTGTTGTTAGGGAGTGTTTGAATTTCATTCATTCTTTTACATGTAGCTGTCCAGTTTTCTCAGCACCACTTATTGAAGAGACTCTCTTTTCTCCACTGTATATTCTTGCCTCCTTTATCAAAGATATGTGTGTGGGTTTACCTCTGGGCTTTCTATCCTGTTCCATTGGTCTATATTTCTGTTTTTGTGCCAGTACCATACATACTTCATTTCTGCTACATTCAATTACATAAGGAAGAAATAACTTCCACTAAAATACAGTTTATCAGTAAAACAGGGTGTTTCAAGAATTTGATCAACACTGAAATTTATTTTTTGATAGCTCTCTACCAAGATCCCAACACTTTACCTTTTTGCCATTATAACCTATTAGAGGAGCTTAGAATTTAGTGAATCTGAAACTTACAAATAGTGACCCTCTGACAGAGGCCCTTGAGCGAAAATACTAAATTATCTAAATAATAATCCCTCAATCTAAGCTTTCATGATTAGTAATAAGATCAAAATTGCATATCATGAAAATTCCAGCAAACAATAAAGTATTTATATGTAAGGTAGCAAGAGCTAATACATGCTCTAAATTCATAGGTTATAGCAAGAAAATCTTTGAAAAAGAGCTTTCTAAAAGACCTTGAATATTTTATTTCATTAATACCCTTTTTTTTTTTCACCCAACACTCATATCTTGCAAATGAAAACACAGTTCTTGACCCAGAGCAAAATACAAGGACAGACAAGTACCAGTCAATTCAACTGGGTTGGCAAGTAGTTATGAAAGAACTATTGTGTGTGTAGAGAATTCCTCCAGGACTTAAATGAAATAACACATCCTACTTATAAAGGTCTAGTGATATAGTGGGTCAGGTCCTATTTCTGAATTGTATAAATAAAAAGGGAATTTTAACACTTACTTTGGAGAAGCACTAGTATTATAAGAGATCATATTGTTTGTGGTCAGTCAGGAAACATATGCCTGAATTCTGACTTACTAGTTATGTGAATTTGGGGCTATTCTCTTAACTTCGCTGAGACTTATTTTTCTTAACTTGTAAGAACAATCATTCAATTAGATTCAGGAATACTTTGAAGAAAGCAGAACTACCAAGATGTCCTAATAGCTGAAATACAGGGTATAAGAAGAAGAGAAGAATAAAGGATGACTCCCAGGATTTTGGCCTGAGCAACCTTAAGAATGGAGTTGCCATCAAGGATCTGGGAAAGGCTGCAGGTGGAGTTGATTTGGAGAAGAGAACACAAGTTCAGTTTTGCAAATGTTAAGTGTGAAGTGTCTATTTGAAATTTAATTCCTGATATCAAATAAGTAGTCTGGGGCTTCCCTGGTGGCGCAGTGGTTGAGAGTCCGCCTGCCGATGCAGGGGACACGGGTTCGTGCCCTGGTCCGGGAAGATCCCACATTCCGCGGAGCGGCTGGGCCCGTGAGCCATGGCCGCTGAGCCTGCGCATCCGGAGCCTGTGCTCCGCGACAGGAGAGGCCACAACAGTGAGAGGCCCGGGTACCGCAAAAAAAAAAGTAGTCTGATAAAGTAGTATGGAGTTTGGGAGAGATGTCTGGGCTCTATAATTTGGGATTCATTTGCATAAAGACGATAGACAAAGCCATGAGATCAGATAAGACTAGATCATTAAGGGAGTGCCTGTAGGCAGTGAAGTTAATAGATCCAAAGGGATGAGACTCAGGACACTCCAAGGCTAAAAGGTTAGGCAGAAGGAAGAAGCAAAGGACACTGAGAAGTGCAATTCAGTGAGGTACCATTATTTTATTAACTAGATTGTGACACTAAGTGCATAACATGGAATTTCTTGTGAGTTACATTTATTAAACATTCACCCAGCCAAGATATATCCAAGCAAACTAAGTCTTAGATACTAAGAATAGCAGTGCAGTTTAAATATTCTGCTTCACTGGAATTTGAAGGTTAATGCTATTCATTTAATCAGCACTAATTCCCTGGTAATATGACTCGGCACTACAACAGTGACTCAGTTGAGAATTTTAAATGTTTAAGGCAGATCTGAAAGTTTATTGGAATAAGAGTATCTCTTTAATATAAGCTAACTATAGAGCTGAAAGAAAATGAACTTTTTAAAAAATCTATTGATTAGATAAACATCAATAAATGTGGATTAGATAATTAGTTGATTAGATAAACATCACCAAATATAAAGTCCCCTGAACTTAAAAAACAAATGCTTCCTAATTTTATTATGGGAAACACTGCAATATGAATTATTAGTTACCTCAAACTCTTTGTTCATCTTAAATTATCTTATATCCTTAAAGAAAAATTTTAAAATGTTCAACCTGTTAAATTCAATAAAAGAATATCATCTGTTACAGTGGAGAAAAAAAAAAAGAATATCATTCCGCTACACACACTATGTGTGGAACCGAATGTGCTGTTGCTTACACACACTTGTCTTGGAGTGTAAAAGTGATCTTACCATACTTTCGTGTTCCATCCACCACCACCATTCTGTAGCTACTTCAATTTGGCCACCTCCCAGCCAAACTTATACATTTTCAAGATGAGGCAATTCGTGTACTAGTTTAGCTAATTTCTCTTTTAATCTCCATAAGTATGGTGACTACTCAACCTATGTTTACTGTAATTGGACTAACTGCTTTTTATATTTTTTTCTCCTTAGGGATTTAGAATATAAACATAGATCCTCACTAGATTCAGGAGAAAAAAAATCTTCAAAATTTTACCATAACATTAAGATGTTCATTTTAGATATTAAAGATCTTTATTTTATATACTCAAATCTAAATCTTTCTACTTTATCTTCATAGAAGTCCAAAAGGGTGGAAATGGAGAAAGCAGCACTTCTTCTTCCATAAGGGTAGCTCTTCCATGAGACCCTTTGATAAAAATTAAGCTCTTCATATTAAGAGTTAAGGCACCCTTCTGAGTGAGGTAGGTGCTCAAAAGATTGCATGCCTTCTTTGATGAACCTTACGAAGCCACCAGCAGAGACTTCCTAAGGAGAGATTTTGAGAGCCCACAATCAAAGGTAGGTCCCTAGGAGTAATCCAGATCCAAATGGGAAGAGATGTTGCTTAAGAGTTTAGAGAAAAATGGACAGATTGCTAGAAGTATACAACCGACCAAGTCTGGGTCATGAAGAAACAAAAATTATGTACAAACCTATAACTAGCAGGTAGACTGAATCAGTAATCTAAAACCTCCTAACAGAGAAAAGCCCAGGGCCAGATGGCCTCAATGGACAAACATTTAAAAAAGAATTAACATCAGTATTCCTCAAACTCTTCCAAAAATTGAGAGAGAACAGTTCCTAACTCATTTTATGAGCCCAGAATTACCCTGATATCAAAGCCACACAAAGATACTACAAGAAAAGAAAACTGCAGACCAATAATCCTGATTAACATTGTTGTGAAAATCTTCAACAAAATACTAGCAAACCATATTCAACATCACATTAAAAGGACTACGGAGCCTTCAGCAGCAAGGAGGTACTTGAGAACAAGAGCCGTGTGGATGAAAGGCTCTTGCTGCTGCAGCCAGGAGTCAGTGCTGTGCCTCTGAGGTGGGAGAGCCAACTTCAGGACACTGGTCCACAAGAGACCTCCCAGCTCCACATAATATCAAACGGTGAAAATCTCCCAGAGATCTCCATCTCAACACCAGCACCCAGCTTCACTCAACGACCAGCAAGCTACAGTGCTGGACACCCTATGCCAAACAACTAGCAAGACAGGAACATAACCCCACCCATTAGCAAGGAGGCTGCCTAAAATCATAATAAGTCCACAGACACCCCAAAACACACCACCAGACGTGGACCAGCCTACCAGAAAGACAAGATCCAGCCTCATCCACCAGAACACAGGCACTAGTCCCCTCCACCAGGAAGCCTACACAACCTACTGAACCAACTTTAGCCACTGGGGACAGACACCAAAAACAACGGGAACTACGAACCTGCAGCCTGCAAAAAGGAGATCCCAAACACAGTAAGATAAGCAAAATGAGAAGACAGAAAAACACACAGAAGATGAAGGAGCAAGATAAAAAGCCACCAGACCTAACAAAGGAAGAGGAAATAGGCAGTCTACCTGAAAAAGAATTCAGAATAATGATAGTAAAGATGATCCAAAATCTGGGAAATAGACAAAATGCAAGAAACATTTAACAAGGACCTAGAAGAACTAAAGATGAAACAAGCAACAATGAACAACACAATAAATGAAATTAAAAATACTCTAGAAGGGATCAATAGCAGAATAACTGAGGCAGAAGAACGGATAAGTGACCTGGAAGATAAGATAGTGGAAATAACTACTGCAGAGCAGATTAAAGAAAAAAGAAGAAAAAGAATTGAGGACAGTCTCAGAGACGTCTGGGACAACATTAAATGCACCAACATTAGAATTAAAGGGGTTCCAGAAGAAGAAGAGAAAAAGAAAGGGTCTGAGAAAATATTTGAAGAGATTATAGTTGAAAACTTCCCTAAAATGGGAAAGGAAATAGTTAATCAAGTCCAGGAAGCACAGAGAGTCCCATACAGGATAAATACAAGGAGAAACACGGCAAGACACATATTAATCTAACTGTCAAAAATTAAATACAAAGAGAACATATTAAAAGCAGCAAGGGAAAAATAACACACAAGGGAATCCCCATAAGGTTAACAGCTGACCTTTCAGCAGAAACTCTGCAAGCCAGAAGGGACTGGCAGGACATATATAAAGTGATGAAGGAGAAAAACCTACAACCAAGATTACTCTACCCAGCAAGGATCTCATTCAGATTTGATGGAGAAATTAAAACCTTTACAGACAAGCAAAAGCTGAGAGAGTTCACCACCACCAAACCAGCTTTAAAACAAATGCTAAAGGATCTTCTCTAGGCAAGAAACACAAAAGAAGGAAAAGACCTACAATAACACCCAAAACAATTAAGAAAATGGGAATAGGAACATACATATCGATAATTACCTTAAATTTAAATGCATTAAATGCTCCCACCAAAAGACACAGACTGGCTGAATGGATACAAAAACAAGACCCATATATATGCTGTCTACAAGAGACTCACTTCAGACCTAGAGACACATACAGACTGAAAGTGAGGGGATGGAAAAAGATATTCCATGAAAATAGAAAGCAAAAGAAAGCCAGAGTAGCAATTCTCATATCAGACAAAATAGACTTTAAAATAAAGACTATTAGAAGAGACAAAGAAGGACACTACATAATGATCAAGGGATCAATCCAAGAAGAAGATATAACAATTGTAAATATTTCTGCACCCAACATAGGCGCACCTCAATACATAACGCAAATACTAACAGCCATAAAAGGAAAAATTGACAGTAACACATTCATAGTAGGGGACTTTAACACCCCACTTTCACCAATGGACAGATCATCCAAAATGAAAATAAATAAAGAAACACAAGCTTTAAATGATACATTAAACAAGATGGACTTAATTGATATTTATAGGACATTCCATCCAAAAACAACAGAACACACATTTTTTCAAGTGCTCATGGAACATTCTCCAGGATAGATCATATCTTGGATCACAAATCAAGCCTTGGTAAATTTAAGAAAATTGAATCAAGTATCTTTTCCGACCACAACGCTATGAGACTAGATATCAATTACAGGAAAAGATCTGTAAAAAATACAAACACATGGAGGCTAAACAATACACTACTTAATAACGAAGTGATCACTGAAGAAATCAAAGAGGAAATCAAAAAATACCTAGAAACAAATGAAAATGGAGACATGATGACCCAAAACCTATGGGATGCTGCAAAAGCAGTTCTAAGAGGGAAGTTTATAGCAATACAATCGTACCTTAAGAAACAGGAAACATCTCGAATAAACAACCTAACCTTGCACCTAAAGCAATTAGAGAAAGAAGAACAAAAAAAACCCAAAGTTAGCAGAAGGAAAGAAATCATAAAGATGAGATGAGAAATAAATGAAAAAGAAATGAAGGAAACGATAGCAAAGATCAATAAAACTAAAAGCTGGTTCTTTGAGACGATAAACAAAATTGATAAACCATTAGCCAGCCTCATCAAGAAAAAACGGGAGAAGACTCAAATCAATAGAATTAGAAATGAAAAAGGAGAAGTAACAACTGACACTGCAGAAATACAAAAGATCATGAGAGATTACTACAAGCAACTATATGCCAATAAAATGGACAACCTGGAAGAAATGGACAAATTCTGAGAAAAGCACAACTTTCCGAGACTGAACCAGGAAGAAATAGAAAATATGAACAGACCAATCACAAGCACTGAAATTGAAACTGTGATTAAAAATCCTCCAACAAACAAAAGCCCAGGACCAGATGGCTTCACAGGCGAATTCTATCAAACATTTAGAGAAGAGCTAACACCTATTCTTCTCAAACTCTTCCAGAATATAGCAGAGGGAGGAACACTCCCAAACTCATTCTACGAGGCCACCATCACCCTGATACCAAAACCAGACAAGGATGTCACAAAGAAAGAAAACTACAGGCCAATATCACTGATGATCATAGATGCAAAAATCCTCAACAAAATACTAGCAAACAGAATTGAACAGCACATTAAGAGGATCATACACCATGATCAAGTGGGGTTTATTCCAGGAATGCAAGGATTCTTCAATATATGCAAATCAATCAATGTGATACACCATATTAACAAACTGAAGGAGAAAAACCATATGGGCATCTCAATAGATGCAGAGAAAGCTTTCGACAAAATTCAACACCCATTTATGATAAAAACCCTGCAGAAAGTAGGCATAGAGGGAACTTTCCTCAAAATAATAAAGGCCATATATGACAAACCCACAGCCAACATCATCCTCAATGGTGAAAAACTGAAACGATTTGCACTAAGATCAGGAACAAGACAAGGTTGCCCATTCTCACCACTCTTATTCAACATAGTTTTGGAAGTTTTAGCCACAGCAATCAGAGAAGAAAAGGAAATAAAAGGAATCCAAATCGGAAAAGAAGAAGTAAAGCTGTCACTGTTTGCAGATGACATGATACTATACTTAGAGAATCCTAAAGATCCTACCAGAAAACTACTAGAGCTAATCAATGAATTTGGTAAAGTAGCAGGATACAAAATTAATGCACAGAAATCTCTGGCATTCCTATACACTAATGATGAAAAATCTGAAAGTGAAATCAAGAAAACACTCCCATTTACCACTGCAACAAAAAGAATAAAATATCGAGGAATAAACCTACCTAAGGAGACAAAAGACCTGTATGAAGAAAATTATAAGACACTGATGAAAGAAATTAAAGATGATACAAAGAGATGGAGAGATATACCATGTTCTTGGATTGGAAGAATCAACATTGTGAAAATGACTCTACTACCCAAGGCAATCTACAGATTCAATGCAATCCCTATCAAACTACCACTGGCATTTTTCACAGAACTAGAACAAAAAATTTCACAATTTGTATGGAAACACAAAAGACCCCGAATAGCCAAAGCAATCTTGAGAACGAAAAATGGAGCAGGAGGAATCAGGCTCCCTGACTTCAGACTATACCACAAAGCTACAGTAATCAAGACAGTATGGTACTGGCACAAAAACAGAAAGATAGATCAATGGAACAGGATAGAAAGCCCAGAGATAAGCCCACGCACATATGGTCACCTTATCTTTGATATAGGAGGTAGGAGTGTACAGTGGAGAAAGGACAGCCTCTTCAATAAGTGGTGCTGAGAAAACTGGACAGGTACATGTAAAAGTATGAGATTAGATCACTCCCTAACACCATACACAAAAATAAGCTCAAAATGGATTAAAGACCCAAATGTAAGGCCAGACACTATCAAACTGTTAGAGGAAAACATAGGCAGAACACTCTATGACATAAATCACAGCAAGATCCTAGAGAAACGGAAATAAAAACAAAAATAAACAAATGGGACCTAATGAAACTTCAAAGCTTCTGTACAGCAAAGGAAACCATAAACAAGACCAAAAGACAACCCTCAGAATGGTAGGAAATATTTGCAAATGAAGCAACTGACAAAGGATTAATCTCAAAAATTTACAAGCAGCTCGTGCAGCTCAATAACAAAAAAACAAACATCCCAATCCAAAAATGGGCATAATACCTAAATAGACATTTCTCCAAAGATATACAGACTGCCAACAAACACATGAAAGAATGCTCAACATCATTAATCATTAGAGAAATGCAAATCAAAACTACAATGAGATATCATCTCACACCAGTCAGAATGGCCATCATCAAAAAATCTAGAAACAATAAATGCTGGAGAGGGTGTGGAGAAAAGGGAACACTCTCGCACTGCTGGTGGAATGTGAATTGGTACAGCCACTATGGAGAACACTATGGAGATTCCTTAAAAATCTAAAAATAGAACTACCATATGACCCAGCAATCCCACTACTGGGCATATATACCCTGAGAAAACCATAATTCAAAAAGAATCATGTACCAAAATGTTTATTGCAGCTCTATTTACAATATCCAGGCGATGGAAACAACCTAAGTGTCCATCATCAGATGAATGGATAAAGAAAATGTGGCACATGTATACAATGGAATATTACTCAGCCATAAAAAGCAACGAAATTGAGCTATTTGTAATGAGGTGGATGGACCTAGAGTCTGTCATACAGTGTGAAGTAAGTCAGAGAGAGAAAGACAAATACCGTATGCTAACACATATATATGGAATTTAAGAAAAAAAAAATGTCATGAAGAGCCTAGGGGTAAGACAGGAATAAAGACACAGACCTACTAGAGAATAGACTTGAGGATATGGGGAGGAGAAAGGGTAAGCTGTGACAAAGCGAGAGAGTGGCATGGACATATATACACTACCAAACGTAAAACAGATGGCTAGTGGGAAGCAGCCGCATAGCACAGGGAGATCAGCTCGGTGCTTTGTGATCACCTAGAGGGGTGCGATAGGGAGGGTGGGAAGGAAGGAGATGCAAGAGGGGAGAGATATGGGAACATATGTATATGTGTAACTGATTCGCTTTGTTATAAAGTAGAAAGTAACACACCATTGTAAAGCAATTATACCCCAATGAAGACGTTAAAAAAAAAAAAAACGTTAATTATCCTAACATCCAGTGACTTCTCCACAACTATCAGCTGTTTATTAAAACAAAAGGAAAACACTGAAACAGAGGAAATCTAAAAGGCCCCCAGGCAGTGATAGGGTACACATCGCCCACATATTTCTCAAACAATCTTCCAGGAAAACAAGAACTCATGAATAACAAATAGTGCAGTATTTCACCAGGAGCAAAAGAACTACATTTTGTCTCTATTATTCATTAGCTGCCAGATAACATGGTTTAAAAAGCTTGATGGACTGGAGCAGGGTTGGGGGTGGAAGGATGTTTTCTTTTATGATATAGTTAAAATGAAAAAAGAAACTGTTTTCTATTATTAATTTTTGAAACGTTCTTGTTATATTCAGTGGAGCCCTCTCTCACAACACAGGGCTAAGGGTGCCAAAGCAGCATCGGAGCAGACACATTACAAGTACTGACACAGAGCAAGATGCTTTGCGTGAGGTTGGAACTGACTCAGGAAAACGTTAGGATTGTATCTCATTGAGTGAGCAAGCCATTTTTCTAGACCTTCTTACAGAAAAAAGTCCCAAACGCTCGATAAAGATAAGTTCTTAATATGCTCAACACTTTTAAAAAAATAAAATAATGTCCCCCACTAAACCACAAATTCACTACGTTCTACCTTTGACACCCTGCGCTTCCTGTGGTCACAGATCATAAGCAATGGGAACTTTCTTCTCATTGTGACTTAATTTAGCTCTTGCTTACTGAGCCCCATTGTGTGCTCTTTGCTACAGCAACAAAGAGGAACAAAATCATGGTCTAGCTCTCAAAGAGCTTGCCACCCACAGGTAGAAAAGTAAAATCAAAGTTGTTGTATGGTGCTCTACCATGTTGACAGCTAAAGGGCTTCACATATATTTGTTTTTGAGTAGTCCATCTTTACACATTTTTCTGGCATCAACTGTTTGTTAAAATACAAATTGCTGTACTAAGAACAGAAATCAATGAAAGAATATATAATATGATTTCAACTTTATAAAATTCAAAAACATGTAAAATTTTTATAAAGTACTATTTAAGCATATATACATACATGAAACGATAAAGAATCGAAGTGATAACATAAATTTCAGGATAATGGTTATCTTTTGGGGAGGGGCAGATGGTTATAGGATGACAGAGGAGAATACAGGGGCTTCTTAGGTAATGGTTACAATCTATTACTGAAATGAGGGAAGGAAGGAACTGACTTTAGTTTCTGGCTGTGATACATTACTTTATAGCAGGATGAAGTTTTCACCAAAAACAATTAGAATATCTGGATAAAATGGAAGGAAGGAAGAAAGAAACAAATGAAGGAACCAACAAATGACTGAACTCACCTACTTACCTATGAGGAGGCGTCAGAAAGCTGCCAATGGAGCCAAAATTGAGAAGCCAAGATCACAGAAAGAAGAAAAATGCACAGACATACTATATTCTTTATTTATGTATCAAACTGAGTATTTGATGATATGAGGCATTGGGGAAAGAGTGAGAATCCAGACAAATGGAAACTGGTAAGAAGTAGAGAAGCCAGCAAAATTTTGGTCATCTTACAGTCCAGAGGAGAAAAAAAATCAATTTGAGCACTTCAAAAATACTCAAGCCTTAAGGACAAAATCTCAGACAGAATGAAATAACAAAGAAATAAGACTGAGACTCAAAATTTGTTGTTGCATTCTTAAGCTGTCTGCGGTGAAAATCAAAGACGCAAAGCAGATGCTAAAGAGCAACAGGGTTGAGTTTTGGGTAGTATCGCAATGTTAAATTACTAAATTGGAGTTCAGGAATTTCCGAGGATGAAGGGCCCTAGTAAACATCTCAGTGAGCTCCCCATAGTGCTATATCCTAGAAGTAAGAGTAAATAAGGAGCAGTTTGAGACTTTCATAGACTTCTGTCCAGCTGTGGGACAGATCAAGTACTGGTTAGATTAAGACGATCTGTCTCTATCTAGTTACTTATCAGAGACAGGGTAAAACCTCTCTGGAAGAAGGTAATGCATCCAGAACCACTGCAACAAAACTACGTGTGGCATTCACTCTTAAATTAACAAACATTAAGAAATAAACAGACAGTATAAACAGATCGACAAATGACCAGATACTCAAGCTACTGATAGATTTTTAAATAACTATAATCAACATGTGCAAGAAAGCGGAGGACAACTTTTAGAAAAATTGGAATCTAATTTTTAAAAAAACAATAAAATATTCTGGAATATTCCAGAACTAACAAAACCAAGACAGGATACCAGAGAAGACAGGGTAAGTCAAAGAGAAGACAGATGAGCAAAAAACGTCCAGTCTGAAGCTTGAAAACTAAACTGAAGAGAAATATACAAAAGAACACAAAGGACATAACGAATCATAGAAAAGGGATCTAATATACTTGTACTAAGAGTCACATAAAGGGAGAGGACAGAAGCAATATCAGATAAAATATATCTCGTTATACACCCCAAAATGGATAAATACACATCATAGTCTAACTAGAAAGCCAAACACACACAAAAATCTTAAAATAGCCAAAGGGAAAAAAAAGATCATATTTACAAATAAGTAGCAACAAGTTTGACAACTGTCTTCAAAACAGAAATAAAAGAAACCAGAAAATAATGGAATGACATCATTAAAGTGCTAAAAGAAGGGAAAACCCTAGAATTGTTTCCCAAGAGAAAATATCCCTTCAAATGTGAAATACATAAAGGTATTTCAAGTCAAACAAAACCTGAAAAAAAAAATACCTTATCACCAGACCTATGACAAAAGAAAGGCTAAAGGAATTTTCAAGCAAAAGGAAAATTATGCCAGACAGAAGCACAAAAATGCAGGACAGAATGAACAGCAATGTAAGTAAATATGTGGGTAAATCTAAAATAGATAGTACAAGGTACTAATAGTAATAATAATGTCTCATGAGCTTTAAGATATATATTGAATTAAATAAAATGCAAGGCAAAAGGCAGGGGGAAGGGTAAATGCAGGTAAAAGGTGCTGATACCCTATTTCGTCTGGGAAAGGTAAAAGGAATAACACATTTGTTTGTAATGAGCTAAGGATATATGTTGTAATCCATAGAATAACTACTAAAAGTATAGAAAAATAGTTTGTAACAGGCAAAGAAAAAAGTGCAATACTAATAAAAAGAAATAATAGATTAATGCCAACTAAGGCAAGAAAAGAGACAGAAAGGAATATAATGGGACACACAGAAAAAGATATTAAGATAATATATGTGAATAAAATTAACAAGGAAGGGAAGAAGGAAAACAGAAAGGCAGCTGTCTGATTTCTAACAGTGATTTCTTTAAAATTTGCAAACATTGTTAGGTGGTTTTTCCAGTGATGATTAGAAAGCAATTACATTTGTATAGTAAGGCCATTAAATTAATATGATGTATGTTTACAGTTTTATAAAAGAACGACAGCAGGAAAAACTAATGTTTTTTATCAGGATGTTACCTTTGAAATGGGGTGGATAAAGATTGGAAGAGAGCAAAAATGGACTTTTTTGCTGGTAATATTCTCCTTTCCCACCTGAGTGCTTGTTAAACAAGTATGGTCATTTTGTGCACTATTTTGTATGTATTTTGCACACCAATCAAAGTTTTAAAAAATAATCAAGTAGCACTATGAGAAACCACTTTACAATGACTAGGGTGGCTAAAATTAAAAAGGTAAACAATAACAAGTGTTGGTGAGGATGCAGAGAAATTGAGCCCTCGTACACTGCTGGAGGGATTATAAACAGTACAGTCACCTTGGAAAACAGTTTATCAGTTCCTTAGTTCTCATATGACCTAGCAATTCCACTCCTGGGTTTATACCCAAGAGAATTAAAACACAGACCCACACAGAACTGGCATAGAAAAGTTCACAGCAGCTTTATTCATAATAGCCAAAAAATGGGCACAACGCAAATTTCCATTAGCTAGTAAATGGATAAATAAAATGTGGTCTATTCATATAACAAATTATTATTCAGCAATAAAAAGGAATGAAGTACTGATACATGCTACAACATGAATGAATTTTGGAAAAAGTATGTTAAGTTAAAGAAGCTAGTCACAAGAGAGCACATATTATATGATTCATTTATATGAAATGTTCAAAATGGGCAAATCCATAGAGACAGAAAGTTGAACAGTGGTTGCCAAGTGTTGGGGAGAGGTACAAAGGAGTACAAGGTTTCTTTTTGGGGTGACAAAGAGCCTCTGAAAGTAGACAATTTTTATGGTTGCACTACTCTGAATATAATAAGAACCACTGAATTGTACACTTTAGGGAGTGAATTTTATAGTATGTGAATTATAGTAAAAAGAGAAGACATTTCCTTGAAAACTGAGAAAATGCAGGCTATAGAAACAAATGTAGATGGGATGCAGATAAAGGAGCTATAAAACTCAAACATTTTTGGCAATGCTTTGTCTTAGTCATCTTGGGCTGCTATATATGCCATAACGCCTTAAACACAGATATTTCTCACAGTCTGGAAGCTGGGGAGTCCAAGATCAAGGTGCTGACAGATTCAGTTCCAAGGGAAAGTCCTTTTCCTGGCTTGCAGATGGCCACCTTCCTACTGTGTCCTCATATGGTGGAGAGAGAGGGAGAGCCCTGGTCCTTCTTCCTCTTCTTGGAAGGACACTAATCCTATTCCAGGGCACTACCCTCATGACCTCATCTAAACCTAATTAACTCCTAAAGGCCCTACCTACAAATGCCATATTTCAGGTTAGGACTTCAACATATGAACTTTGGGGGGGACACAAACATCCAGTTCGTAATACACTTAATGTGTACAAGAATACAGAAGGGAAGATTGATAATGTTGGCAGAGACTGGCAAAGAAGCAAAAGTACCATTTTAAAAGATAACGGCTGGAAATTTTCCAAAAAAAATTAAGTTCACATTCCAGATGCACTACAAACCCTAAATTGGATTAATACAAGGAAAATAACACCTAGCTATATCAAATGCAAAGATAATCCTTAAAGCTGGCTTCATATATAACTAAAATATATATTCTATATAATCTGAATATATTCAATATTGTATTATTAGATATTTATTATTATACTATTAAAATAAAGTGATAATGGCTTGTCTAATAAAAGTGCAACAGAAAATAACTGCTAATCTAGAGTTTATTTACAATTAAAATACCCTTCAAAATTAAAAAGTGAAATAAAGATATTTTCAGAAAACCAAAACCTGAAATAATTTTTCAGCTGCAAACCAACACTACATAAAATACTAGGGAGTGTTTATTAGACAGAAAGAAAACGATCTCAAATGAAAGAATGAAGATGCAGAAAGCAATCAAAAGCCATGGAAAGGGTAAAATCTGGGTTCATCTAAATTAATATTTACTATTTAAATCACTGATGTAATTATGTATGTATTATTAGGGACATCCCTAACAGAAGCCTAAGAGAATGTAAGATACAAAGTTGATAGTAGTGATGAGAAATGACAGAAAAGACAGAAGAGGGAAGGCAACTAGAAATGATAAAAAAGTTCAAAACCCAAATATAAAAGAACTCATACATCAATAAGAAAAAAATAAACATTCCAATTTAAAAATGAGCAAAAGTTTGAATAGAGTGTCACAATGGTTAATAAACCTATAAAAAATTTCCAACTTCATTAGTCATCAAAGAAAAACAAATTTAAGATAACCAATACATATCTACTAAAATGGCTAAAACTTTTAACAACTGACAATTTAAGTGTTAGTGAGGATATGAAATAAGTAGAACCCTCATATAGTGCTGACAGACATATAAAGACATACAATCTCTTTGTAAATGAATCTGGCATTATCTACTAAATCTGAAGATAACATATCCTATTATCTAGCTATTTCAATCCTAGATGTATATGCAACTGAAAGATATGCAAACATGCTCTAATAGACAAGCAAAAACAGCTGCACTGTTTGCAATAATCCCAAACTGTTAAGAAGCCAGATGTTCATCTAAAGTAGAATGGAGAAATAAATTGCATTTATCTAATATTATTTGTATAATAGAATACTATACAGCAAGGAAAATAAACCAATGCTATATACAACAACATGGATGAATTTCTCAATATCTCAAACAATGTTGAACAAAATAAGTCATATGTGCTGTATTATTCTATTTACATAATGTTTAAAACAGGATATTGCAATATGTAGTGTTAGAAATCAGGGTATTTTTTAGTTTGGGGGAATAGTGGGGAGGAGGTGATGAGTAGGGGCACAAGAAAGCCTTCTAGTGTACTGGTGATGTTTTTTCTCTTGACCTGAGTGGCACTTATGTAAGTGCGTTCCTTTTGTGACGATTCATTGTGCTGTATACCTATGATTCTATATTTTTATGCAATGTTTTTCATTTCAATAAAAATTATAGAATTAATGTTATGCCACACTTCTGCCTCTCATGCCTCCAGTTTTTATTTCCTTTCTCTTTCACCTATCATATAAATTCTATTTTTTTGTATTCTGATTTATTTGAAACAATCAGAACATTTTATCCATTCCATTTTTGCTGACAGAGAAGGAATCTAAGTACTGATACTGAAGGAGGAAGCCTCTGGAAATTAAAAGTAATTATACAAAAAATTATGTAAAATTCAGAATGTGTTTGCATGCACTCAGTTCTTGGCTGCCTCTCAAGTATTTAGAATCTGAATGTACATTTGCATTTCCCCAGTGAAATTTTAGAGGGTTTTTCAATAGTAATTAGCAAATCAGCTAAAGAATAAAGGGCATAGAGCTAAACCAAAAGCCAGGAACTATACTGCTTATTAAATGCTAAATCAAAACTAAATGTTATATTCTCAAATGGCACTGAGCTTTTCTTTTATTATGGAGAAAAATAAAATATTATTTATCACTCACAAAGAAAATCATTTTAATTGGTATAATTGCTATCATTCTCGGCTGAAAAACATGCAAGATTTTTTAAACAATTTATCTTATTCTAGAAAAAAATTCAAGATGCATAAATGCCCTTAGTTCATCACTGAACCACAAAAAAAGTTTTTTAAAAAATAGGACAGGGCTTCCCTGGTGGCACAGTGGTTGAGGGTCCGCCTGCCAATGCAGAGGACACGGGTTTGTGCCCCAGTCTGGGAGGATCCCACATGCCACAGAGCGGCTGGGCCCGTGAGCCATGGCCGCCGAGCCTGCGCTCCGCAACGGGAGAGGCCACAACAGTGAGAAACCCGCGTACCGCAAAAAAAAAAAAAAAAGGACAAATTTTAAGTAAATATTTAACGTTAAAAAATGTTTCCAAGTACTAATATTCATTTTTATATAAACAGTAAAAATATTGGTTATAAACTTTCTTTACTTTATCATCAAAACAGGCCTCTCTAAATAACCTCTATGGCACAACATTCAAAGCCCTGCACACACTCTTTCAAGTCACAGAACTTTAGTATACTTTGCCTTACCTGAGACTCTCAACCTAGTCTGACCAACAAAAAAATTTGGATGGAAATATAAAATAGCTATTTAATTTTAGCATTCCTGATATCTATGAGTGGGAATGTCAACTAAAATTGACATGTACCCTAGACTTTAAGAAGATAGACTTTTTAAAACAGAAGGAAAATTTCTCCAATGAAACACAAAGTTCAGAAAAGAAACATATCCAAGAACACTGAGGAGTTCACAGGAGTAATAAGCATTAGCACTAAGTTTAAAAAATTTAAAGTACCTTCATTTTCTTTTTGAGAATGTCTGCAATGGCCAATAAGGGACATATAGGTACAAGGCATATATACGGACTCACCAAAGTATTTTCCATGATTTTATTTGAAGTTGCTAAAACTCATGGAGAAATGGATAAAAGATTCGAAGACATTATTGAATCATCATAAAAAGGGCTCTGATTAATAGAGGGAAATTTGTGGTAGTGAATTCCAAGGCCCCTACTCTTGGCACTCTTTTCTTCCATGTGTTTAATGACAGTTTGAATGAAGCATTGAGTGGATGATATTAAAGAATTAGTGGTCAAGAACACAGACTTTGGAGTGAGACACACTTTAGTTCAAGTCCCAGATTAACTACTCAATAGCAATGGAACGTTGGGCAAATTACTGTCTCCTGAAATCCTATCTTCCTTACCTGTAAAATGAGAATAATACTACTTCTTACATCATAGAGTTATTTTATTTTACAAATGCTTGTATGGTATTTATTATATGCTAGTCATTATTTTTAAAACACTTTACATATATTAATTCATTTAATCCTCATAGCAACCCAGTGGGCTAGATGTGACTGATTATCAGCATCCCAACTTTATAGATGAGGAGACTGAGGTAAAGAGGTTAAGTAACTTGTCTGAGATCACACATCTAACAACTGACAGGGTGGAGTTCATATTAGGTAAATAGAATGCCCAGTCATACTCATTAAATGCTAGCACTCATCATAATCATCATCATTGGAATGACACTGAATATACAAGATGATAAAAGCAGAAACTGAAAGGACAATAGGTTAATTAGAACAAAATAAGATTTAATATAAGAATATAGGGTCATGTGACTAAATTCACAAAAATCAGCCACATAAGTTGCCAAATTATGATATGACTGCCCCTCAAAGACCAAAACAACAGTTGACTGCATTAAAGGTAATAAAGTAATATAGAATAAACAATCATTCACAGATAGATTATTAATTTCAATATTTAGAACTTCAGTTTTAAGAGACTATAGTCCAACTGAAGAGATCTAAAAAGGAATGATTCCCTTCCTCCAAAATACCTATGATTCAACTATCTGTGGTATACCAGAGGCACACTTTAGGTTCAAACACAAATAGGTTGAAAGTAAAAAGACAGAAAAAGACATACCATGAAATCAGTAAGAAAAGAGAACTGGTGTGGCCGTACTAATGTCAAATACCATACAATTTAAAACAAAAGTTGGTACTACAGACAAGGAAGGACAAAATTTTTAAGGATGAAAAGGTCAATCTATCAAGAAGATATAACAATTGTCAACATGTATGTACCTAAAAACAGAGCACTAAAATACATGAAACAAAAACTGACAAAATTGAAAGGAGAAATAGAAAATTCAACAATAGTAGGACACTTCAATTCCCCACTTTCAATAAAGAATAGAATAACTAGGTAGATGATCAATAGGGAAGTAAAGGACTTGAACCACATTATAAATCAACCAGATTTAACAGACATCTATCTAAAAAACACTCAATCCCACAAGAGCAGAATATACATTCTTTTCAAGTACACATGGAACATTGTCCAGGATAACCAGGATAGACCAAAAACAAGTTTCAATAAATTTAAAAGGATTTATATTACACCAAATGTTCTCTGACCAAAATGGAATGAAATAAAAAATCAGTAACATAAGAAAATTTGGAAATTCACAAATATGTGGAAATAAACAACACAGTTGACCAATGAGTCAAAGAAAGTATCATAGATAGACACTTTGAGATGAATAAAAATGAAAACACAGCACACCAAGATAAGTGGATATACCTAGGGCAGTGTATTAAAAGGGAAATTTATAGCTGTAAATGCCCATCTTAAAAATGAAGATTTCAAGTTAACCTAGACTTCTAACTTAAGAAACTAGAAAAGAAGAAGAAATTAAATATAAAACAGAAGGGATGAAAAAAATATCAGACTGGAAATAAATAAAACAAAAATATTTTTAATTTTAAAAAAATCAACAAAACTAAAAAGTTGGTTCTTTGAAAAGATCAAAGATCAACCAAGTTGACAAATCATTAGCTAGACTGACCAAGACAAAGGAATGAGAAGACTTAAACTAGACAAGCTGCTCCCAAAATTCATAGGGAAATGCAAGGGACTCAGAATAGCCAAAACAATCTTGAAAAAGGAAGAACAAAGCTGAAAGACCCACACTACCTGATTTCAAACTTACTACAAAGCTAAAGAAATCAAGATGGTGTGGTACTGACATATAGACAGACATATAGATCAATGGAATAGAACTGAAGAGTCAAAAAGTAAAGCATTACATTTATGGTCAACTGAATTTTGATTAGGGTGCCAATATAATTCAGTGGGGGAAAGAATGGTCTTTTCAATAAATTGCACTGTGATAACTGGATATTTACATGAAAAAGAATGAAGTTACATTCCTACCTCACACCATATACAAAAAGTAACCCCAAATGAACCAAAGACTTAAATGTAATAGCTAAAACTATAAAAATCTTAAAGAAAGTATAGAGATAAATCTTCATGACCTTGGATTTGGAACCCTATCTTTAGATACGACACCAAAAGGATGAAAAACAAAAGAAGAAAACAAATGGGCCTTCATCAAATTTTGTGCTTCCAAAAATACTATCAAGAAAGTGAAAAAAACAACTCACAGAATGGTATAAAATATTTGAAAATCATATATCAGATAAGGGAACTGATTCTAGTATATATAAGAACTGTAACAACTCAACAATAAAAGAAAATAAAAGTCTGGGGGTTCCTCAATAAATTAAAAATAGAGTTACCATATGATCCAGCAATTCCACTATTAGGTATATACCCAAGAGAATTGAAAACATATGTTCACACAAAAACTTGTACTCAAATGTTCATAGCAGCATTCTTCATAATGGTCCAAAGGTGAAAATAAGCCAAATGTCCACCATCTGATGAATGGATAAACAAAATGGGACATATCTATGCAGTGGAATATTATTCAGCCATAAAAAGTAATGAAACACTGATACTTGCTACAACATGGACAACTTCTAAATCAATGAAGCCAAACATAAAAGGCCATATATTGTATGACTCCATTTATATGAAATATCCAGAAAAAGCAAATCCACAGAAACAAAGTAGATTAGTAGTTCCAAAGGGTAGGGATGGGGGGAATGATAAGTGACTGCTAGCTAATGGGTATGACCTTTCCATCTGGAGTGATAAAAAGGCTCCAGAGGGCTTCCCTGGTGGCGCAGTGGTTGGGAGTCCGCCTGCCGATGCAGGGGACATGGGTTCGTGCCCCGGTCCGGGAGGATCCCACATGCTGCGGAGTGGCTAGGCCCGTGAGCCATGGCCACTGAGCCTGCACGTCCTGAGCCTGTGCTCCGCAACGGGAGAGGCCACGACAGTGAGAGGCCCGTGTAACGCAAAAAAAAATGCTCCAGAAATAGCCAGTACTGATGGTTTAACAACTCTGTGAATATATTAAAAACCACTGGATTGTACATTTTAAGAAAATAAAAAAATAAACTTTAAAGAAAAAAATAAAGAATGACCATAAGTTAAATCTGGAGAAACCAGAAATATTTAAGCCAGAGAAAAGTAAAGACTCAAGGAAGGCATGAACACTACCTAAAAAGTCTTTAAAATAAGACAGAGCAGAAACTAACACACCATTGTAAAGCAATTATACTCCAATAAAGATGTTAAAAAAAAGAGACAGAGCTATCAATATTAGTATCTATATTGTGCAGATATATTAATATATCTTCTAATCATCTCTAAGAGTGTTATGTAAATGAGCTAATGACGGCTCCTGGGTATTGTTCCTATGTTACACTTCTTCACAGCAGGTTCAACCATTAGCTCAAAGCCCACCAGAGCCAAACTCAAAATTATTATACACCCAATCACTTTAAATACTGCCTCAATAAGCATATTTTTAGCCATTTAGAGCCTACCTGCTTTGCACACTGCAAAACTTCATTCCAACACCTGCTAGCCATAGTTAAGACACACGCAGGCCCTATAAAAGATCCCAAGCCTCTGCTGCCCTTCAGAGCTCTCTGACCCACAGACTCCCCATCTTGCAACTGAGCGACATAGCATCACCTGGACAATAAGGCCTCTCTCCATTTCCCCACTCTCCCAGGAGTTCTCTTGACTTCTTTCCCTTCTGAGAGGGGACCCTGCCCCACTGACTCTGGAACATCTGCCACCTGGGACTTGCCCTCTCATGCAACTGAGCCACCCAAATAAAGCCATTCTGTGCTCCTGCCACCTCATGGCCATGTTTTTTCTTTGATCTGTCCCCAAATTCTTCAACTCACCACAAAGGGGTTACTTCGTTTGATTGAAACCATATGTTGGTTCAATATAAATGAAAATCTAATAGTAAAAGATGGTCTAATACAAATATGTGATGAGTTCTCTGTCCCTTACAAACATCCACATTTTGAAGGGCAAGACTCTCTGAAAAAGAAACAGAAACTAGATAAATGGTTTGGACTAGAAGAATGCTGGTATAGCCTCAACCTAATTTTCAAAATGTAGAAAATAATCCAAGACCCAAACTATTTTACCAGTTTGGATTGGTTATTTCCCTAGTATACCCAAATAATTCAATTTAACTGTAGTCAACAATTTGTTTGCCTATTGGGAGATGAGGAAGATCTGATATCTGAAAAATGACAATGATTTCCTGATTTTCATCCCCAAAATAATGTATAATTGACCAATTTTTATTGCAAGTTGCTATAAATAATGCTAAACTTCATGAAGAAAATGTATTGGTGATTTCTAACAATATGTTAACACAAAATTGGTATTGTTCCAGTGATAAAAGGTAAGAACTACATTTGGTAAGAGTAAATAAGTACTGTGAACCTACTAAATAAACAAATGATCAGCCACAAATGTTAGTTAATTACATCAATTCTTTCGTGAATAAGAAAATTTATATTTAGGTTTAGGAACAGGAAGCGAAGATGATCATGATTATCACTTTTTAATAAAATAATTAAGTACTCACTATATATTTTAACGTGAGGATAACAAGATGAATAAAATAGTTATTTACATGAAAACATATTCCTAGTTTCCTAGACAGAACCTAAGTCACCATGGTAATTGAAGCAAGATATTCAAGGATTTCACAAATGAAAGCACTTCATTATTGAATTAAAAATCTGTGTTTTAGACCTGAAAAGATTTACTTGACATTGGTAAATCACCACTTCAACACTTTTGAGCCTTCCTGCAGAAGACAATTCTGTGATTCAGTAGTGAGGGGAAGATCCTCTTCCAATCCCACGATAAGACACAGCAAGCATAATGTGTCCAGGGAGGCAGACATTCAAAGCTCTGAATTCTGTTTCATTTTGAGGCTACGGTCCCAACTTTTATTATAAAAAAATCAGTAATGGGAACCTAGTGATTTAAAACAGAAGACTTGGCCTCAGTTTTACACTAGGTTCAACAGCTCTAATTAGGCTAAACCCACCTTAGAAAAGTGAGGTGTAGGAAATAATCCTTGTAAAGCACTTTTTAAGTAGCAAGTGCTACAAAAGTGTTAAATAATAAGCTTAAGTACTACAAAAATTAACTGTTAAATAAAAAATTGGATTTTCTTGAAGAACAAAGTAATCAACGGCAGAAATCTATTTCCCCTAAACTGGAGATAGTTGTAGTCATTTCTGCTCTTGCAGAATTTTAACAAGGTTGTTAAAGTGAAGATGTAATAGGTATTGTCACAGCAATACTGTAATAGGACAGGAAGAAATACAAGCAAAGCTGCAGAGTATTAGTTTAGAAACGACTACCTAGATTTCTTTCTAGCACTGTATATGTCATCTGGTTTATATTTTTATCTATTTCTTTGAGCATATATTTAATTCTCTTATATTCTTACAGTGGCCATGTTCAATACTAAGAAACTTCAGAAAGAATCAGGAATGTAATATACAAAGTAGCCGTTCAACGCATATTCTGCTTCCTTAGATATCTAAGACATGAGTCAGATACATCAGATACCAATAAAAAAAATTCGATGGCTTGTAACACACTGTGAAATTATCTCATTAGTCAGCTTTATCCTTTTAGAAATGAAAGAGATCTCTAGAACTGGGACAAGCATCTCTTTAATGGTGGGAAGGATTATAAGGATATAAAATTTGAGCCTTTGATATTCAGGTAGGTTCTGAGGGTTGGAAAGGCAGAAGCAACCAATCAGCAAAGCCATATTTGCCTTTTATTCTTAATACTATAGACTTATTAAAATTATATTAACATAAACATATTAAAAAGCTTATATACTTTAAAGGTTCTAGAAATTGAGATACCATATTAAAGCAAAAATGAATGCCAAGAAATATCCTAGAATTTTGCATGAATTTCTTTGTCTGCTTAATTTTAATTTCTACCTCAAAAATTCACTTTTTTATCAGACTTAATTCAAGGACTTCCCTACACAGTTGTAGGACACTGCTGCGCTCACTGTGAAGATGGCAGTGTTAGTTCTTCATTAACTAAACTGATGGCCTTAACTTTATCACCATGGTTTTCACTGTACTGATATTCAAAATATTTAATGACGGTATGGCATGGATACCAAACAACCAGAACAAACGCTGGCCACAGTACTAGAGCATGGTCCTGGGGGTCCCCTGCAGATCCAGAGGTCCTCTTTTAGTCGGGGATGTCCAGGTGTTTCACACCACGGGGCCAGGGCGGGGAGAGGAGTGAAGTAGGTATTTGAGTGATTCTGAGAAGTGGCTATTTATCCACAGTTTAAAAAACAACAACAACACTGAAAGCAACAAACAAAAAAACTATGGATATGGCTGCTTTGCTATATCAGACCTGGGTGTCAGCCTAAACAGAAGCAAGTCCCCATCTGATTCAAAGGAAGCATGGAAATTCAAATACAAGGAGATAGTAGCTACCTTTACTCCTTTGTCCCTTGTCCTTTTATTATCTGACACTATTTGGTGCAATTCCGGAAGCCTGAACCCACCCCCAACTCCCTCCCCTCCCCAAATCTTTGTAATCCTGTACTGTCTGACTTTGAGGTTTTACCATTTGTTCCAGGACAGCCACTGGCAACCCCCCACCCCAGCTCTCCAGGACAGTTTAACATGAAAATAAGGTTGTTTACTTGCTACCTCTACCATCCACAGCCTTCTGCTGAAGCTGCCACACAGATTTTCCCTCATTCTGTCTCAGGAGGAGACTTCTGAAAGGGGTCACATTTTAATTTCAAATGTTAGATACCCTAATTGCAACAAAGAAAAGAAAGTTTTAAATAGAATGCCAAGAATTCCTTCTCTTCACAGGCATATCTCGTGCTTAGGAGAGCTTTAGAGTGAGAGCACAGGTAGGATGTCAGCTTTCTCTGTAAGCAAACACCTGTTCAGGCTCGTAGACTCTTCTGTGTAAGAGTCCCCATTTCACCTGGAGATAGAACTATTTTTTCTTAGCATTTTGATGGTATTTCTATTGTCTCTTGTAATACTCATTTTAAATCATTAATCTACAGTCTTCTGGACTGGGAGTACCTGAAAACCAAATATTTGTTATGTGAATTAGTGAATGAATGAACAAATGAATGAATGAAAGAAACTGAAGTCCAGGATGAGCACATGTATATGAAAACATGTATTCTTGTTTTGTACAGGAGGATGAGGAAAGAAAGGCAAGTGAGTCCTAGCAAAGGTTATTCCTTTTCTAGGAACCATATCACTTGCCCCCCTACACATACTTCCATACAAATATCTTGCTGCCCAATGCCTTAGTGTTGCTAAAATGAATGATAATACCCAACACCTCATCTGAGGGCTTTCTGGGATACACTTAGTTATTGGGGCTATCTCTGCCTTGGTTTCCCGATCTGTAAAATAAGAAAATCCTCTATTAAGATATCTTATATAGGGCTTCCCTGGTGGCGCAGTGGTTGAGAGTCCGCCTGCCGATGCAGGGGACACGGGTTCGTGCCCCGGTCCGGGAAGATCCCACATGCCGCAGAGCGGCTGGGCCCGTGAGCCATGGCTGCTGAGCCTGCGTGTCCAGAGCCTGTGCTCCGCCAACGGGAGAGGCCACAACAGTGAGAGGCCCGTGTACCGGAAAAAAAAAAAAAGATATCTTATATAGCTGAAATACAAACTATGGTGAAAAACCAATATGAGCCAGCAAATTTCAATTTTCACAAGAGAAATTTAGCTAATATGAATAACCTCAAAAAAGAAACAAACAAAAAACAAGCAGACATGTCATCATTAGTATATCTGCATTATTAATGGCCATAAATTATAAGAATTATGAAAACAGACTGATATCTCTCCATGCTTAATCGACAAATCTTTTACTTCCTTTGTAATATTTTAATCTGGTTTATGTTTAAATTTTTTATTTATAAAAATATAAATGGCTACATTGCACGCTACATTCCATACTAGAAATATGGATATTTTACAGGCAAATCACATGGGGTACTCCTGCTGCCTGATTTCACAAGAGATCAAAGTACTACAAAAATGTCTTTAACTTTTGTTCTACGATAGAAGTCAGAAATCTTGTCAAGAGCCTTGCCACACAGTAAGATGGGCAAGAGAAAGACCCTTCATCAGAGAGAGGTTTAGTAGAACTCCCACTGATCAGCTAGCAGGAGGGTTCTTTTCGTCTCTGTCTGCAGAATATTGCCGGATGGGACCACTGAGAGATAGGTTAGATATCTGCTCTGGCAATACAGGACAAACGGAGTCTATCCTTAGTTACTGTCAAACTGACACTGGCCTCTACCTCAAGACAAAGTCAAGTATAGCAAATGGTATTCATTTCAGAGAAAGCAGCTGCATTACTTGAATATAATAACTATGAATAAAACTAGCATTCCTATGCTTAATCATGGTATAAATGCTTCATGTTTAAACACTTTAATATAAAACCTTTGGAATATTTTATCCATGAATGAATCAAACCATAAAGCAGGTGGAGTCTGAGATTCTGCAACCTCTTTTTTAAAAAAAAAATCAAGGTAATTAATTCTTAATTTGATCTCCAGCCCCAAACAAAATAACTCAAAAATACCATCAGTGAATTCTCCACATCTCCATATTTTGAGATCTATTTTGAATTTAATGCTGCACAATATAAAGAGTGTTTCCAGATGGTTGAACCTTTAAAGTAGTGAATCTTGGTGAATGTCTCTTCTGAGAAGAATGCCAAGCACAAAGCAGTAACAGAAACTCAGATACCGATGCAAACAAAGGTGACCTAGTAGCTTCAGATTAGTGTAGGAGGTCTGAGTTATACTCTAGCCTCTATTACTAATTATCTTTGATATGCATACGATCTTAAGTAAAAAAGTAATTTAATAGCTCCTCCCTCTTTATGAAATTTTTTTCTCTTTCTTGGAAATGTACTGCCAACTTTCAATGATCCAGAAGCCATAGTGCATATGTATCTTCTAGCAAGGTAAATAACCACTTGCTAGGAGCCATGTACGTTACACAAAGTGGTTTTCAAAAAATGGTCCATGTAACACCTCCCTTAGAGCTGTCAGGAGTACTTGTCAAGCTTTCTGAGACCCATTTAGATCTATTCAAAATATTTTGTGAACCAAGTCCAGGAGTCTGAACTATTCAAAAGCACCTTTGATGATCTTTCTGCATTCTAAAGTTTAGAAACTACTGAAAAAAGATTTTGATAAATCAAGGATGACTTGTAAAAATCCCAACTCTAGGATTTTATGATCAAACTAGACATAGAGCCATACACTAAATAAGTCATGTGGTGTAAAATTAGTAATATTATATCCGTAAGCAGAATAACTGACTTATGCTAGTATTGATTAGATTCAGGCAATTTAATATCTTCATGAGAACATATAGATAGTAACAGATAAAGTCAAAACAGGTCGTTTATATTCAATTTTAAGTGGTTTGAACAAAATTAAATGAATCAGGAAACTTATCAGGTTTTAGTCATCTGCTTACTCTCTTTCTCCTCCAATTAAGTCAAACTTTAGAAGCAGGAGTCATGATTTTCTTTACCTCTTAAAATGCCTGAACATCAAATTTCAGAAATCCTAGATATTTAGTAATTGCTTTAAGAGGCAAACAATGTTCACTTCTAATACCCGAGCAGACTAAAAGGGGCTACTAAGGCATCCGAAACTTACCTCCATATGACCAAGATCTAAATCTCACTCTCCTAGAAAACAGAAAGTTTGCTAGCCATCTGAACAAATCCCATTTTGCTCAAACAGAGAATTTCATTGATGCTTACTTGACCTGATGAGTATTTTATCTATCAAGCAGAAGACCTAAGAAGATGCAGTTCCTTCCTTAGGTGAAGAAAGTTAGAGACTCATTTATCACATAGGGCTGAGACTGGCAATGAAAACTTCCCTTCACTAGAGGCACTGAGCTTCTGTGACTGCATTAATACCAATAAGTATGCAATATTATAAGCCCTGTGGCTGATAATATGAGTTATTTGGAAAAATGAAAGAACTTAGATATCACTCTTACACTACAATTTATACACAACAAATCCTGGGGGAAAAGAAGGGTATTAATCTCTGTTCCTATATAACCATCAGCAAAAAAGGATAGATTCCAGAGACAGAGTAATTGTCTGAAACAACAGAAAGGATTACACTCTTTTCTTGAAGAGTATATATCAAAAATTTTTTTGAATTTTATTTTTTTATACAGCAGGTTCTTATTAGTTATCCATTTTATATATATTAGTGTATATATGTCAATCCCAACCTCCCAATTCATCCCACCACCACCCCGCCGGCCCCCACCCCCGGCTATATCAAAATTTTAATAGTGATTCTCTTAGGATGGTAAGATTCAGGTGCTTTTTATTTTTTGTTGCAATTTTCTATGCTTTCCAAAATTTTACAACAAAACCGAATTACTTATTTAAAAAAACAGTTGTAAAAAGTAAAACTTGAAAAATAGTCTACATCTCTGTGAGTTATTAAAGAAAAAGAGCATCACGTAAGTATTAGGATCCAGAGAAGGCAAGAGACTACAGAGCTTAAGAAACAGGAGGGACTAACAGCAAATCCGGAGGGTCATTGCTGCCATCTAGACTTTTAAATGCTCCTTTAGGTATTTAAAGGGCCAGAGACAGGATACATACCTCCAGGCTTAACAATGAAAATGAAGTACAAGAAATAAGAACTGTATAAGTAATTTAGCACCCTATTTTAGAGGGCTATTACCCAAGAAACAAAACAAATTATACTCAGACAGATATGTATGCTAGATTTTAGCAGTTTTCAAGAAGACACGGAGGTACTGTATATTTTTATCATCAAAGATGCTAGGAGAGAAAACAGGAGCAACTAAGTACCAGGAACTCTGTCAGTACAATCACAGCTGGTTATGGAGAGAAAAGTGGAGGCATCTAAGGGGAAGGGGGGTCAGAAAGCGGGTTCTTCATATGTTTACTTTTCATTTGTTTGTATTTTTTTTCAGAATATATACTAAGGATGGACTGAACTTCAGATAAATGCTGCAAAAGATTGGCACAGAGCCTTTTAAAACATACTATGGAAGTCCCACTTCTAGCCATTAAATTATAACTTGTTTCAAACTAACCCTCTTGCTGAGGCTAACTCTAAGACCTATATAAAAGAAAACAAACAAACAAACAAACAAAAATCCTAACTGTCTGAAGGAAAGTAACCAAAACCACCAGGACTTGAGGGGCCAAGATCCTGATAAAAGAAACTCCACTGGGCTTCCCTGGTGGCGCAGTGGTTGAGAGTCCGCCTGCCGATGCAGGGGACACGGGTTCGTGCCCCGGTGCGGGAGGATCCCACGTGCCGTGGTCCGGAGCCTGTGCTCCGCAACGCGAGAGGCCACAACACTAAGAGGCCTGCGTACCGCAAAAAAAAAAAAAAAAGAAACTCCACTGAGGTGAACGCTCTAATCACATTTTTTTCCTTTCAAGATACTTGCAAGTCTACATAGAGTTCAAACAAAATGTGTAACCTAGAGGCTACATTGGTCTTACTGACCTAGGGTGATAAAAACTGGAGTTCCGTGCTACTAAAGCAGACAGAACTTGAGGGACTAAGACCCAAGAGTAGAACAAAAAAGAAGTAAGATAACTTTCTGTAGACACTGTTCCCAAAAGAACTTCTGATTTCTAAGCTGCACACATGTGAAGCAAAACGAATCTAGCGATACATAAAATGACAATTTATTAGAAAACGTTGGATTTATTCCAGAAATACAAGATCAGTTTAATATTAAAAGCCATTCAGTACAGTTCAACATGTTAACAGAATATAGTATAAAACTTGTATGATCATTCTAGTAGTGCACCAAATCCAGAAAAGAATTTGATAAAATTCAACACCTTCATGAAAAAAAGCTTAGCAAATGAGGAGAAGGAAACTTTCTTAATACGATAAATTTATGCACAAAATACCTTCAGCAAATGCCATATTTAATGGTGAAATACTGAAGGCTTTCCCAATATTCCCAAATGGGAACAAGAATGTCTGTTATCTTTGTATGACTACTTTTATTCAATATTGTACTTGAATTCCTAACTAGTGCAGTAAGGAAGAAAAACAAATTGAAGGGATGAGAATCAGAAAGGAAGAAATAAACATATTATTCAGAGATCACAAAATTGTGTACATAAGAACTCTAAAAGATTGAGACACTCAACCTCATTAGTTATCAGGAAAATGATAATTAAAATGAACATTAAAACTATGACACAGCACCATACAACATCAGATAGGCTAAAATTAAAATTTACAATATTATATGTTGGCAAGCATGTGTAACACATTTTACATTCGTGTAAAATGGCTGGCAGAACTATATATTGATATAATCACTTCAGAAAACTCTCTGTGGCGGGCTTCCCTGGTGGCGCAGTGGTTAAGAATCGCCTGCCAAAGCAGGGGACACGGGTTCAAGCCCTGGTCCGGGAAGATCCCACATGCTGTGGAGCAACTAAGCCCGTGCGCCCCAACTAGAGCCTGTGTGCCACAACCACTGAAGCCCGCGCGCCTAGAGCCTGTGCTCCGCAACAGAAGCCACCGCGATGAGAAGCCCACGCACAGCAACAAAGAGTAGCCCTACTATCTGCAACTAGAGAAAACCCGCGCGCAGCAATGAAGACCCAACACAGCCAAAAATAAATACATAAATTAATAAATTTATATATAAAAAAAGAAAACTCTCTGACAATATCTACTAAAGAGGGACATTTGCTACCCTATGACCCAGCAATCCCACTCCTAATTATATTCAATATATGCAATAGAAACGTATGGATATGTATACAATGAAAAACATGTATGAGAATGTTCATTGCTTCATTATTCGTAGTAGCCAAAAATCCAGCATCTGTCATAATAGAATGGATAGACTGTGGTATAGTCACACAATAGGATACTAAGTAGAAACTAAAATAAACTGCTATTGCTACGCATAACATAAATAAGTCTCATTCCAAATCATTAAGCAAAAGAAGTCACGGTTCGTATTATGACTCAAATATATAACACTCAAAAATAGGAAAATTTTTCTGTTTAGAAAAGTGGGTAACCCTGGGATGAGGGGGCCATGTTGACTTGGAGTACAGAGAAGACTTCTGGGAAGTTAGTAATGTTCTATATCTTGATCTGGGTGATGGTCTACACAGGTGTGTTCACTTTATAAGAACTGATACAAATTTAATAAAAATATTTCAGAAAATATTCTGTATAAGTATTTAAGCATCTACAGAATCCCACATAGTTATAAATTACTTATATTTTCCATTTATATAATTTTTAACATGCCATTACAAGAAAACAAAATATACGATGAGTAATATTATTTAGGATGCTTTTAGCTAATGTTATTTAGGATGCTTTTATTTTTTAGGATGCTTCTTTTCTGTATCAGAAAACTCTGACTCAACTAAATGACACTAATAGGGAATTTATTATCTTACAAAAGAACTCAAGTGCTTGGTGATTCCAATGTTGGTTAATTCAATACTTTAACATCATCTTCAAGGACCCAAGTTTAGCTTCATCTCACTGCTTTGCCATCTTCACGTATCAATTTTGTCTTGAAACTTATGACCTCATGATCACAGGATGGCTACAACAGTTCCAAGCATCATAGTGCCCAGAAGCAGGAAAGGAGAGCTTTCCCATTTTAGAGCAAATGAAACATTTCTCAGAATCCCTTCAGCAGAGTTTCCCTCCCTTTCATTTGTTACAGCTTTATAACACACTCTTGGGGAATAGGAGGGTGCACCAAATTGAATAAGATCTATCAGGATCTAACTCTGAGTCACTGAGAGAAAAGCAGGTACCCGAATAGAATCAGAACTCTATTAACAAGGAAGAGGAAGAGGGGGTGGGGAATGGTTTTGGGGGACAACCAAAATCATCTACTATAATAGCCAACTGAATCACAATTAAGGAAGCACAAAATAAATGGTTCTTTGGTATCATTCGAAATGTTTGTAATGCTATTAATTTTAAAATGTTCTCTCTGGTTCTATTATCTATGTATTTTTTTGTCTTACACAACAAATCATACAGAATTCAAATATAAAAATTCAAGTAGAGATTGGCTTATCCACATTTTGTATCTTATTTTTATGAGACAGGTAAACAATATAAACACAACGATTCATTTTTTTAAATACTCGCCCATTCAAGTATTTGAGTAAATACAAATACTGCTCCAACATCCATATCTTTTGCAATAACAGTACTATGACAACAGTCGATCTTCACACTTGATAATAATAACAATGACAGCTAATTTTTCTCAGGTGCTTACTGTGTGCTCTCTATGTTCAGCACTTAAATGTAAGGAACTCGTTAAATCTTCATAACAAATCTTTTAGGTACTACTGTTATCTCCCGTTTTACCAACAATGGAACAGAATCACAGAAGAGTTCTTTAAATTTCTCAAGGTCCATAATTAGTAAATGGTGGAGTCATTTAGCCATATTTGTGACTGGCAATTTTAAAACATTAAGAAGGCACCCAATATAATAAATTAATTCCTTGGGATATCAAGTTTTTGTTTTTGTTGTTGTTTTTTATAATATAATGACTTAGTCTCAGAGAAGCAAACTTGACACAACCAAGATACTGGGTTACCAATAGACTATAAACAAAATGATAACATGGTTCAAGAAGCTTCAAGAGAAGAACAGACGAGCTTATTAGAACAGCCTTTCTTCAGACTCTGCAACTCCCCAGACAGGGAGAGGAAGTAATTATCTAGAGAAAAGGTCTTAGTTACTAGACAAAACACCACAAGGCTAAACTCCTGTGTTTAGAAAAATTCCAGAGGACTGTAAAGCAATATCAGTGGAACATTTTATATAACATATAGGCTAGAAAATATTCTACTTACCATGTTGAGATATTTTAGGTCAGATTCACGAATAAAATTTAAAAGTCAAGTTATTTAGAAAAACAATATTCCATCATTTATAACATCAACAAAAGGAACTGTTATTACATCACCTCACAACACTAGACATTTCTATTCCTATGCAAAAAGCTATTAGTGAGTAATGAAATATTAATAGCAAGAATGTAGTTGCTTCTTTGGCTTCTAACCAGGTTTAAGCCATTAGTAAATCATGTATTTATGCCAAAAAATAAAAGTATAGAACTCATTTGCTCTCTCTGTTCAGTATTAACTCAAAAGCGTGTGTTGGATTATTCTAGAAACAAAACATTACAAAAATCTGTAGACTGCACTTATATCCTGAATAAGTAAATTATTTGTAATACTTGAACAAATCTCCCATTATCCTAGAGATTTGTACAATATTCCCTCTAAAAATAATATGAAGAAAAACTACTTTAAAAATAAGAGATTTGCATTGCCATTTCTACCTAGTCAGCTCTTCACAATGAGACAGATCCTTTTGTCCTGGCCTCTCTGTCACTTCACACCAATTCCTGCCCATTCCCCAACTTGCAAATCTGGAATGAAGGTACATACGACAGGATTTTATCTTTTTTTTTAGTTAATTAATTTATTTTTCTTATTTGTCATCCATTTTATACACATCAGTGTGTACATGTCAATCCCAATCTCCCAATTCATCCCACCCCCACCCCCACCCCCTGCTGCTTTCCCCCCTTGGTATCCATACGTTTTTTCTCTACTTCTCTATGTCTCTATTTCTGCCCTGCAAACCGGTTCATCTGTACCATTTTCTAGGTTCCACATATATGCATTAATATACGATATTTGTTTTTCTCTTTCTGACTTACTTCACTCTGTATGACAGTCCCTAGATGCATCCATGTCTCTACAAATGACCCAATTTTGTTTCTTTTTATGGCTGAGTAATATTCCACTGTATATACGTACCACATCTTCTTTATCCATTCGTCTGTCGATGGGCATTTAGGTTGCTTCCATGACCTGGCTATTGTAAATAGTGCTGCAATGAACATTGGGGTGCATGTGTCCTTTTGAATTATGGTTTTCTCAGGGTATATGCCCAGGAGTGGGATTGCTGGGTCATATGGTAATTCTATTTTTAGTTCTTTTAGTTATTTAAAATTAAAAAAAAAAAAAGTTTAGGATGGAAAAGTCAAATACATAAAAGCAGTGTAAAAATTGTCATTTCATATTTCTCTTGTACTTTCCTTTTCACATGTAGTATCACATTTTATTCTCACAAGAACTTTATGCAGTAGTAAAGGAGGTAATATTTATACTACTTTATAAGGAGAACCAGTCACACAGAAGCTGAATGGCTGAGGTGACCCAGTTCTTCAGAAACAATCATAGCTGGACCCAGGCCTGACCCAATGCTCAGGTTCTTCCCACTTAGACCTTGCTTCCTTCAGATAGTATTCTTTCTGGCTCTGGTTGCAGAGTATGAAAGAAATTGCACTGCTTATCTAAAAACTGAAACTGACCTGTCCCAGCAGTTTTTGCACTCCTGCTGCCAATTCTATTGTCAGATGCATTGAAGCTTCACGATGACAGAAGACTGAGCAAAGCAGAAGAGGATATGTCTCCAGTAGGAGAAAATTGATCATTATAGGTCTGGGGTAAATGGTAATAACAAAATAAGCTGACAATTAATTCAATTTTAGGTTCTTATTTTAATACTTCTTCCAAATTCTACTCATAATACACTCCCTATTTGAATTCATAAAAAATGTTTAACTATCCACACAGTGACTAGTTTAATACCTAAACTTTGGGGGTATTATTATTATTTGCCAAAACTTGAAATAAATCTACTGTCACTTCTAGTTGTCATTTTATACAAGTGGCCTACAGTCCTTTCAATAATTTCCATTTTAGTTTCTTATACATAAAATACTCCCTTTGATTTCTAGTAGGAAACCACTCTCTTTAAATGTTTTTATAAATGGAACTACTGCATTTCCTCCATGGGAACCATATTATATTTGAACTATAATGTATAGGTTTAAAAAATAAAGCAACACCTGAGCGACACTGTCAAGAGTACAGGGAGGAGGCTGTCTATGGCCTGTCTATAATTGGCTCAGAACACATGACACTAAACCCAAATGATGTCAAATCAGCTCTGCCCAGTCATTTTCTTTCTGTCAAAGTTCCAGGAAATTGCCCTACAACTAGATGGTTGGTACTACCTCCTCTTAGCAAAAGAGAACACCCACTGTGTCCTTTTAGAGTAAAATATTTTGATATATAACTTCTGCTTATATGCTTAGTTAATACATCTTTGGCCTCTTTTCATTTTAGAGGAAATTTAGAAACTAGTCATTAATTATTCTTTTCTTCTTGAAGGAATATCCATTTTCAGTTACTTATTCTCCCTCCTCCATTGTAACATGTCCAATCACTTAAGGACAGTGAGACGGGTATTTTACTACAGCACTCACGTCTTACATTGGGGTTGAGCTCTATGGTCACCTATAGTCAAATGTTACATAATTAAGAAAATCCCTTCAATCTGCCTTAAAATACAGTATATAGATATGTATACACAACTTTGCATGGTAATTCTTCTACATATTAAACTTGAGAACCACTGAGATACCTGAAAAAACGAACCTAGAGAAAGACTATAGCAGAAGTGTGTGCATTCAAACCAGTCTTAAGACAACTATTAAATCCCTAGCTAACAGGCAAAAGTAGAATTTCTAATGTGTCCCCGCTTGCCTACACTGTTTACTCATTAAAAAATAAAATCAACTGAATGCCAAAAATTTTTTGTCTATAAAATGAAGAGACTGGACAAGAGATGTCTAAGTAAAATTTCAGCTTTAATGTTCTATGAATTCTCAGTAGATCTCATTCCAAGGAAACCAACATCAGAGGCTGTAAAGTGTGAAAAAGTGCCATAGTTCTACCTTAAGAAACACTGTCAATTTCACTAATTTTACCATTTTCTATCTTTTTTACATCTTCACCAAAATCCGTTTTTGCCAAATGAGTTTCGTGACACAATCCAGCCAGTTAACAATGGTTCCCAAATGTGTCAGCAGATCAGAATCACTGGAAAGCTGTTTCCCTCCTCAGATCTACTGAATTAGAATCTCCAGAGATAAGACCCCAGAAATGAATTTGCCAGAAGTGCCCCAGGTGATGCTGATAAAGGCATTCTATGAATCTCTAAGTTGAAAACCACAGAACTATATGTACATACTCTTTTATTCTTGGATGCCATATGTTAACAAAGGAGTTTTGGGGAGAATTCCCTGGTGGTCCAGGGGTTAGGACTTGGCACTTTCACTACTGCTGGCCTGGGTTCAATGCCTGGTTGGGGAACTAAGAACTCACAAGCTGCATCATGTCACCAAAAAAAAAAAAGACTTTTTCTTTTTTTAATAATTTTTTAGATTCCATTTTTTGTTTTTGTGTTATTTTGTTTTAACCTTTTATTAGAGAGTATTTCAAACATACACAGAGTAGAGCAAAGAATAAACCCCTATGTAACTTTCAACAATTATCAATTCATTGCCAGTCTTATTTTTTCTGTACCGCCACTCTCACATATTATTTTGAACCAAATCCCAGAGAGAGCAAAGGATCTTTTTTGAACCTGGGTAAAAATAGGTTCTTCTCAAAATAATGTCATATTCTAACACTGTGGAGAACACAGCCTGCGTGACCCAAGTCTCTAACCTGGAGTGCAGAGCCTGGGATGAAACAGGCCAGAAATACTAACAAAAGCCATAGACAGTGGTGGCAACTTCTCTTCAGAGTCATTGCTTTCAGCCCTTCTGAAGGTTCACGTTATTCCCTACATATTTTAATGTGCTATCACACCTCTTCGAGTACTGTTTAAGTCAGTCTGCTTTTCTGCTATAGGTTCATAGATACAATTACCTTGTTCACCTTCATCTCTAATTATGATAAAGCTTAGATAGACCCAAACTAGCAGATCACGCCAAAACAACACTAGTTGGTAGAAAAGTGTGACATTTGTCTAACTAACTGGAAAATGACAAACAAGTCAGCAAGGAAAAAAAATTACTGAAAATACAGCTTAATGTGTCATACTACATCCTAAGAAAAGATGATCTTCCTTTCTCGTTTCTGTGGCAGATCTAAAGCAGTATTAACCCAGTAGAGAGAATGTACTCTTTTAAAAATAGAAACAGACATTTATTATTATATTATTATTTATCATAATTTGGGCATTTATCATAATTGGGGCATGCCAAACATGGTATGTGACAGTCTGGTGTCCTTCCAATATGGTGTAGATTGATGCATTCCATTCTATTCTGCTTGATTATCTTTGGTAATTAAAAGAATGATGTTTTTCCAAAAGCTAGGTTAAGACCTTAACCATGCAGACATCAATTAGTCAAAGTGAAACAACTTAGCACTGAGTCAACTTGGTTTCATCTATGAAGGAAAGAAGGATATCAGAAAGTAACACTCAACCCAATAGCACAGACTGTTAACTGTTGCCTAAACATTCCCAGGTTCTAATTTCTACGCATCATCTTATCAGAGATTTAGTAGGATCAATCTCACTAGACTAAAAATCCTATATGGTATCCCTAGGATAGGCTGGTGTTCTTTGATTTTTGTCGGTCTCTGTTCTACAACTACTTATTAAACCGTCCAAGGAGCAGAAAGAAACGATGAGAGGCCTCCCCAAATTTGATTTCCTTTATGCTAAATTTCAGTATACATGGCTTTGCTTCTGTGTTTTTTACAGCAACCATAAAAACTCTAGTTTTAAAAAATGTGAGTCATTACTATAGGGGACAACTATAAAAAGAAGGGAAGTGTTTGGAATAGAAATGAGAAGTAAAAGAAGAGCTCAGCTAGAAAAGTTTTTAAAAGTTAAGGGTAATAAACACAGACGTTACACAATCCTACACCTGTTAAAAAAGAGTGGGATGGATAATATATTTAAGAGGTAACAGCCTGACCTTTGGGGCTGTACCTGGAGAGACACAGTGGGATCCAGGAGCTAGATTAGCAAGTCCAAATCAAAAAGTCTGAAAACCACTGAATATTTGTACAGCAGGATGAGCAATGGAAATAGAACGCATCTTAGTATCCACATTATTTACAACAAAACAAATTTATAAGCGTCTCAATCAAAGTACCAGGCAGAATGATCCTAACATTTCCAGTGAGCTAGGGATGGCAAATGGAAAGTAATCATGTATGGCATTATTACTAAATTAAGATGAATGAAATGTCATTTACATTTTTCTTCAGTATGCTACACTGTTTCATTTCTGAAAAGAAAGAATAGCTCTTATTGGTTTACTAGACATACTGGCTTCTAAGGCATTAAAGATTATGTAGTGCTATCAATATGTTCTTCAGGTTTTCCAGCGGAAAATATTCCAACAAACAGACATTAGGTAACAAATATTTACAAAGTGGAATGTATATTTAATAAGGTACTATTATTGATATTTCCCAACAATTTCCTACTAAAATAAGTAAAGTTTATTAACAGGCCCTAGTCTGTCTGAATCTGAGACCTCCATTGTAACCACAGTTCCAAACACTGAATAAAAAATGGTGAAGATTCCTTGGTATCTAACACCTGTTTGCATGTATTTCTCTTTCTTTATTATCAAGACAAGAATTAGTGCCTCCTCATTCAGGAACATTTCAAGGGATTAACTCTCAGACCCAATGCACTAACCAAATTATAGGGACAAATTATATACACTTTAGCATTATCTACAGGACACACTATTAACACTGTCATTTTTTAAATCTTCGTCTTCAGTTCAGAAAAGTCTAAAAATGCACTCTGAATTTCAATCTGTTTTCTTCAGCCTTTTCTTTTATCCTCTTCTAACTTTTTTGTAGTTTTGTCAACTTTTCAGTTTTCAGTTAAGCCCAATAGTTAAAAACAAAGTACACCGGCAATTAACTCCCCAGTCAATAGTAACAGTTATAAAAGCCAGTGTAGCAATTTACATTGGGTTAGTACTTCATTGCTCCTGCCTTCCACATCTAAGAATCATAAATCCCAAAACCCCTTCAGAATGCAAGTCTAGCACAGATGGAAGGAGTTTTATCTCACTTGGGAACTGAGAAGGTGAAGTCATTCCAAAGTGGAAGAGTACAAAGCCAGTCCCATGCGTACCATTTAATTCAATGGTTCCCTTAGGAGGCACTTTATTTGCTGGTGCACCGCTGACAGCAGAAATGCTGCTTAGCACAGCAACATGTAAGCCATTTGTGCAGCATTATGTTAGGAAATACTTAAATTAAGGCCATGGAAAAACTGAAGAAGTCAATGAAATCAGGTTATCTGCATGACTCTGAATCAAGGTTTCAGGATACTAGTTTAAAGGAATGCACCCAGGTACATAAAGTAGAATGGCTCTGCACGTACTTCAGAAAAGGTTTTCTCCATCCCACACTTCTGAATGAATAAAACAAATGTTAAATTCCAACCACAGGTTTTATACCTTAATTCCTTCCGTTTTTCTTCATTTCCTTTCCTTTTGCTTTTCCTCTATTGTGTAGATTTATCTATGGAAATTGTAGAGAAGAGTGGAAGAAAAGTATGTAAATGGTATATAAAAATTAGCTCTATCATGGTGAAGGAAAGAAGGATAACTGAGTGCAGAGCCACGGATGCAGAGGCCTGAGCCAATGGTGGGCCCAAGAGAATAAGACCACCACCCTGATGGGCCCAAAGAGCAAGGCTGCCATCCCAGCAGTCCCAGAGGACAGAGTATCTGGCCACAGATAATTATTCTATGGCCCTGAAACTCAACTTGCCCTACTGAGTTGTCATCTTGCTTGGGACCTGTTATCCTTTTATTCCTTCTAATTTCCCCCCTTTGGAATGGAAATGTCTATGTTATGGATGCTCTACCACTGTATTTTGGAAGCAGAAAACTTGTTTTCCACAAAGAGGAATTCATACCCTAAGTCTCACCCATAACTGATTCAGATGATTTAAGTGATGATATTTGAGACTTTCTGTGTTGATATTTAGATGAGATTTTAGACTTCGAGTTAATGCTAGCATGAGCTATGACTTTTGAGGACAATGTGATTAGGTGAAAGTATTATACACACAGAAAGTATATGAATTTAGGGAGGGCATAAGATAGACTGTTACAGGTTGAATTGTGTCCCCAAGAAAGATGTGTTGAAGTCCTCATCCTCAGTTCTTATGAATATGACCTTACTTGGAAATAGGGTCTTTGTGACATTATCAAGTTAAGATGAGGTCATAAAAAACTAAGGTAGACCTTATCCAATACGACTGGTATCCTTATAAGAGGAGGAGAGGTGATAGAGACACAAGAAAGAAGAATAATATAATAATAATATAAGAATTTATAATATAAAGAAGAAGAATAATATGTGATGACAGCAGAGGGCAGACAGCAAAGGCAAGAAGAACTACAATCCTGCAGTCTGTAGAACAAAAACCACAGTCACAGAAAGATGGACAAGATGAAAAGGCAGAGGGCTATGTACCAGATGAAGGAACAAGATAAAGCCCCAGAAAAACAACTAAATGAAGTGGAGATAGGCAACCTTCCAGAAAAAGAATTCAGAATAATGATAGTAAAGATGATCCAGGACCTCAGAAAACGAATGGAGGCAAAGATCGAGAAGATGCAAGAAATGTTTAACAAAGACCTAGAAGAATTAAAGAACAAACACCTAGAAGAATTAAAGAACAAACAGAGATGAACAATACAATAACTGAAATGAAAAATACACTAGAAGGAATCAATAGCAGAATAACTGAGGCAGGAAAACGGAGAAGTGACCCGGAAGACAGAATGGTGGAATTCACTGCTGCAGAACAGAATAAAGAGAAAAGAATGAAAAGAAATGAAGACAGCCTAAGAGACCTCTGGGACAACATTAAACGCACCAACATTCTCATTATAGGGGTCCCAGAAGGAGAAGAGAGAGAGAAAGTACACAAGAAAATACATGAAGAGATTACAGTCAAAAACTTCCCTAACATGGGAAAGGAAATAGCCACCCAAGTTCAGGAAACGCACAGAGTCCTAGGCAGGATAAACCCAAGGAGAAACATGCCGAGACACACAGTAATGAAACTGACAAAAATTAAAGACAAAGCAAAATTATTAAAAGCAAAAGGGAAAAACGACAAATAACATACAAGGGAACTCCCATAAGGTTAACAGATGATTTCTCAGCAGAAACTGTACAAGCCAGAAGGGAGTGGCATGATATATTTAAAGTGATGAAAGGGAAGAACCTACAATGAAGATTACTCTACCTGGCAAGGATCTCATTCAGATTCCACAGAGAAATCAAAAGCTCTACAGACAGGCAAAGGCTAAGAGAATTCAGCACCACCAAACCAGCTTTACAGCAAACGCTAAAGGAACTTCTCTAAGTGGGAAACACAGGAGAAGAAAAGGACCTACAAAAACAAACCCAAAACAATTAAGAAAATGGTAATAGGAACATACATATTGATAATTACCTTAAATGTGAATGGATTAAATGCTCCAACTAAAAGACACAGGTTCGCTGAATGGATACAAAAACAAGACCCATATATATGCTGTCTACAAGAGACACACTTCAGACCTAGGGAAACATACAGACTGAAAGTGAGGGGATGGAAAAAGATATTCCACGCAAATGGAAATCAAAAGAAAAAGAAAGCTGGAGTGGCAATACTCATATCAGATAAAATAAACTTTAACATAAAGAATGTTACAAGACAGTTACAATGCTTTAAAAGGCAGTTATAACTCATAAATAAAGAAAATTTCAAGAAAATTCCCAACGAAATAGCTGCAGGCCCTTATAGTTTCATTGGACAATTCTACCAAACCTTAAAAGACCAGATCATCCCCATGCCACATAAATTATTCCAAAGCACAAAATATGAAATAAGGCTTCCAAATCTTTGTGTTAAGCAAGTATAACATTAAAATCTGAATCTGTAAATACAGTACAAAAAATTACAGATCAATATCACTTATCAATAGCATTACAAAAATATTAACTAAATCCAACAATCTAATGGTACATTAAGATATGTATACATCATGACCAAGTGAGATTTATCCCAAGAAATATATTATTCAATGAATTAGGGAGTCCATTAATATAATACAATATAACAAAACCTCTAAGGAGAAAAATGATTGGATTATTGCTCTAGATTACAAAAAATAAAAATAAAATACTTTTGGCAAAACTTAACATCAGGTTCTGATTTTAAAAACACTCAGGAAAATAGGAATTGATATATAGTTTTTAAATATAGTAAAACATGTAAACCTTAGTCTTAAAACCACTATCTTAATAGGAAAGAACAAAAGATATTTCTCTTAAGATTAGGAGCAAGATAGAGATGTATCCACTTTCTCCACTACTATTTAATGTTGCAGTGGAGGCAACAGTAAATGCAATTAGAAAAGAAAAATCTATTAGATCAGTGGTTCTTACAGTGTGGTCTATAAACCCCAGGTGATTTCCAGGAGTCTTTCAAGGGGTTTGGCAATGTCAGAGCTTTTCCCCCAATAATACTAAGATATTAACTGCTTTTTCTACTGTACTGATACTGGTACTGATGGTGCAAAAGCACAGGGGTTAAAATTGCTGGTATCTTAGCATGAATCAGGGCAGTGGCATCAAACTTGACTAGTAGCTATTGTATTCTTTACTGTCAGGCACTAGAAGAAAAAAACTGCAATTTCACTTAAGAATGTCCTTAATCAAGCAGTAAAAAATATTAATATTATTAAATCTCAATCCTCGAGTACATTTCTTTTTAATATTCAGTGTAATAAAGAGGAAAGTATGCATAAAGTATTTATGCTGCACACCAAATTATAACGTTTGTCTCAAGTAAAATCACTTGTACAGGGCTTCCCTGGTGGCGCAGTGGTTGAGAGTCCGCCTGCCGATGCAGGGGACACGGGTTTGTGCCCCGGTCCGGGAAGATCCCATATGCCGCAGAGCGGCTGGGCCCGTGAGCCATGGCCGCTGGGCCTGCACGTCTGGAGCCTGTGTTCCGCAACGGGAGAGGCCGCCACAACAGTGAGAGGCCCGCGTACAGCAAAAAAAAAAAAAAAAAAAAATCACTTGTACAATTGTTTTGGTTGTGAGCTGAATTAGCACTTATTTCATGGAACACCATTTCCCTTGAAAGAAAATTTGACAGATAAATTATAGTTATTCAGATTGGATATCTGGCAGACATTTTTTAGAAAATGCATAAAGTGAACTTCAAGGAAAACAACTGGCAAGATTTGCTGCCAATGACAAAATTCAAGTTTTAGAAATCTTACATTTACCACCATGAGTTTGACAGTTTCCCAATAATTAAAGTCTTTTCTGATGAGATCAGCAGTAATTTTAACAAATGTGATTCTTTAATATTTTCTAATGAAATGTGTTAACATTTGGAATATTTGCATAAATCAGTGAAACAGTATCTCTAAAACATAAGTAACAAAGTCATGCATGGGTAAAAGACCCATTCAAACTGCAAGACACACTAAGGGGTTTTAATGTAACATAGCATAGCATAAAAAATACACTGAAATGGTTTCAGATTCCATGTTACAAATAACATTAAGAAGTTACCACATGTCATGTTTTGGAGTATAAGGAAGAATATAATTCTCTGAAAATGTTACTAAAATATTCCTTTGTTTTCCAACTACATATCTGTATGAGGTCAGACAATTTTCATATAGTTCAACCAGAAAAAAATAGTGCAACAGATTGAGTATAGAAATAGATATAAATATTCACCTGTCTTCTATTAAGCCAGATGTCAAAGTGATTTATAAAAATGCACAACAATGTCAATCTTGTCACTAAGTTCGTAAAAGTAACACATTTTTATTTTCTTTTAATTTTTTTAAAACAATTGTATATTTCTTTTTTTTTCTTTTAGAGAATATATTCTTTTCTAAAAAAATATTTTCTTTTTGGTTCCATTGGGTCTTCGTTGCTGCGTGCAGGCCTTCTCTAGTTGCGGCGAGCGGGGGCTACTCTTTGTTGCGGTGCGCGGGCTTCTCATTGCGGTGCTTCTCTTGTTTCAGAGCATGGGCACTAGGAGCACGGGCTTCAGTAGTTGCAGCACACGGGCTTCAGTAGTTGTGGCTCATGGGCTTAGTTGCTCCACGGCATGTGGGATCTTCCTGGACCAGGGTTCAAACCCATGTTCCCTGCACTGGCAAGCAGATTCTTAACCACTGTATTCAAACATATCTAAGAGCATAAAGGGGTCCTGAGACCAAAAAGTTTGAGAACTGCTGAATTACAGCATTAGAGTATGAAAAGAAATAAAGCTACCTCTATTTGCAGAGGTACTGAAAAATCACAGAGCATCAATGATAAAACTACTTTAAGCAATAAAAGAATTCAATAAAGAATCAGAATACAGAATTAACATACAGAAATCAATACCCTTTTTATACACAAGCAATAATCTGGTACACTGGATACAATGGTAAAATAAATGCATTTACAGTAGTAAAACAGAAAATAAAATATTACTTTGAATAAACTTAACAAAAAATGAAAGCCAATGTGAGAAAAACTTTAAAACACCTCTGAAAGACACAAAAACGGCCTGGAACAAATGGGAAGATGTCCCTTGTTCCTGGATAGAATGGCTCAACATCATAGAGATGTAATGACTCCTCAGGTTAATTTATAAATTTAAAACTATTCCAATAAAGACACCAAAAAGGTTTCTTTTTGTTTGTTTGTTTGTTTTGTTTTTGGCTGCATTGGGAAGCTGGGTGCGGGCTTTCTCTAGTTGCAGCGAGCAGGGGCTACTCTTTGTTGTGGTGCGCCGGCTTCTCATTGTGGTGGCTCCTCTTGTTGCGGAGCACGGGCTCTAGGCACACGGGCTTCAGTAGTTGCAGCCCATGGGCTCAGTAGTTGCGGCTCGTGGGCTCTAGAGTGCAGGCTCAGTAGTTGTGGCACATGTGGGATCATCCTGGACCAGGGGTGAACACATGTGCCCTGCACTGGCAGGCAGATTCTTAACCACTGCACCACCACGGAAGTCCCTCTTTTTTTTTTTTTTTTTTTTTAATGGAGCTACAGAAGTTCATGTGGAGGGCTTCCCTGGTGGCGCAATGGTTGAGAGTCCGCCTGCCGATGCAGGGGACATGGGTTCGTGCCCTGGTCTGGGAAGATCCCACATGCCACAGAGCGGCTAGGCCCGTGAGCCATGGCCGCTGAGCCTGTGCGTCCGGAGCCTGTGCTCCGCAACGGGAGAGGCCACAACAGTGAGAGGCCTGCGTACTGCAAAAAAAAAAAAAAAGTTCATGTGGAAAAATGAGCATGTAAGGAAAGTTAAGAAAAACTGAAAAAGAAAAGTTACAAGTGGGAAGCAAGCCTAACTATTTAAATTCTAAATTCTCTATAATTCAAACACTGTGGCACTGATGTATGAATAGACAGAGGGGACTAGAATAGAAGTAAACCCAATATGGAATTTTAGTAAATGAAGGTAACATCTCAGATTACTGGAGCTAAAAAAAGATATGTATTAATAAATGGTGCTAGGAAAACTGGAGAGACATTTGGGAAAAGATAAAATAAGATCCACACCTCATGACAGACAGAATTCCATGTATATCAGACAGCCAAGATAAAAAAAATAAAACCATACAAGCTCTAAAAATGAAAAAATACAAATAAATACTGGGCTGAGATATTTCTCACCTGTCATATTAGCCAAAATTAAAAAGTTTGACAACTTGTTATGTTAGCAAGGCTGTGGGAAAACAGGCGTTCATACCTTGCTGGTACAAATGCAAAATGGCACAACCTATGTCGAGTGGAATTTGACAATATCTAACAAAACAATATATGTGTTTACCTTTTGATGCAATAATCCGACTTTAGGGAATATTTCCTGAAGATACACTACCAATAGTATAAAAATACATATACACACACCAGGTAATTTATGAGAACACTCTAAGAAACTGTAAAACATTAGAAACAATATAAAAGGTAAAACATAGAAATATAGTTAAATAAACCATGGAACATCCACACAATGGACCACTATACAGCTGTTTGAAAGTATGAAGAACTCTTAAAACTGATATGGAATTATTTTCAGAATATATTGCTAAATGAAAAATCACAGTGCAGAAGAGCCTTGAGACTACAGTACCTTTTACATAAGAAAAAGAGGGGAGGAGTAGAGAGAAAGAGAGACGAGAAAGAGAGAGAAAGAGAGAGAGAGAGAGAGAGAGAGAGAGAGAGTAGTTATTCATTTGCGAAAAAAAGAACCATATGACAGATAAACCGAATAAACTAATGAACTTAGTTACCAACAGGGGTAAGTGGAAACAGGCAGAAATAGGGTAGGAAAAAGGAGGTGGGAAAGGGTTGAAAGGGATAGGGTAGGAATTACACTTTTCTCAGAATTCCTCTTTACAAAAGTTTTACTTTTGAACCATATTAATATTTTAACATTCAAAAAATGAAAAAAATCTATGAGACTGGGGATTTTAAAAATCACTAAAATGAAATACAAACAAATTTTCAAATGAATAACATCAACTCACAATATTTGGACTATATATTTTCAGACTAAAGACAAAAAGAACTATAAACAAATATTAAACTTTAGTTAGTAGGTTTATTTATCACAGAGGATGACTTAGTGATTATGAACTACTTTGGTGTGTCCTAGGATTGAGAATGAGGAGAGTTAAGTGTCTCATTTTCAGAGAAGAAAGTTACACATGTGGAGCGAGAAGACTAGAGGGAATTCTGAGGTGCTGACTTGGAAGAAGAGGTGAAAACATGAACTCAGCTACGTATGTGTGCACATGTGTAGACACAGAGACAGAGAAAGAGGGTGGGAAGAGAAACCACAAATAGATTTCCTGAGAGACCCCAGAATCAATACCATCCTAGTAGCAATGAACCCACATAACATGCAGATCTCACTTTCTAAATACCATTCTCCACCAGGAGGAATCAGGGCTCCATGAAGAAATGGCTGATTCCAGGGCCAAGGTAGAAAAAGGACAAGATGAGCCTGTAACATCTTATGTCAGAAAATAAGAAAATGCTCATGGAATAATGGGGACAAGTCAAAAGGACACAGAACATCGACCGAAGGAACTCCTCCTGGCCACATATGGGACAACTGGAACATCAAAATATATAATTACAGTAATGGATTATACATTAGTTTTCTAGGTTGAATTTCTACAAACTGAGTTCACTTATGTGATCGGTATAAGGGAGCTCTGTGGGTTCAATGAAAGGTCAGTAGGGCAAGAAAGATGAGGGTACTCATGAAAATAAAGTTCATATAATCAGCTCTATAGATCGGTCTGGGTAGGGGAGCAGGATCATAGAGAAGTTATTAACACTGGGAGAAAATGAAAGCCTCCAGAAAATGGATCCAGGAACTAGAGTCTAGAGGCTAATAGGTGACCCTGACAGAAAATGGTGACACAGGACAACATAAGCCAGAGAGAGAGAGAGAGGCTGAAAGAGGGAAGGCGGGAGGGAGGGAAGAAGTTTACATGAGAGTTTGTCATATACCATATATCTCAGACATGTACTGGTTGCTGGTTTCCTCTGGAAGAAGAACAATGGCTAACCACCATCTCAAACGCCATGGGTTTAATCCTAAAGGCCACCTCAAAAAATACTGTTCCAACTTTCCACTGTTTCCTCTGACATCGACCACCCTGGATTAGATATACATTCTTCACATTATTTTTTTTCAAATATTGTCAAGTTTTTCAAATGACAAAATGCTTTCCTGTGGTTTCAAAGTGAAATTGTCAAAAAGAATATAAATCCTTTTTGTTCAACTTCAACTGGTACCATTCCAAAATACATAATTGAAACCTCTCCCAAGTAGGCAGTGATAAAAATTTTATATAATGTGCCTGCATGTTTCTTTCATAAATAAAAGATGGCACAAAGTATTTCTAACTTGTCCATCATTATCAGAGCTGGTTGTGTCAGTGGAGCATTGCTATTTGTGATTCAGTTTAAAGTCTTAAATTTCAGCCTTTTGGAAAGTAAGTCTAAATTCCTACTGAACAGTTTTCCAAAATTGTGTTTTGCAGACCAATGCAATACCTTCAGCTCAACATGAGCTTAACTAAGGATGCACAATTTACTAGAGTTCCAAAAGACTTACAGCACATGTACAGATGTAGAAAAGGAAGAAAACAATTCCAGGTAACAGATACAGCATATAGTAAAGATACAAAGATATAAAAACAAAAGAGTGTACGTGTACATGTCTGTGCATGCACACGTGTGCACACATACTGTAAAAAAGTAGGAAAAGACTAATCTATGTCTCTGTACTTTTTCTTAATTATTCTGTTAATACCTGTCTTCTCTTCCAGATTCTATGCATCATGACCACAGGTGCCACATCTCTTTTGCTCCCAGTTGTATCCACGTTGCCTCAACAAGTATTTATGGAACAATGAATGATAATAATAACAACCAGTCTGACTAAGCTGAAACTTAATGAGAGATACGTAGTACCAAGTGAAAAGTAAGGTTGGAGGAGCCCAGTAAAGCCAAATTATGGAGGGTCTTAAAAGTCAACTAAGAAACCAAATGAAAGGAATATATGGAGTGGACAATAAGGATTCATTGTACATCCTTGATCAGGGAAATGACCTTGTGAAAATGACATTTTAGGGAAATGGTAGGGGTTGGGAGGCAATAGCTGTAGTCCAAGTGTCAAGTGATGAGTCCAATTTAGTGTTATAACAATAGGAATAGGGAGGATGCAGAAACCCAAAGAGGCATTTCAAATGAAGAATGAAAACAGATTCAACAGTAATGTCACTTTTAAAATCACTTGCAATTACTTAGATTCACTTTTTGGAGACTGAGCCATAAGCTTAAACCACTAAACCACGAGTAATGATTTAACTACTAAAATACCACCTCTCTCCTATGATTCATTTGTCTCTACTTCTACCTCTAGGAACGCTAACAATTACAATGTAAGAAGACTTGAGCCACCCCAAACCATGACAATTCCCTGACGTCTTACGGCACCTTATAAATTGTTGTTGGTTTGTTTGCTCTGTGCAAAATCACCAAGCCAAAGTAAAGTTAAAGACCATGGCCAAGAGAGACTCCCAGAGGCACACACAGTTTCCTGCTATCTGGAGTACCCTTCTCCTCTCCTTTACTCTATTACCTCCAACTCCTTCTCAACACAACACGGGCATCTCCTTCACTAAGACACACTTTCTGATCCAACCAAATGGAGATGAAACCCTTGTTTCTGCCCCAGAGGATTCTGGGCTCACAGCATCATCACACTATCTTATAACTATCATAACTATGATATGTATACATGTTGGCATATGTATAACCCCTTTGAGTTCCCTGAAAACGGTGATTTAATTTTACTCTTGTCAGTATCCCTAGCACTTGGGACAGTCCCTGGCATAGCGTAAAAGCTTAATAAATAGTTGATGAATGAACTATTAAATGTCCTTGACCTAAACATGCAATGCTAAGAATCTGGGAAGGGATTCTTTAGGGAAAGAGATTACACATCCCATCAAAATGGGACAAATTTGCTATCACACTACTTCTGCAGTATAACAAACTGATTTCTGTTAACCAGTTCTCTCCATCTTAATTGACCTTACCAAATTCTACAGGGAAAGAGGGTCAATGAGGCAACAAAGTATAGGAAGATTATTTTCAAACTGTGCTTGATTGAATGTATTCAGATGTCACCACCAAGGGTGTAGGAGGATCTGAACAGGTAGAGCACTATAAGTTCTTAGAAAAACTTTCTTAGAGTCAGGGACTACAAAAGAGTAGAATGTGTCACCTCCAAAAGGGTGAGCTCTTCAGACACAGATGACATATCTACTTGTTGAATTGCTACTGAGCATATCCAGGAATCAGAGGGTAGCTGGATTATATTACCAGCATCACACCACATAAGCTTGAGGCTTATGAGACAATTGACAGTCCTTCGATTCTCTCATATTTTGAGAAGCAATGTCAAAGAAGAGTGGGTGACTCTAAAATCCACTTAACTACTTGTTAGCCTATTAGCCAGTGTGACTCTGGGCAAACACTTTAAGTTTCTCGATCCTCACTTGCAGAGTTGTTCTGAAGACTTGTAGAAATATAAGGGGAAAAAATCACATAACTGGAGACACACACACACACATTCAATAAACTGTAGCAACTGTTATCAAGCTATTATTCTTCTTCTCATGTGTATGTGCACTTAGTTTCTCTATAAAGAAAAGTACTGAGTCTTGAGGCAAAAGTAAACTGATAGTTATAAGTAGTATTGCTTCCTATGTACCATGTATTATTATTCTGAGACAGAAAATAATGTGATATTATAAAAATCACACTTGAAACTTCTAATTTCCCCCCTCAATCTACCATCATTTGGAAAATTTCAAATGGCTTTGTGGTTTCAACTAATTTTTTCTTTTATTTTCGGCCTTAGGTAAAGTTTTTCTGAATATGTATGGTTTCATCCTTGCATCACTTATTTATTATTTATTTATTTATAGACACTACTACAAACTTCCCAATTCAAGACTAGACACATTTTTTTTTCTCTAGATAAAGAAGATAGTAGGAATACACAGAAAAATTACATTAAGTCAACAAATTCTGTTTAAAAAAATATTTCTAGCTTTGGAGAAAAGGTATATACTTTTGGTTGAAAGAAATTGGTAGAGAAGGGATATCAATAATTGGAGCACACAAGAGTGAGCATTAGGCCTCTACTAACCTACTAAACTCTGAAATAACACCAGCTAAAACCGTAAGCACTAGCTGTGTGCCAGGCCCTGTCCAAGAGCCGCACAGGAGTTAACTCTTATGTTAGCCCTCACAACAACCCCATAAGGTAAGTTCTACTACCTTCCTTCTTTTACAAATGTAAAAACAGGAGCACAGAGAGGTTAAGTAGCCTGCTCAAGGCCACACAGATGGTAAAAGTGGTAGATGAACTTGGCACTCTCCTTCTGGAGCCAGCAATCTGAAACACTGTGTAAACAAGGGGTGAAACTTCTTACCCCTCTTCACCTTTCCCATCTGCCCACCCCAGTTTTCTATAAGAAGAAACATTTATATCTCACATATCCCCTTTGGTAAGCTTGAGTGTAGATCCATGGGGATAATACTACAAAACAGTATCTAAAATTATTATAGTTGAGGAAACTGAGACCTACAGCACAAGGACACTTGCTCAGGTAAATAACTTCAGTAAATTGTGAATTTAAGATTTCAAGCCAGATATTTCCAAACTCAGGCTCTGTGTGCCACATGGTGACTTTTCAAAATAATTTTTTGCCACACCCTTTCTTTTAATGAAAACTCCTGGAAAAGTCCACTATAAAGAATAAACATGAAGCTGCTTAGAAAGCTCCAATATAGCACCCATAACTGAATTAAATAACACACTACCACCTCTTCATGTATAGGCACTACACACATATATGGGTGTAGCCTAAACCACAATAGCTTTTTGCCAGGGGAAAGGAGAGGAGGGAATTGCATTACTGACTGCACTGAGTCTATAAGTGGCTAAAATCCCCAAGCCCTTTACACGCATGGTCCTTTTAGGCCAGATCTCACTCATTCCTGATTTTATACAAATAATATAGAGACCCAAAAGGCAGGGTTTTCCCTTTATCCTTTTTCAATTTTGTCATGTTAGATCTAAGCCATCTCTCTAGGTTAACAAAAAAAATAAGTAAAACATATTTCTTTATCCAAGGTTTCTCAGAGCCTTTAATACGCTTTTTGACTAAAAAAAAAAAGGGTTAATTACCAAATTTGGGGGTCCAAGAAAGAGATGTTTCATATAACACATCAACTAATTAACAGTTTGGGGTACTATTATTCCAAAGATTCTGTCAAGATCTTTCAGAAAGCTGATACAGTCATTTTAACATATTTGTTTTCCTTACCAGCTTTGTCTATAAATACATAAACTGGATAATCACATTATTTTTATCTGCGTAATCTTTATCTAAAGTATGGTAAAAATATTGGACAACACAAGGTTAAGGACAGAATTTTTTTTTACATGCCCCTAGAAATCTCACTCTGGGAGTAATGTCCAATGAAACTTTCTGTGATAATGGAAATGTTCTAAATCTTTGCAGTCCAATATGGCAACCACCAGGCACGCACAGTTACTGAGCAGTTGAAATACGGCTAGTGCAGCTGAGGAACAGAATTTTTAATTTAATTGTAATTTATGTTTATATAGCTATAAATGTTGCTTATGGGACAGCACAGCAACTAACAACACACCATGAACTACTGCCATCCACAGGACCAAAACTTTGGCCTGATTGCTACAACTGGTTTCCATTTAAGAACACTTAACTGTCCCCAAATTGAATTTCTCCATATTGACATGAGGCTATCATGAAATAATCTGTCATGTATTATGATTACTACATTTTATTCATCTACCAGGTTAGGAACTGAGTCAAAGAAATAAATTAGAGTAGCCTATATAATTTTTTCAGAACTTATTTTGGTATCATCTGATTTCTGTTTCTTCTTCAAGTTTTTCACAAATAGTTCCTAAAAGCCATTCTAGATTTCTTTGCTCAACAACCACAAGTGGCTGGTGGCTACCACAATGGACAGCTCAGATATAGACCTCACCACGGAAAGCTCTACTGAACAGCACTGACCTAGAGCTGGGACTGGCAAACTACAGCCTAAACCAGGCCACATCCTACCTGCAGCCTGTTTTACATGGCTTACAAGCTAGGAATTGCTTTTACATATTTAAAGGGTTGTTTAAAATATAAGAATATGTGACAGAGACCATATGTGACTCACAAATCCCAAAATATTTATTACCTAGACATTTAAGGAAAACATTTGCTGACCCCTATCCAAGAGTAAGATGTATTCTAGATGCCACTTAGCAAAGCCTAAAAGCAAGCCCCCAATAAGATCCACAGGGGAGTTTCGAGATTGAGTCCTACCAAATTACACTGTAACAGGAAATATTTAGGCTTTCCAATGGAATACTACTCAGCAAAAAAAAAGAACAATTACTGATGGATGCAATAAACAGATCAATCTCACAGACACTACACTGAACAACAACAACAGAAAAAAACATACACAGAGGAGTACATACTGTATTATTCCATTTATAACAAATTATGGAACAAGAAAATCTATAGTGATAAAAGGAGGTCAGTGGTTGCCTGGCACAGGTGGCAGGGAGTGACTGATGGCAAAGAAACACTAATAAACTTTCTTGAGAGATGAAAATCCTACACACCCTGACTTGGGTGGTGATTACACAGGTGAATACCTTTGTCAAAAGTAGTTGGCCATAAAACATGTCATGAGCAAAAAAAAAAAAGTAGTTGACCTTACAATGTACTTTATCATACATAATTTATACCTTAATAAAGTTGATTTTTAAAATGTATTCTAGAATCTCATTTTTTAAAAATCCATGTCAAAGGTATCCATTTGTGATACATAGTATTCAATTACTTTCCCTTTCTGAAAATCACATTTCTCCATCCAAACTTTCAACATCTTTCCAATTCTTCACAAATCCCTCAAAATTCCAACACATAGGATATGATTTATCTAGGACAGGAAGTAATCCAAAGCAAATAAGTGTTCACTTGTAAGTTCTTTATTCATTCTGGGTATGTTTTTTCCCTTGCTAATATTCACTTTAACTTTTAGTTTGAAGATCTTTATTTTGGAAAAGAATATGGAATAGAAATAAAATTCGAAGAATTTGACCAATTAAATCAGTATCTCTGACATTGGGGCCCAGACACTCACATTTTCTAATGAATGTCCAGGATTGAGAGCTGGCTCAGAAGACTAGATTTTTAAAACTACAGGTGAGGATGTTAAAAAGTTATCTAGTCAGACCATCTTATTGTAGAGATGGAGAGACTAAGGGATGTGATATAGTTTTTATTAATTGAAAAATTTTATCAAGGAACACTATTTCTGAACAGTTCCTTCCCTTGCTAATGTTCTAATTCATAGATTCACATACCTTTTTCTAACTTCTCACAATACATTTTGAAGGCATTAAGAATGGCAGGTATAACCATAAGTAGGCATCATATAAAGCTTATAATAATAGCGCACAAATGGGTGACATGAGGAAAGAACAGCTGAATGAGATAAACTCAGGGGCCACTAAACCATATTAGTCTCAGCCTCCGCACGAAGAATGCCAATCAATGAGGTAGTAATGTCTATACTCCATCCTCTCTGATAAGACCTCACTAATACAGAACCACATGAATTCCATTGGTTTTACTTTTGCTACTCGACCCACCCTTGTCGAAGGTCTGTCTCACTCTGTCTCTGCCTCTCCCCCATGAAGTTTCTTTTTCCTCCATGTTTCTCTTTCTTTGGAGCAGAAGGGGTTACTTGGGTATTAATCCAATTTAAGTGAATACACTGGTTTCTTTTACCCTCAATCAGGCCAAAAGGATACATGTGCAAACAGACATTACTAGACTAAATAAAATCATTCTTATGTATTCAGTAAAGAAAATTACGTGAGAACCTCTATGAGGCAAAATTTTTAGCTTATTTTTATTTTTTATTTTATTTTATTATTTTTTTTTTTTTGCGGTACGCGGGCCTTTCACTGTTGTGGCCTCTCCTGTTGCGGAGCATAGGCTCCGGACGCGCAGGCTCAGCGGCCATGTCTCACGGGCCCAGCCGCTCCACAGCATGTGGGATCTTCCCGAACCGGGGCACGAACCCGTGTCCCCTGCATCGGCAGGCGGACGCTCAACCACTGCGCCACCAGGGAAGCCCTCTTAGCTTATTTTTACTCAAACGGAACAAAGAAAACTGTATTTAAGAACGTATGTAGGCAGAATAATCCCCCCTGCCATCCCTACAAAGATGCCCATGTCCTAATCCCTAGGACCTGTGAATGTTATTTTACTCTGCACAGGAGAACTAGGCTACAGATGGAATTAAGGTTGCTATTCAGCTAAGGTTGTTTACCTTAGAACAGAGAGATTATCTTGATTGTCTGGGGGGTGGGGTGCACTATATAATCACAAATGTCCTTGAATGTGAAAGAGGGAGGCAGAAGAAGAAAGTCAAAGGGAGATGTGGCTATGGAAGATTGATCAGAGAGATGCAATTTCTGGAGACAGAAGAAGGAGGCCACAAGCCAAACAATGCAGGCAAACCATAAAGCTGGAAAAGGCAAGTGAACAGGTTCTCCCCTACAGCTTGCAGAAAGGGGCTCAGCCCTGCTGACACCTTGACTTTAGCCCAGTGAGACCTGTGTCACACTTCTAATCTACAAACGTGTAAAATAATATATTTGTGTTATCTTAAGCCACTAAATATGGCTACTCTGTTATAGAAGCAATAGAAAACTGGTACAAAATGCTTCTAACATGTAATAATATAAATTAAACTCTTCATTCAAAATTTGTACTGAAAACATGTTCAAACTATTCCAAGTGAAGGATATAGCTCTTTTACAAATAAATTTGAAAGAAACCTTTTCAATTATGCTAACTACAATCTCAAATCATTGCAGACAAAACAGTTTAGAAAATAAACAAGTACTCTATATACATCAAGTTACATTTAGCTCCAGCTAAAGAAATTAAGTTGAAAATGAAACTTGAAAGTAAAGTGAAAAGCTCCTCCTGATTGGAGTAAATAAATAAACATGGAGATTCCATTTTCTTGGCAACATTACTAAGGGCTGTAAAAGCAGAGAAATGGAAACCATCTAAAGCATTTCTTTTAATTAGCTCAAATGCCTAGGCAGGGAAAAACAGAAGACTTGTTACTGAGAGAGAAAATTTCTTTTTAAAGAAGAAGAAATAAAAAGAAGCCAAATTGCTGTGAAGTACACAGGCCAGGATGTTTGAGATTATGATTCATTCAAAGACTTGAACAACCCACCTTCTAATTCAAAGCCAGGATTCTGGCTAAGCTGATAAAGGAAAAAGTAAAAAATTAATGAGAAAATAAACTGTTTAAGATTGAGAACTTGTATTGTACCCTTAAGAAAATTAGAAGCTCCATTTTTAGATTTTAAATATATATTGATATGTTAATTTGCAATCATTCTGTTTTAATAAAACAAATTTAATAACAGGCATTTTTTTAATTTAATGGCAAAATCCATTGTTTATAGAATAATGATGCCAGTTCAAATCAGACTTTTAAAAAAGAATACCTGTTTTAAAACCATGCTCTGAGAATTATTTATTTTGTTGGGTAATACTATTTAAGGTCAAAAGTTTGCTAAGTTAACCAAATATTTAGTAATAAAACAACATAGGAAAATTAAAATTATAGCAGCTAAATTCTATTATCTGGAACCTTGGAGTTAAGCCGTAGTATAGAGCATAGCCAAATTATAGGAACAGGGTACAAGAAGAAGTAACCTATTAATATTACAGAACATAATCCTAACAATAATAATAATAAATAAAAATTTTTATAGATAATAATAATAATAAAAGCTAGCATTTATGGAGTGTCCATAAATCTCAACAGGCAACTCTGCTGGGCATAATCCTTACACTATCCCCACATTTACTCATTTCCTACAGATGGAACCTGAGGTTCAGAAATGTCAAAGCGCCTTGGCTATTAAGGGGCAGGGATGGAGTTTTAACCTACATATAACTGGCTCCCAAGTCTATGCATGCTTTTCCCAACGTACAACACAGCAAGTATTATATTATGACCTCAGATTTCACTCTTCTTACAGCACACATTGCAGCTCAACAGGAGAGGTCTCAGTACACAAGTACACAGCTACTGACAGAAAAAGGAATTCACATCTACGTCTCTTGCCCCCAAATCCAGTTTTCTTGCTAAGATTATGGTCTACAAGCCACTGATAACCTATGTTGTCTGGTCACTGTACTGACTGACCCTCAAAATCTTGTATCTTCATCTGAGCTTTGGTAATATTAACCTGAAGGGAAGATGGGGGTTAAGAGGTAAAACAGAACATATTTCCTGTTTTCTGAAATGATGATACCCAGGTGATAGGACAGAAATAGGTACCATGTACTGAGGACAATGGATGAGAAATGCTTCTGGTTAGGGCCATAACTTCTTATGCTTTCTGGCTTTCGGGCCCAAACAGTCAAAACAGCACTAAACAATTCTCTGGAATCTCAGATGATGCTCACACATTCATTTACTCACCTACTGATTCACTCATACAATACCCCTTCAAGACCACTGTCAAACATTACTGTGCCTCACACCCATAAATTTATTCATATGGCAAAAACGTGGCACTTCGCAAATCAAGAAAGTGAGGCTAGAGAGACTGACAAAGTGGCCCTGGTCTGCAAAGATAGCAATGTCAGATCTAGAAGTAGAATCCAGTTCTTTAAACTCCTGGCAAAGTTCTTATGCTACGGAGTACCTAGTACGATAAACAAGTGACTAAGCCACAAGGAGCTAATTAAAATACAGGCCATAAGTAATGAGCAGAGTAGGTAGAGTGCCAGCCTTTTGCTACCTAAGCCTGTGCTGCAGCACACAGGCACAGAAAGACACTGAAGGATGGATTTTACTGAGCTCCCATTTCATTACTGTGCTGAAATGAGATGACAGAAAGGTATAATACCTAGAAAATGCTTGATGAATTGAACTCAGTTGACTTTATTCCTTCAACACTCAACAAATATTTATCGAAAAGTCAGGAGACAGCCTGGAGTTGAATCCTAGACCCAGCACTTACTAAATACGTAACTGTGAGGAAGTTACTCTGTCCCTGTGTCTCACTTTCCTCACCTGTAAAATGGGGATAATAATAGTATCTTTCTTACAAAATTGTTATGATAATTAAATGCGTTAATACCTGGCATGTTGTAAGCACTTAACAAATGTTAGTCATGATTATTTTTATTTGATACTTCTAATGTATTGGGCACTAGAAATAATAGCAATAGGCAAGACAAAATCCCTTTCCTCATAAAGCTTTCATTTTAATCTTAAAAAAAGGAAGACAGACGGCAAACACACACACTTAGATAATGCAGTAGCAAGTCAGGATAAAAGTAGTGAAAAGTTAAGCCAGGTACAGAGCTGGGGAGGCTACTTGGTGGGGATGCTGTTGGTGACTCACCCAGACCCCCTTTCACCACACGATGTGCCCACCGTCAGCTTCAGTCAGCGTTGGCTGCTAAGGGTTCACAGCTACCTCCTTCCCTAGAGAACTGTCCTCCACTGAATGGGAGCTGCCTCACGCAGAAGACTGCATCCCATCACCGCCATCCCAGGAGCAGCCAGTGACTGACGGACGTGATCTACAAATGGCCAGTCTCTTTGCCTCCAAGTAGGACTACGGCTTTGATAAGATCTGTGCGCCAATACTCCTGATGCAACCAGACGAAAGCAAGTCCCCAGCTGAGCCACATCTTTGTTTAGTTTTTTTCTCCCTGCCCTATAGTATTCCTCTCATTCCCCCTCTCCTGAGAGCACTCCCTCAATAAATGACCTTCTCAAGAATATTTATTGCAGGTTCTGCTTCTAACATCACTGACCTAAGATGTTATTTTTTAAAAAGGTGTCACGGAAGGCTCTTTTGATATCTGAGCAGAGACCAGAAGAAGAGAGCTTTGTAAAGAGCATATTACAAAGAAGAAGAGTATGTTAGGCAAAGCAAACACCTCAGTCTGGAAGAAATTTAGCAGGTTCAGGTTCATGGCCCCAGGAGACCATGAAAAGTGTTTCCAGGTTTTGTTTGAAGGGCAAAGGGAAGGGAAGCAAAGCCACTGGGAGATTTTAAGCAGCTGAGAGACACGATCTGGTTTGTTTTTTAAATTGATTACCCTGCTGCTGGGTGAAGAGACTTTGGAAGGGGCAAGCATGAAGTAGGACTGACGGTTAGGAGACTACTAGACAAGACCACATTATGTATCATGACGTTTGGACCATGGATTTAACAGTGAAGATAATGAGAAGTACATGGATTTAGGATGTATTTTGAAGAAAGAGAAATCGATAACAGAATTAATGAAGGTAATCAGAAACAAGAGCTGAGCATGATTCATAGGATTCTGAGTACAGGTGGGTGACATGAGGAGGTGCTGACACAGGGAAGATGGGAAAGGAGTAGGTTGAGAAACGGATAGTAAAGGAAATCTCCAAATGAAATACTGACAAAGCAGTCAACTTTTACGCCCTTTTCTTTTTAAAGTACTAAATCAGTAGGGGTGAGAATTTTATCAGATGTTAATGTCTCCTACTTTTACTTTCGGCTTCTGTGCATTTTATACATCTAGATGCTCACCTGACAAGCTAGACATCCTAAGAATCTGACACCATATGACTCACAGAGAGGACCAATATCTTGTCCCAGTGCAAACTTGTTTTAAAAAGGCAGAGAGAATGCTATTGCCTACGGAAATTTTTGCTTCCACGTTCTTAGTTAGGAGGCAAAATAAGAAATTCTTGGCACTATTAGATCACCTGCTGGATGCGTATCTCTTTTAATACACAAATCACTGGCCCTTTACCTGACAGATGAGATTATACCCAAATCATAGGGGTTGGCTTTTCTTTCCATATTCCTCTTGTTATCTATTCTGTGACCTGGGATGGTGCACTTTCTCAACTCAATGCAAACCAAAGATAAAAGCAATGATAGTCAGGTAGCCTTGTTCCCAGAAAATATGAAATGACTCACCATTATCAAAGCTAGCCCAGTGAGTCAGAAGCACAACTCAGAAAATTCAGCAAGAACATGCCTTTATGAACTGAAATTATCTTGCTAAGCAAACTAGGCTGATTTAAAGAGGGATTTCCACTCCTGTTTTTAATTACAAGAGATTATTAAGACATGATTTTAATATTGATTAAAAATTTTGTTAAATGATAATGACTCACAAAGTTTCTCCCACGGTGCTCCCACTAAAGATGTTTTGTTTGCTTACTTTTAGTCAGCTGTCCTTCCCTTGGTTCAAATAACTAGAATCTCATTCATCTTTCATTAGTTGATTGATTACACAACAGCAATATCAAGGTAGTTGATGCAACAGTGACAAGATAAAAGAAAATTAATTGATTTGTTAGTAAACCTACATTATTTAAAATATGAGAAGTTATAAATTTAAAGAAATTTTTTAAATCCCCAAACCAGGGTCAAGGAGACAGGATGGTCCATAAAAGCAAGAATATAACCTGCTATGAAAAAATTATGTATAATATTCTCCCTCTAATCCTACCATTTATCTAGAAAACATGGCGCCTACATGGACCTTGCAAGAAATTTGGTCACTATTCTTGCCAATTTGCATCAAAAAACACCAGCAGCAATAATAGTATGCCTACCACTTTTTGAGAGGCTAATATTTACTAGTCATTGCATTAGGTACATAATACCTTTTTTTAAATTATTTTTTATTGTGGTAAAAGTCACATAATATAAAACATACTATTTTAACCATATTTAACTGTACAGTTCAGTGGCACTAAGTACATTCACGTTATTGTGCGACTCTCACCATCATCCATCTCCTGAATTTTTCACCTTCCTAAATTGAAATTCTGCCCCATTAAACACTAACTGCCCATTCCCCCTCCCCAGCCCCCTCCCCCGGCACCTGGCATCGACCAATGTACTTTCTGATTCTATGAACTTGACTATTTTAGGTACCTTGTGTAAGTGGAATCAAACAGTATTTGTCTGCACCTACTGTATATTGGAATGCATTTTTAAGGTTAACTTAATATATGTCCTACAAACAGATTAGGTACATCATATCTTATTTTATCTTTTAAACAAAGACTAAACTCATTGTGAAGATTATCCCCACTTACTTAAAACTTACTGATCCTAGGAAGACTATACCTACTACATAAGTGGGAGAATCAGGAACCAGGCTCAGTTTCATGGTCAGGTATCTTCCCTGACTCCATACACCAGCCATGTTATAATATAGATTTTTCTCCATAAAATAAAAAAAATAAAAGTAGAGAATGAATAACTGTGCAAATCCCTCCGTTCTCTATTAGGAAAGAAACACCCATGAAGCAGTAGTGTATGAAAGATGTATCTTTCACAGTTGATCCACAAAGGAAAAACTGCAAAATCTCAAAGGGCCACTTAGAAATCAATGAGCTTCTATCCATATTTTTGGTCAGGAATGGTAGAAGACATATTTTTTTTTTTTAGTAATAGCGAAAGATAACTTTTGCATACCGTCTTTGCAACTGATCAAATAACTCATCCATTTCCTGATGGGAAAAATCACATCCAACTCACTGTGACTGATTTCTCCTTAAAACTCTTGTTATTTTTATCATCATCCATTATTGTTTACTTTCTTAATGAACCACAGAATTCTAGACAGGTAAGTGTCTTTTACAGCAAACGACACAGTAATTCTTGGAGAAAATAAATCAGTCTAAACAGGAAAATACTGAATTTTGTCCAGGAAATAAATGTTTTCTTCTTTCCATACATACATGTGTGTGTGTGTGTGTGTGTGTGTGTGTGTGTGTGCGTGCGTGTATGTGTAGGGAGAAAGATAAAAGCAATTCTGTGTATAAAATTTGGCTCAAATTTGTATAATTTAGGTTGACATCCTTCAAATCTATTATCTGTGCTCTTTTCACAAGTCATTACATTCAACTTAGCTCTATCTATTTCTCTTTGCCAAGTCCTTTACTCTCTCATTCAATGATTCTGTTATATAGAGCTAATAAACTAGCAATGAAAAGGGAGTGTGGGAAGGTTGCGTTGCAAAGCGTAACTAGATCTAAGGTCAGTGAAATGCTTTAAACTGTCTGCTCATCATGGGAAAATTTATCCAAAAGGAAAGAAAAAAAATGTCCTTTCAAAGTAACCTTGAAAGATTTTTTTAAGACAAAAGGAACAACCAGCTCATTCCAAACAAACTTTCTAAATTCTAAAGCAAACAGAATTATTAATTTAAATGTTTCCTTAAAATGCATTATTTTATGTTAACTTTGGCTCTATAGTATTTACCAACACCAAATATATAAAAATGTATGTTATAAAAAGCCCCATGCAACAGATGAGTTGCATATTTGATACCAGAGTGATGTTGAAGTCATTGTATCCTCTTTATGATGACAAACAAAAGAAATTTCTATATGGCCTCAGGATTACGAATATTTCTCACTTCCAAACAACTGGTCTTTTAAAATCTACAGTTCACTATAAAACAGGAATTGAGCCCATTTCCCCCTTTGTGTGGCTGCTCAAAGATAAATCTGCGGCCTATGGGATTTCCCTGGTGGCACAGTGGTTAAGAATCCGCCTGCCGGGGCTTCTCTGGTGGCGCAGTGGTTGAGAATCTTCTTGCTAATGCAGAGAACACGGGTTCGAGCCCTGGTCTGGGAGGATCCCACATGCTGCGGAGCAACTGGGCCCGTGAGCCACAACTACTGAGCCTACGCATCTGGAGCCTGTTTTCCACAACGGGAGAGGCCGCCATAGTGAGAGGCCCGCGCACCGTGATGAAGTGTGGCCCCCGCTTGCCACAGCTGGAGAGTGCCCTCGCACAGAAACGAAGACGCAACACAGCAAAAATAAATTAATTAATTGATAAACTCCTACCCACAACATCTAAAAAAAAAGAAAAAAAGAATCTGCCTGCCAGTGCAGGGGACACGGGTTCCAGCCCTGGTCCGGGAAGGTCCCACATGCCGCGGAGCAACTAAGCCTGTGCACCACAACTACTGAGCCTGCGCTCTAGAGCCCACGAGCCACAACTACTGAACCCACGCACTGCAACTACTGAAGCCCGTGCACCTAGAGCCCATGCTCCGCAACAAGAGAAGCCACCGTAATGAGAAGCCTGCGCACCACAACGAAGAGTAGCCCCCGCTCGCTGCAACTAAAGAAAGCCCACGCCCAGCAACGAAGACCCAACACAGCCATAAATAAATAAATAAATAAATCTTTAAAAAAAGATAACTCTGTGGCCTACATTTAGAATCTAATGGCATACGTTTTGTATGTTACTTCACACATTTCTTATTTTTCCCACCCTACTCTTTCTCCTGAGTTTTTCTTTGCCTACTGTTTTTTATTTAATGTTATCTTGTTCTGTGTAAGCTGACTTGAATTTTTTTGTGAGATGGAAAGAGATTGCAATTCATAATATGAAATTATAATGATACATATTATGACTGCAATTATATTAAAGATATGGCTGCATGCAGAAGGCAATGTGCAAATATTAAGATAACTGTGTGATGGTGTTAGTATTATAAACGTTTTACTTTTTTCTAATCATGATGTATTCTCTTCATTAAATTTTTACATATTTTGGTTAAATTTTTATTGCAGTAGAATTTTATCTTTAATGGCAATACTTTGGTGACCCTAAACAACCAAAGAAACATAGTGTATTTGGTTCAGTTAAGATTGGGTTTTAATTAAACATTTCAAAAGAAAACTCTATTTGCATAACATATAGTTATCGAGAAGAACTAAATAAAAATTATCCTACTTAGGTTCAAAGTGAGAGAGTATATAGTAAGACAAATAAATAGAAGAAAATACTCCATAAAATGCCTTGCCTTATACAATACAAATGAACACCTCCCTGCTACAAAGTCATTACCACCTGATTATCTAGTATATTTCTGTTGCTACTGACAAAAAAACTACATTTTCTGACTATTATTTTATCTGACTATTCATCTATTTCTCCCTTGGATGCTTTCTACTGTCCTTGCCTTTCCTTTTTTTTTTTTTCTTTTTCTTTCCCTTTCCTTTTGAAATCACGTTTTCCTTTTCCATGCAATGACATACTATTTTAAGGTTTACCGTCATATGAATTGTCCTCTTGTGCTTTTAAGCTTCACCAGTAGATTTTGTAGATTATTAGTATACCTTTAAACATTGGATTACATACATTATTAACTATCTTGCCTTGTACTTTTCTTCCTAAATTCTAACCTCTGAAAACAAAATTTGCCCAGAGTATTACAAATGATATTATTCAAGAGAGTAGTAGTACCAGGAGTTCAGTCATGTTAGAAAATTAGGGAGTCAGTATATGAAATTATTTTCTAGAAGTCAATGTTATGAAATGTCTTTGACATACTGGATAAAAAGAGCCATGCTGAATCTGAGTAAGTTTTCCTATCCTTGCTCTTTCTGAGTTGTGTGGGTTTTGACTATAATGCCAGCGAATCCAAAATTAAGTTATTTAACCTTGACATTCTAAGCAATGTACCCTGTGTTTGTTATGTTTTTATGATCTCATAGGGTCACTAATTGTGTGATTAGTTTATTGTGAGGGTAATTAATGAAATGTTAATTAACATGGCTCATGATAATGAAAACTCAGAGGATCCAATTTCTTATAATTAATTAGTCTTGATTTGTCATTCTATCTCCATATCTTATTCACGAATTTAAAACTAGCATTTCTCTAAGGTTATTAACAACAACGATAAGAAGATGGTTTTCAAAATTCAAATTACATTTTTCATAATCCTTTATATATAGTTTCTTAAAAATAAAGACATATGTGGGCCTGTACCAGTTCTTGATTCAAACTTAGAAAATATTTAAATCTTCTTCCCTTTGCCTGGAATGCTTTCCCCTCACCTGCTTGGTGGACTTTTATTCATATTTTAAATCCGACCCCTGGGAATCTTCTGATTCTCTCATGTATGACTCTTCTATATTAAACTCATACATTTGGTTGTATATCACAATATCACAATTATTTACCGGTCAATCCCCAGATCAGAACATAAACTTACTGGGAAGCAGCAGCTATTTCCTATTGAACTTTGTGTCCCCAGTCCCCACCATTGTGTCCTGCATACAACAGAAGTTCAGTAAGTGCTTATGGGTAATAAATGGTCTAATTTGATCCTCATGTAACATGAGGTGAAGGTGAGAAAACAGAAGCTCAAAAATATTTGCCAGAGGCCAAGTTGCTTGCTAGTAAGTCCCAAAACATGACTAAGTTTTCTGACTCCTGTTCCACTATACTCTCCTATGTATATGTAAGCATAGAAAGGTGAAAAAAGAAAGAGAAAGGAAGAATATAAGATGGAAACTCTGTCTTAAATGGTATGTGAATTTCCCTAAGCACTATATATATATATATATATATATATGTTTTGTTTTGTTTTTCCCGGTATGCGGCTCTCCCACTGTTGTGGTCTCTCCCATTGCAGAGCACAGGCTCCAGACATGCAGGCTCAGCAGCCATGGCTCATGGGCCCAGCCGCTCCATGGCATGTGGGATCTTCCTGGACCGGGGCACGAACCCGTGTCCCCTGCATCGGCAGGCGGACTCTCAACCACTGTGCCACCAGGGAAGCCCAAGGATGGCTATTTTAACTTTGTATGTGTTCTGTTCTTGGCACATGTAAGTGAATGTGATATAATTAAATGGCAATCTGAAAATTACCTTCACCTCCATCATTTGAGCTGAAACTATAAATAAATTCTAATCTAAATGAGGAATAACTAAAAAACGAATCTCTAAGTCTAGAAAATCTAGAAGGGTTAAGTTTCTATATTTGAGTATATTTCCTCCCAGCAACATAAATTAGAAGAAAATCAAGTGATCACATTTCTTCCCAATAAAGTAAATTAAAGGAAAATCAAATAGGTGAATTTAAATAAGTTTCAGGAGCACTGGAACTGTATTCCCATTTGTATTCGTATATTATTATTGAGTAAAAATAGGATGAGAAATGGAAGATCTTGATTCTATATTAAATCAGCCACAAACTGTGTGTCTAGCCCTTGATAAGGCCTTTAACTCATCTGTTTATGACTTCATTTGTAAAGTGAAAGAGCAGGACTAAATGCTCTTCAGAATTCTAAATTACACTAATTTGTTATCCTTTTATACTTTTTTCTTGAGAAGCAATTGAGCTTAGGGATTGAAAACATGCATTCAAACACCAAATTTACTACTTAAAAGGTGTGCTATCTTAAGCAACTAAATCTCGTTGTGCCTCAATTTCTTTATCAGTAAAATAAAAGTTGTCATGAGGATTAAATGAATTAATACATAGAACATGCTTAAAATAGTGTTTAGGGGACTTCTCTGGTGGTCCAATGGTTAAGACTCCATGCTCCCAATACAGGGGGCCCGGGTTCAATCCCTGGTCAGGGAACTAGAGCCCAAATGCCGCAAATAAAAGCCCACATGCTGCAACGAAGATCCCGCGTACCGCAACAAAGACCCGGCACAGACAAATAAATAAATAAATAAAATTTTAAAAAAAATAATGTTTGGCATATGATATGCACTATGTATATTTCAGCTACTATTATCTTATACCAGTCTTGTACAACTCCAACTTTACCAATGATGAAAAGGTGGATATAGGAATGCAGAAAGCATGTTATAATGGGATTTACACTTGAGTTATTTAAACCCAAGGCCTGGGTAATTTGTGAATACAGTGCATGAATATAAATTCCATATTTTCATATTCTCCCATTAAAACATAATGGATAGGTACTGCCAGCTTTTATTTGAGACATATAAGGTTGGAAAGAGCATTACTCCCACCCTTAATACAATAAAAATATCAAAGAAAATTCTGGACAATTTGAAAACTCCCAACTTTTCTTCAACTCACTAGAAAGCTGAGGTGGTAGGGCAATTGACTCTAACCTAAAATCTAAGGAAAAACAGGCACCTGCAATAAGAAACAGGATGTGAGCTCTTCTTACTTGGCACACATATTATCAGAGACCAGCAAGAATTCAGCCAAAATTTTTAATAAATTGGTAAATGTTAAATGTGGGCTAGCAAGAGAGTAAAAATCTTGGAGAAACGCACACATAAGAGGAATTCATAGCATTTCAGGTTCTTCTCCACTGTCCTGACCAACTGCTCATAAAAAAAAAAATGATTAGTGGGAGTCCAGAAAAATCATTCTTCATGATGTAGGCATGAAGGAAGGTAACAACAGCCACTTCAAAAAAAAAAAAAACACAAGTGCCCAACCAGATCCCTCTTCTTCTTTTCCCCCTACGGAACAAAAGCCTTCCAATACTGGGAGAAGGCCAACAAAGATGTTCACCCTCGGAGCACTAATGAAAAGCCACTAAAACTAGGGGAAGAAAGAGGGGACAAAGCGTCTGCATCTGGAGGAGGGAGAGGAATACAAGCCAGTGCCAGACCTACAACTGGAGGTGGAGTAGGAGCACTGATAAAGTCATCCCTGAGACACAGGAACATAATGCCTGCCTAAAACAGAAGCTTTATTCAGAACTATAAAGAATCCCTCCAACCATCACCACAGAGATAATAAGCATCAAGTAAAAATAATAGACTACAAAGAGATTGGGAGAGAATGTGAATAGACACTCTCATTAATGCATAGCAAAAAAGGAAGATATGAAGTTGAGGGTAGAACACTGAGGGAAAAAAAACCCCGACAAACCACCGTCACCCTAAACACAAGGTAAAAACTACTAGAATGTAAAGCCTGTGGTGCAATGAGGGTAACCATTGGAACTACAATCCCAAACCTAGACCAGCTGCTGCCCACACTCACTCAAAAGCACACTGAAGGCTTAAAAGAAGGAAAAACGTACACATTTCTAGCCCAAAAAATCTATTTACTTCAGTTGCAACTGTCTCACACCAGATGTCCAGCTTTCAACAAAAAATTAATACAAGAGAAAAAAACAGAATGGAAGAAAAAATCAGAATGGAGCATTTAAGATTTGTGAGAGAACATAACATTTAATGAAAGACACCAAACCACAGATCCAAGGGGCTCAGATAACCCAAAGTAGGATATATACAAAAATGAAACAAAAGAAACAAGCCAAACACACACACACACACATACACGCACACTCCTAGGAATATTATATTCAAATTGCTGACAACAAAAAAAATTTTTAACATCTCAAAGGCCACCAGACAGAAAAGAAATATTACATAGACAAGAACAAAGATAAGAATTACAGTAGACATCCAATAAGAAACAATGCAAGTAAAAAGACAATGGAATGCCTTCTTTAAGGTGCTGAAAAAAATGTCAACACAGAATTTTACAGCCAGTGAAAATATTTTTCTAAATGAAAAAGAAATAAATATTTTTCTCAAATAAACAAAAACAGAATTTTTGCCAGGATACCTAAACTAAAAGAAATGTTAAGAGTTCTTTAAAATATATATATATATATATATATATATATATATATATATATATAT